>NW_015622517.1:2514187-2579952 GCF_000836115.1 Exophiala spinifera | reverse complement strand
ACTGGTGTGGTGGTGGTGGTCCAGTCACCCCAAGCAGGTGTGGTGGTGGTTGTGGTGCTGGGCTTGACTGTTGTGGTGGTAGTCCAGTCGTTCCATTGCGAAGCCGATGTGGTGGTGGTTTGCTGAGTAGTTGGTTGAGTAGTTGTGGTGGTAGTCCAGTCATTCCACTGCGAAGCCGAGGTGGTGGTGGTGGCGGGCTGAGTAGTTGGCTGAGTGGTGGTAGTCGTGGTCCAATCATTCCATTGAGAAGTCGTCGGTTGCGTTGTGGTAGTGGTCGTTGGGACAGTCGTCGTGGGCACAGTCGTCGACGAACCCCAGTCACCCCAGGTTTGGCTACTAGCCTGGGACACTTGACCTCGAGGAAGGACAGCACCAAGGGCTGGCGCAATGGCCGAGAGAAGAACGAGGGACTTGCTTGCCATGTTGTGCGGCAATATAGCGAATGTGAATTCAACAAAAAGGAAAATAGAGGACTATTGTGGAAGAGCGAATGAGTAGTGTGGTCTTGATGAGAAGAGAGCCTGATCAGACCGGACGCGCTCTCACCTTATTATACCTCCGATCTGATCATGCTTGTATCGTCATCGGCATAGCATCTGGCTCAGCCGGCACATGAGGCATCGAAGTGGTTCATTCAGGCTGCATTGGGCTTACTGGAGAGTGTGGGACATACTCCGCCTGAGTGGACCATGACGCTAAAATTCGTACGAGTATCCCCCAGTCAAGATCGATCATCCGGCTTGACAAGGTTCAGTATAGCTTTGGAGGCCTGTAGGATCGTCCTGATCGGTGGAGGCTTTGTTGGCTGGGCTGGTGAGGCTAGGGTTTTGTCTCTTTTCCAGAAAAAGAAACCCTTGTCAGACGCCACCCACCACGATCAGCTCCGGGCACAGGCGAAGCTTTGCGCCTCCGGGGCCAGGCTGATTGTCCTGCTTTAGCTCGTCATTTGAATATTAAATCATATATTTAGAAAATCCCAGGCATCGACTTACTGAGAGCCTGAGAAGAGTGAGGTGGGTGAGGCGGAGAGCAAAGCAGGAAGTGTCGGATGCATCCTACGAGGATGACTGGGAGCTAGTCTCGAGTCAGCCGAGACAGAATTTACCTTCGACGGCTGGGTCCTTTACTGACCCTTCCTCCTTCGCCACAGAAGAGCCAACGTGGCGACCGATGGTAGTCGGCCACCGGAAAATTCGGGAGCAAGCAGAATTGTGAAAGGTGTATTCAGTCTTTCGCATCAAGACGAACAATTGGATCTGAACGAGCAATTCGATGGAGATGAATCCACCCCAGCCACAAGTTGTCTTACGTGCTTGTAGTTGACAGGCAGAGGCAGGCAAGGTTTGGGCACCGCCATGTATCTGCATACCTAGGCCCTAGGCAGTATCAGATGTGCAATTACCATCATGTAAGAAGAGACTGGAAATATCAGTCTTGCGGGGGCGAAGCTTGGTTTCTTTGGTGGTCAAGGTGGGCCTTAACGTGGCAATGCGGATCCTCTGAGCCTCGCAGAGACAGAGGCTCTACGAGTGTGGTGTGTCGTGTTGAGACATGCATGAGAGCTTAACAACCAGCACTGCAACGGTGAGCGAGTAGTCGTCATCCTGGAGGCAGGATCCAGGCACAAAGGTCAGAAAAAAGTTCTTGTCAGGTGGGGTTGACGGTGTGTGTCCAGCCTCCACACTGCGGCTTGCTTATGGGGGATGAACTTGTGGTGCTGACGGCATACTCCGCATGCCTTTTACAGTGATGAGGGTGGATGCGATGCTGAGTAGAGCGAAAGGATTGGGCTTGAGGACGAGGTGATTGGTGATGAAGCATCGTATTCAGAGGGCGATGTGTGCGGATCAGCATTGAGGAAAAGAAGGAAACGTTTTTGTGCACCGAGGATATGGTACAGAGTACGGGTATCCGTGTGGTGGACGCGCATGGTGTTTCTGCTTCGCCGCAGCAGTACAGTATATAGTTAGTGGCTTCTAAATTTAGCCTCACACGTCATGGCGTCTTTTGGCTGGGCAAGAGTACGAGTCCACGAGGGACCTCGTATGCACGGGCGCCGTACAAAGTCAACCCTTCAAACACATACACCTGGTGAACATTGGTACCCTACAAAGACATGCTCGTCCCGTCTCTTCACCCACAGAACCGAGAAATCTTACGAATGATATGTCTCTGCCATGAGGACATTATGCCGGCAAATTCGTGCGTCTCCTCCCTCTCCTCTCCACTGCCTGCCGTGACTGGGCTTACGCACGGCATTGGGCATGTCCACACACCATCATCCTGCATCGTCACCCGCTGTTACGACTCCCGCGTTTCGGAAGGGTCTTCTGATCCGAGGTCATCAACCTATCAACGCAGCACACATAAGGGCATGGTTCCGCGGAGCAGCGGAAAGACCAACCGAATCATCGTGTTTCTGCCTCGTTGATCGGTGAACTACATCCTTGAGTACATCGTGAGCCGCCCTTGTGATGCCCTGCCTGCCCTAATCTCCAAGGAACGAAAGCAGCTTTTTCACGCACTCATGCGCGGTTGACATGCACTCCACAGCAACGTCGGTCCGAGAGAGTCGCTAATCGAGCCATTTCGTTGTTGATTTGTTCACTGTATGGTGGGAGGGGGGAGGGGGAAAGTGGCTCCTCATTTACTTGAGGCATGTCTCACCTCTCCTGCACAAAGATCAAGTATGAGGTAGTGTACAGCCATTCTCGAACCCGGCTTCCCTTTTTTTCAACTCTCTGCATGTTTCTCCAAGAATCGATGTGGAGAGCACACCTTGAACTTCCCAGCTACTCGTGGTCAGCATTGCAAGCGAGGAGAAAGTGATCATTGTCGGCGATCTTCCCGATGAAGACGCCTATACTGAGGATAAAGAGCATATCTCCAGGCGTCGCGATCTAGATGATGCTACCTACAAACGAAGCTATTCCCGCTCAGAATTGCCTTGCTATTCCGAACCCGATAAAATCGTGCCCAGGGAATGGATAATGAGAAGCTAACTAACACTCCAGTACCAGCATCAAACTTCTACTCCAGAGTCATGCATTTTACCTCGTCCATCTTCCTGTTATGTTTTCATGCCCGTGAGGAAAGGGGACTCTCGCCACTCACCAGTATGTTCGCTGCTCGTTCCACTGCATCACACGGAATTCATCATGGGCCATATTTTCTGCCCTCTTGTAACCTCGCCGTTCAGGATGTCAGGCACCCTCTTCAAGCTTGGAGTGGAGGAGCAATCCCTGCCTTGATTCTTACACGTGACCTCAATTCCCCTCCCATCGATGCGAAATGCGCCCTCATTTTGAAATGGCCTTTACTACCTATCACTATGAGTGGACTGCGGCAATCACGACCCAGGCACCTTTCTGCAGGATTTCCAAGCGATGTATCCTTATGAACCAGGGAGCATCTTCTGGTTGAAACCGAAATACGGCTTTGCTGACGATGTTGAGGCTGTAGCGGAGCTACCAGCCGGCTGTTACGATCACCCTGCCGTTTTGCTCTGGACGGAAGAGGTTGGAGCAAAGGCAACCATTTTCCTTGTTAGTGCATATGGTTTCTCTTGACCGGGTTGCGGCTAAACGCTCATAGATAACATCTTTTAACGGGGTTCCACTTCACGTTCGACATGCGACGAACAGAACCGTGCGAATGCAGCATTTACCTATCTCTCCAAGTCCACCACATCCCGATTCTGGAGCCTTGCTTAAAATGGAGGGTGAACCCCTACACAAGGATAGCTACGTTAAGGTAGAGCAAGTGAGAGTCTGTAGCCTTCGGGCTCTTCGTCCCCACGGGACCCGCAAAATGACGGCTCACTCCTACAACCTTCTGATGACCTATGCACCAGCGAAGCCTCCAAGCGCGGATATCAGTGTTGCCCAAAGACAGCCACGCAGAGGCCCACGGTACATTGAGCCACCAGGGCTTCCATGGGTTGTAAATATACATCCATCAGTTCAGCGTGACTCCTTACTAGGTGCGCACGACTACTCTCACAACCGCGTCAACGTCGAGAATACGAGCCTGATGCCCCCTCAACCCCTTCGCCAATATAATATGATGACAGAGCACGGAAGGCCCCTACTACAGAGCCCCCTACAACCCCCTCAGCGGACCTTTATCGTTCCTGCTCGAAGCGGATCTAGTTATAACACATTCGCATCGCAGGATCGAATGTCACATTTTCCCACATCACCATCTAGGCGTCCAACATCTCCTACTTCAGAAGACAGACCCCCACACCTCGGAATCTGCGCTGCAGTTGTATTTCTCGGCGTATTTCTCGGCGTGGTCGGCGCAGCCATGTACGGACTTTTTGCTTTGGGGAAAGCTCTCATTAACATCATATCACAATGGATTCACCATTGGTTTTCAGGGAAGGCTGGGGCGTTGAGGCTCTGGCAACTTGCATAAATAGTCTTCTAATATTGTATTAGATTGCGAAGAGAAGCTAGAAGAACTTATGCGAGCTACCTACATAGTCATATCGCCATGCTTGGATGCTTATCCGCTGTCAGTCAATTGCGTAAAGCATACCTGGAGCGACAGCAGGCTTCCGAAATGGAAAGTGCCCACACATAAGAAACCGCAATTGGAGCAAGAGAAGGTTGCTTGAATATTACGAAGGAATGTGTTCTGGCCCTGGCAGCTCGTCAGTTCAACAGTAATTTACTTTATCAATGTCCGAAATGATTAACTAAAAAAGCCTTGGAACCGACAAAGGGGTCCAAAACTGATTCTCTTAAAGCTCGCGGGTCAGCTTTATCAACAAGATGGATTTTCGTAGAAGTTCCGGTTTGCCTCAGTCGCGGCTAAACCAAGCGTCTTCAATATTCCTATCAAAAATTGAGTTGTAGTTCTCCTGTAACATCTCACGATCACTGTCGCTATCACCGCAGTCACCAAGATAGTCGTATCTGTCCGGTTCTTCCAAGCGCCTAGCTCTTCGGGATTCTCGATCTGCGATCAGTGAGACGCACGTCGTATCCCCTGCGCCAAGGCACTTGCCTGTCTCTATTTCTCCTGGTGTTCTCTTGTTAATGATGGCTGCTTGAGGAACACGATGGAGACACAGATAAGCTCCTTGGATGTGCTGTTGGGCCCCATCCGGAATGACCAATTTTAGCATCTGCACCAAGCTGCTCAATTTGAAGATGGGAGTGGTCTCCTTTAGTTCGATAGCATTAATCACGTAAAGTGCCCAACTGCCATCCGGCCCACGGTTTCCGCGCCAGGGTTCCTTCCGACCCCAATTTTCAGCGTGCTCTTGATCGGAGAAGAGAGAAATAAAGGGAACCGGGTCTCGGCAAGACCATTTGAACTGACTTTCGAGAGCTTGCTTGAAATCGTGCAGATCGTCTGCCCCAAAAGTTCTTTCGGTGTCGGTAGCCTTGAAACCTTTTTCGGAAGTAAACGTCGTTTGAGATCCAGGATAGTCAATCCGGTAAAGCTCGTGAGGTATGTTTAGACAGGCGTAGCGTTCCATGTCGACTTGTCGACCACCACAAGTCGACGGATACTGCTGTCAAGTTCCCGTCAAGCCTGAGATTCAACCTGGCGAGGGAGCAAACCCAGGTAATGCCCTGAGACCACCCCGCACAACAGCACTACGTTGGCAAAAAAGGTTAGGCCTCGCCGATAACGCAACCTGCACTACAGCCCAGAGCGGTAGATGAAGAACTTTAAGCTTGATGTGACATACAGGGATCCTCCGTGCAATCGCCAGTGTTACCAAGACGTCGAAATCCACCATGAACGCACAAAGATAGACTACTAGCCCTCCCAATTACATAGCGACCAAGATCTGTGGGGACCAGTTTGTATACTGCGCAACAGTGCTGTGTCGAGAATATGGCATTCCGAAGGATGTTGGCTCTGTACCGCGTTCCCGCAGATCAGGGGCCTTTGCGTTGAGTTTTCGTTCAAACGGAGACCTACTTCCGACGAACGTCAAATTTTCATGTTGTGGGAACTTGACACTCCCATGCTTGCAGCTCTACTTCGTCACGGCTGATGTAGCACTGGCTATTTTCAGCTTCGAATGACAAGGTTTGACCAAGAAGACGATTTAGTCAAGATTTGCTGAGGGAGAGCTTTGATGATGACAAGCAAGATGAGCAATCGCAAGAGGGGATTTTTTTTGGAGGACGACCTAATAGTGTCTGATACTGACAGCCTCTCTGTATTCTTGTTAGCCGAGGGATCCTTCGAAATCTGGGACTAGGCCGGAAGGTGTGTAAGAGCAAAGAGAGTCGTCAACTGTCTTGCGAGGGTGTCGCACTTTTGATTCATCGCGAGTGATCTGGCTATGCCGCGTCTCTAGAGGAGGCGAGGAATCTGGAATGCAACCACACCGATGCCCATTCGATCCAGCACCTGCATATGGGTACTCGAATTCGTACGACTGAGCTTCGGGGGAGCTCCCATCACACCATCTTCTGTTGCTGGCCTAGTACGTCACGTTTTTCGTAGACCTGTCGATTGATTGAGCCAATGGCGAAGGAATACGAGTCGGTGGTGTTGCACCCATGGTTCTCAAGTCGGCTGTGATGTCTTTCGTCACCCATACAGCCCATCCCATTCTTCTTCATCATCCTCGGGAGCAGCATTTTTCTTGATATCATCCAGCAGTTTCTGCTTCCGATCCCTTTCCCGCTGCGCTAGGTCTGCTCTATCCAAGGGACATGTCCCGTTAAGCAAAAGCCAAGGTCTGACGCATTCGAGGTCAAAGATATGAGTGGGATGGCACGGTAGCCTCACTAGTAGTGGATGCGGATCTTCAGTGAAAGGATTTCCACAGATAGGACAGTCTGCGTCCTTCTTGACTTTCTTGATATTGACACGCTCTAAAGCCGCAATGTACTCTTCGTCCACGCCTTTCACCTCTCTAGGAGGATGTTCTGCCGAGCCCATCAATGAGTCTATGAGGTTGCTGAGCAGGTCCGAGTCGGCATTATCATTGTCTCTTTGCATTACTTGGAAGGCTTCTGCGAGGGAGCGATAAAGCGCAGAAACATCTGCTGGCACAGGAACCGCATCGGGCCTGTGACGGCTGTCCGGCTGGCTGATCTCAGAAAGATGGCTTAGGAATGAGGACATATCTGGTCTGCGAGGCTGGGTTTGCTCTTGTCGGGGGGCGTCCGTAGCATGTTCAGCTATTCAAAGTTAGCCCACTACTCAATATTGATGATGGAACATTCATTCTCACTTTCGTAGCTCGCCATTGTGTTGTGTTGTGAAAGGAAATACCGTTTCGCGAGACACAGGTCGGATTACACGCACAGGTTTTGCACCTGTCCAGGACTTGTGAGAGGCGTCGGGAGAGAGGAACACAATGGTAAAATGCGATTCAGGTAAATGGAAATCCAGGCACAGCTGGATGGCGTGGCACACAATTGGATCAGGCTCGTGTTGTCACTACGTCTGGGTGGGAAAGTTCCGGAGGCCAGCAGGGAAGATGCTTCAGACGTTAGCAGGGAATACAACATCAGCTCATGCATACAACATTTTACGGCTCACAGCAAACGGTCGACGTGATGAAGAAGGACAATCATCAGTCTTGTCGCAGGTAGAAACTGGAGGAAGTGCAGCGCGGCCAATAGATGGCGGGGCTGAATCAATAGCAGAAGCCACAACCTCAGCTACTATTGACATCAATCTCAACGTCGTTCTCAACCACAGATAAACTTAAGTAATCTCTAGACACGACCGTTTGTCGTTGGATTTTCTATCAATAGCCTCCTCACAATGCTCCGCCCTCCAGATCCATGAGAAAGAACACAGCGTCCAGACCACTCACGCGCCCATGGAGGCTGACTGGGATGAAATCACTCGCATCGCGGTGCCGTCGTCGGGACTGCATGCAATTCCTACCCCTGCCAGTGCAGTCGCTTTTGACGACCTCCAAGAATTAGTATGGGTGGGCAATGATCAGGTATGTAGCCCTGTGTTCTGATGCGTGATGATTTGCTGGAGATGTCCACTCATGCTGCCTCTCGTTAGGGACGGGTAACATCATTCTATGGCCGGGACCTCCAAAGATATGTATCGGTCAAAGCTCATTTGGGCGAAGGCCCAGTCAAACAACTATTAGTACACGAAAAGGGTATCTTATCTTTATCAGCCTCAAGTGTGCACTTCATAACCCGAAGAGGCTTGACACAATGGCACATCTCACATCGGCAGATGACCAATTTACGATGTATGACTTTAACTGCCACAAACAACCATATACTGGTCGCTGGATCCCAAAGTACCTTTTTCATCATCGATGTCGAGAAAGGACAAATTGTCTCCGAACATCCCTCCGAAGCCAAATACACCCTGATGAAGAAATGCCGACACGTGTGCGCTGCCACTGACGACGGTAACGTGCACATCCTCAGCCTGTCAGACTATTCGGTCATCAAGAAATGGAAAGCCCATTCGACTGCCATCAATGATATGGATGCTCGTAACGATTTTTTGGTCACATGTGGCTTCTCGGTTCGTCAATTGGGTGTGCCCATTGTCGACCCCCTGGCCAATGTCTATGATCTGAAGATGTTGACCTCCCTTCCACCAATTCCATTCCATGCAGGCGCCGCATACGTGCGTTTGCATCCGAAACTACAAACGACTGGTTTCGTCGCGTCGCAAACAGGCCAAATGCAGGTGGTGGATCTGATGAACCCAGTCAACGTTATGCTCAAACAAGCGAACGTCCAATTCATGCTTGGGATGGAAATTGCCTCTTCTGGCGATGCTGTTGTGATCACCGACACCAACGGTCTGTTATATCTCTGGGGTTCTCCATCTAAAGTCAGGTTCAACAACATAAGCCAGAAGACTGAGTTCGCCGACCCAGTTCCTCAACAAACTCCCCATGTTGATTGGGGTGACTCACCACTGAATGCTGTCGGTATGCCGTACTATACCGAGCCCCTACTTTCTGCTTGGCCTAGCCATCTGGTATTCGAGGTTGGATCCCCTCCGGCGCCGGTAGAGCCTTCACTTCTTTTTCACCTGCAACCCGCCGAAATGGGACACTATGCCCCAAACATCAACCCCCGTAAATTGCTGCGTCATCAAGTCGCAGACACCAGAGCGAGTCATGCACCTGCCACCATTGCAGTTCCAAAATTCTTGAGCGAGAAAGCCAAGGAAGGTAGCTCGGATGGCCCGGGTAGCAAACTGTCTGATGCTGCCGAAGCTTTGGCAGGAGTGTCGCTAAGCGGGCGAGCTCAAACTGACGAGGAACGTATGCTAAAATATAGCAACGTCGAGATCAAATACAGTAGATTTGGTGTCGACGATTTCGACTTTCGATTCTACAACAAGACTCCCTACTCTGGCTTGGAAACACATATCTCCAATTCTTTTATCAACTCACTCCTACAACTATATCGCTTCATCCCCCTAGTCCGCAACGTTGCTATACAGCATGCAGCCACCTCATGTGTCGCCGGTAATTGTCTCCTCTGTGAGCTTGGCTTCCTATTTGATATGCTGGAAAAGGCCAAAGGCCAGAATTGCCAGGCGACAAATTTGCTCCGGGCTTTTGGAGCTTCTAGAGAGGCGGCAAATCTCAGCCTTTTTGAACATCTCGCTCTGGCCAATGGAAACAGCTTGTCCACTACGATCCAAGCCGTCAATCGATTCTTTCTCAAGCAAGTCGCCCACGACTATATGACTATGGCAGGGAGTAGTACAGGCATCGACGATATTCTTGCAAGTAACGCCTTCGAAGTCATTCGTTGCATGTTTTGCAACAATGAGACTACCAAACCTGCAAGCACGTACGTTCAAGACCTGACGTATCCTCAAATTGACCCAAAGCACCCGATGAGGTATCTCAGATTTTCTTCGCTCCTTAAGACCACGATCGAACGAGAGGCCAAGAACCGCGGCTGGTGCAGCAGATGTCGGAGATATCAACAATTGGCTATAAGAAAGACAGTCCGTCAGCTACCATCAGCGCTCATAATCAATACGGCTCTTGGTAACAATGGCGCAGTCCGTACGCTTTGGGAAACACCGGGCTGGCTACCATCGGAAATCGGTATCATAGTCCAAGACAGAGTCGTTTATGTTTTTGAAGGGTCAGATCTCGCACTACACATACGCAACAAGTCGCCGAATTTGGTGGTGTATGAGCTGGTCGGCTTCGTGGCCGAGATCGACTCTAGTGAAAGATCTGTACCGCATCTCGTCAGCATGGTCAATGTCGAGGTGTCCAACCCAACACTAGACACATCCCACAACCACAAAGTATTCCCCAATTGGCATCTCTTCAACGACTTTTTGGTGACGCCGGTCGACCCTAGAGAGGCGCTGCACTTCAATCAGAACTGGAAGATGCCAAGCGTGATCGCTTACCAGGTCAAGAGTGCACATGGCAAGATCGATCAGACGTGGAAAGACAACCTCGACACAACTCTACTCTACCAGCATTACAGCATCAATGGCCGATATCCCAAAGAAGAATGCAAGATCTTGACGCCCGAAGAACATCCCCAGGCAGGAACTCCCATCGCACTGGACACGGAGTTTGTCGAGTTGGAACAAGCCGAGATCAACGTCAAGGCGGACGGCACGCAGGAGACGATCCGACCAGCTAAATCGGGGCTCGCGCGCGTGAGTGTTTTGCGCGGCCAGGGCGAGGAAGAAGGCGTCCCGTTCATTGACGACTATATAACTATTTACGAGCCGATCGTGGATTATAAGACACAATATTCTGGTATTCGACCAGGCGATCTCGATCCGCAGGTATCCCAACACAACCTCGTCCCGCTCAAGGTGGCGTACAAGAAGCTTTGGATCCTGCTCAACCTTGGCTGCGTGTTTGTCGGGCACGGGCTGGCGTCGGATTTCCGCAAGGCAAACATACACGTGCCCAAATCGCAGACGGTCGACACGCAATACTTGTACCTTGCGCCGGGCAAGAACCGGCGCTTTTCCCTGCGGTACCTGGCATGGGCAGTGTTTAGAGAGTACATTCAAGAGGACGTCGTGGACGACACCCACGCCGACGGCCACGACAGTATCGAAGACGCCCGGATGGCCTTGCGACTGTGGCGCAAGTTCCAGGAATACGAGGACGCGGGGATTGTGGAGCAAATGATTGACGACATCTACCGCAGGGGCACGAAGTATGGATGGAAGCCACCGCCGCGAAGTATCGGAGGGACTTTTTTGTTTCCTGACGCCAATGGGAATGGGAATGGTAATGGAAACGGGACAGGGGCAGCGAATAGCGCGGTGCCCAGTGGGAGAAATACTCCTGACCTCATGTCCTTTTCGTCACCTACTTCACCGCCCTCGGTCAAAACCGGCGGATCTGGAGGTGGAAGTGGTTCTGGAAGTGGCGGAGGAGGGGGTGGAGGAGCAGGAGCAGGAGCACCCGGCGCAGCGGGGGGAGGACCTTTAAAGATGTCAGTGGCGGGAATATCGTCGTTTGTGCCAGGGAATGGGATCACAAGAGAGAGTCCACTGCGTTGACGGGTGACGGGTGACGGGTCATCACGTTGTCTTGCTGAGTATTCACAAAGTCAATGGCACATACCTACCTATGTATCTACCCACCTGCTCCGTACTTGCACGGTACAGAAGGTATCCTGCCTATTCTAGATATCTACCTCCCTACCCACGTATTTACCTAGCCACAGTACGTACAGTACCTTCTTACTATACTCCAGTGAGCCCGAGGATGGGAAGGCAAAAGGTGCAGAAGTGCAAAGCGCAAATCAGTTAGTGTCACGTTTCATGTGTGAGAGGGAAGTTTTATCATACGTGATTGACTATTTCATTCATTTTGATACCAATGCCAACGCCGATGCCTTCGCTGTGCTATGCCATGCTATGCTATGCCATGATGTGCCATGATGTGAAGTGGGTCACGCGCAGTGCCCGCCTGGTATCTCATAGTCCAAACGCCCTTTTCGTGATGTTGATATCCGATGTGTCCCTACCAATAGTGGGATAGGTAGGTAAGGTAGTCAGCTCATTTCATGACTTTTTTCCTTCACATTGCTCATCTCATCCCACCCCATCCCATGCAATGCAGTGCAGGATGGTACGATCTGATTTATTTTTGTTTCTTTCCCAGGAGGGTTTTTTTCCCGTCACAATATGTTTTTTTGTCTTTTCATCGTTGCGGTCCATATCCATATCCACCGTTTGAATAACTTTGAGCATTGAAATGGTCGTACTGTCGTCCACCACCACCACCGCCACCACCGCCGCCGCCACTAAACTGATCCATCCTTATTTGTCCCTGTCCGTGACCGTACCCTGAATTATCATACCCACCGTAAGCAGAGCTCGAGTACGTCGGTGCCGGGGCGCGAGCCTGGGCAGGTCTGTACATTTGTCTCGAAGCCGAGTAATCGGTGACACCGTAGGGGACGTCGTCTTCGCTCTGAGAATGTGAATGTGAATGGTACAACGGTTGCGTCTGCGACTGGTCATATTGCGGTTGCGTTTCTGTGCCTGCCGTAGAGCCAGCTCTTGCATCCGCCCCCGTTCCCGTCCCCGTCCCCGTCCCCGATCCATAAGAATAAGGGTCCAAGTGGTTCAATCTCACGACGTCTTTGTCGTCGGCCGCGGCGGCGCCCTCCGCCATCATCTTATTGTACCTGCCCAGAGCGGTCTGCTTCCTCCGACTCCTCACGTCGAGGACGATCAGCGCGACCTGCGCGAGCCAGCCGAAAATGTTGAACGAGTAAAAGGCCTTGTAGGTGCGACAGATCATCATGCCGTCGTCGTTGGCCCAGTTCGCCCGGGAACACGAGTGCCCCAGCGTGCCGTACATGTTGTATGTGAGCAGCGCGATGCCGACGGTCCACACCAGCAGGATCGAACTGTTGGAGATGAGGTTGAGAAGGGGGTTGAGGAAGGCGAAGGCATAGACGAGAGAGGTGACCAGTAGGGCCAGGAGGGAGAGGAGAGAAGATAGGAGGATCTATTTGACGGGACCATGACACGTTAGTGGTTGTTTGCACGGCACATCGGTAGAAGATTGGAAGTCCAAGGGAGAAAGAGCAGAAAGGAGGAGAGCCCTCGGCAAGGCAAGGCAGGGCAAAGAGAGAGGAAACGTACCACAATAAATGTCCACGGTAACTTGAATCCATCGTGCTTGAGTTGGAGGCAAAAGTAAATCAATATGCCGGAAACGACCGAGGCGCTGATGAAGGCAATGCCTCGAATGACGTGGAATGCAAGTCTGGGATAGACTTGCGGTCGACTGCGCATTTTGGTCGTTGGCATTATGGAGGAAAGGAGGTAGAACGTTGAAGCTGGGATCGGGGGAATGATATTTGGATTCGTATGTCTCGGGGGGCGCTGTGTAACCGGGGAAAGATCTTGGTACCCGTAGTACCAAGTACGGAGTAAAGAAGCTCAGACACTCTGCTGGTCCGCGTCACGCACGCGCGTACTCCGTAGTGGAGGGAGATATCGTGTGTGTCTGTGAGAGCAAGTGTGTGTACTTGCTGAGTTTCGGTGCCACTATGCCAGAAGGGACCTCGGATAGACGTTTCTGAGACGTTTAACGTAGCGACTGATCGATTTTGGAATGGAGAGACGACAGACAGATGTTGATTCAGAGGAGACGAAGAAAGAAAGAAAGAAAGCAACACAAATGACTCTGGCTGCGACACTGAGGGGGAGAGAGAGTGTGTGTGTGTGAATGAATGGCCTAAAGTCGAGGCGCTGAAAACAGAGTGACAAAAGAGAAACATACAGAGGACCACAGCGGACAGAGAGGCGGAGTGAACGAGGCTCATACGAGGCTATACAGGGGGGGTTGTTTTAAGCCACCCAAGCGAGGAGAGAACAAAAATAGAAATCAGGGAGTCTAAAGTACCAACCCCCGGTCGCCCAAGTACCGTCTCCAGGATTTTCATACTGTACGAGTAGATGACTAACTAGTATTCGTATTCGTATTGCACTCAGTCAAATGTTTGGGCTCTAGAGAGGATTCTCATCATCCATTCTTTTATATCCCATATCCAGGTGGTTTTACTTAGTGCTCCCTCCCTTCTACGAGTACTATTACTCATACTGAAAGTCAAATGCATCTACTCGTCTACAAGAAGAATGACTGCTTTGCACCTTCAAAGCAGTGAAGAGTCGACCGAGGACACACCGCCGTGGGTAAAGAAATCAGATCGAATTCCATCGCTTGCTATACTATCACAGTCTAAGCCAGTCCAATTCACTCTTGCTGTGGCCCATCATCCGTTTGCCCAACAGAGGAGCCCCCTGTGCTTTGTGTACTAGGTCATTGTCTTTCCATCCTTGCCTTGACATATTACCTACACGCACAAATAGTATATCACACCGACACCCCATCTTATAACGTCCTGGTACCGTGTAAACCGACTTCCTCCCCATAGACCGTCCAGATCAAGCAAACTACAGCCCGAAGGAATCGAGAGAGATGAGATGCGAGAAAGCCACCCGTACGCCTCAGCTCCAACCCGGTCAGGGATAGCCTTATCAGCTCGATCAATCACAATGCGGCACGGGGCCGTTGCCTCTCACCAAATCAGAGACCTTTCATTGAGATGCAAGCACCACCTCGTCAATGGCTTCATCCAAACCTAGGATCATTTCCCCACTGAAACGCTTAAATAGCTTGCCACGACTTAAAATTCCCTTCATCCAAAGTCTCGACAGGTATAAATCAACAGTCATCATGGAATTGCAATCCCCGCAGAAACGCCGTTGCAAAGAAAAATCGCAGAGCCATCACCGGAGTCGCTCTATGCCCGTATACTGGATAATGTCAAGGTATCAAGGTCGTCATCGTAATATTTGGCATGAAGAAATTTTGAAATTTCATCTCTCGCTGGCACCCGATGGCTCTGGCCTGCTGGCAGTATTGAAATCGCTCCTCTCCATCGCAAAAGGAAGAAATTCGTCTTCGTCAAACTTGTTTTCTGGTCGGCTTCCACTTCGTCTTCCGCCTCGGCCCCACGAACCACTTGTACTACTGTCGACCTGTTCAGCGCTGCCCGCAGTCCCGCTGAAGCTTGATCCAGACCCATGCGCAGCTGGAATTGGTCTAACAAGGCCGCCGCGAGAACCACGAGGACGATGCGCAGTCGCAGAGGAGCGGTTGGACGTAGGCTCCGAAGGACCGCCATCAGTGACTACTGTGGCTAGCCCAGAGTGTCGATGAACCTGCGGACCCCTGTCAAAGGCTCTCGAATTCTGTCGTGGCCGAGGATCGACACTGGCCGAGTCGTCACCCGGTTCTTGACGACCAGGGTCTCGCCGGTTGTCTCTCCGGTCAGCCCCCATGCTGTGGCTTCGCATGCCGTACAAGTCGGCGATGTCCTCATCAGAGCTCAGAGGTCGACGCTGCGCCGAGCTCGAACGCTGGTAGCCTTGTAGAAATGGTCGAGGGGAGTTGGGAATGTCAATAGCAGGAACATTGGCAGTCGAGCGAGCCTGCGCGGTCTCTTCCGTCGCGGCATCGGAAGGTGAAGGAGCCTCCTCGACAGTGAGGTGGGTCGGGTCCGTGTCGTCATGGCTATAGGCAGCACTAAGCCTAGAAGGCGCGAACGGAGTATGAGGCGTGTGAGGTGAGATCGGCTTCCCAGGGGACGAAGACGTAGAGACTGAAGTGGGGCCTACCATGGGCGGAACACCAGACAGTTGCCTACTCGAAGATGCCGACGACCTCTGGAGCATCATGGATGAGGAGATGGATTCAGACAATGCTGTGTTGGAGTCTCGTAACCTGTGGAAGCGGTTCAACGCTGCAGCAGTCCGTCTTGTATTTGCCTCCGCAGCGGATGACGACACAGAGCCCAGCAGATCTTTCTGTAGCTCCAACATCTTCAGGAAGTCGGAGATGTTCTCGCCATCATCTTCAACTACAGAGCCCGAACTTCCACCGCCTGGGGTTGCCTCCGTTATGAGTCCTGACCCGGGCTGAGCAGAAGATGCAGCACTGGCCCTCCCACTGCTGTTCTGATCGTCGTCTGTGCGGACAGTGGTGCCGCCAGAGGACAATCGGCCACGTCGATGGCTGAAGCTGCTGCTGTACCTCGTTGGAGCAGGTTTCGGTGAGCTCGATGCCGAGTATGCAACGGCGTGTTCCGAAACAAGCGAGCCGGTTCGTCGACCAGTAGCTGCGGCACTAGTGGTGGTGATACCCTCTTCTGTAAGAGACCCCAGAGTAGGTGCTCTGACAACATGCGTCCGTGGTGACGATGCAAGGGGAGACGATCCCAATGGTGAAGCTGAAAGAGTTGGGGTCTTGAAAGGTTGTACCGAGAAAGAGCTTCTTCGGGTGGCTGCCACGGCACGCAAAGAGTTGCGTGAACTTTGGGAGGCTGTGTTGTTGTGCATTGGCCTGGATGCTTCGGGTGTAGGAGGCGAGCTCGCGTTGAAATCCTGGGCGTTGCGCAATGCAGATATTGGACTGGTGCCCGTGCCAATTCCTGCTTGATGAAAGGTCGACAAGCTGCCATAAGCAAGTCCAAGTTCAGGTCGCTCTAACAGATTTTGCCGTCGATCGTTAGGTAGGGAACCGATTTCCGTCCGAGAACTTCTATCAGCAGGTAGAGATGGTCTGAACAGATCATCATCTGCTCCTAAGAACCTTGAACTCAGTAGCTCTTCAGAATCATCAATGCGGAAGTCGCAGTGCTGTCGATATTCTACCTTGACCGAAAACGGCCCAGCAGGTGACTCGGTCAAGCCGAAGTCATAGAGGGAGACGACTTCGGAATTGCTGTCGAAGAGTCTCAGACCGAGGTTGTCTGGACGCGATAGATTCCTCAGGCGTGACCCGTCTACGAGGCGATAGCCCAGCTTCAATGCCATATGTGCCCGGCCCTTGCCGACCTTTCGGGCCAGTTTCCAGGCGGGAAGAAAGTTGCTGTAGGTGTAAAGGGAACGGAACAGAACAATGCTCTTCTTGTACACTAGGGGTAGAAGCGTTGCCAAGTCTAAGGGTATTGGCCCGGTAGCATCACCGAGTTCGATGGTCCACCGTTCGAGGAGGACCTCGTTAGTATCCGTTGACCGCCGTTGGCTGGAATGAGGAGTGTCGTGAGCCGCCGATAACGAATTCTGTACATCCCATCTCTTCCCGTCCTCGTCGACGATGACGAGTCG
Organism: Exophiala spinifera; assembly: GCF_000836115.1. NCBI lineage: Eukaryota > Fungi > Ascomycota > Eurotiomycetes > Chaetothyriales > Herpotrichiellaceae > Exophiala > Exophiala spinifera. Next base: position 2,562,834 of record NW_015622517.1, on the reverse strand, counting down.
TTGGCCTTGCTGCAGAGGTTCGGTTGTCAAGAAGATCTCGATGACCAGGGGAGCCGGCCGGTTCACTTCCACATCGCACGTCTTCCATCTCTTGATATGATCCTTGTAATCCTCCGTCTCTTCCACGTCGAGGTTGAACCACCGATTCACCCGTTTTGAGTCTGTCTTTTGAGAGTAGGCCGGTGACAGTTCGACTCTGGAGTGGAGTATGATCAAGGCGGCCTTGGTATGAAAGTTCTGGACGACCTGGTTGAGTCTCTGCATCTGGCCGACGGTATTATCCGCAGGCTGTTCTTGTCGTGCTGCGGCAAAGTCTTCAGAGGAGCCAGAGCCCTGGGTAAGGGGGGAATTTGTTCGAAGAGCCTGGACGTCTCGATCTCTGGGGTTGTTGGTGCGAGTAGGGTTGGTCTGTTCCGAGGTCGCAGGGGAGGCAGAGGCGGGGGGAGGGCGTGGATGTTGATGCATGGTGTCAATGGTCTCGGCAGGAGATGTTCAAAGAGCAGAGACGCGATGTCTGTCTAGCTGTGCAGAGCTGGTTGGTGAATCGCAGGTATCCTATAGCCATCCATGCTTCAAAAGGCCCACGATATGTGTAGGTGAATAGACGAGAAGTAGACCGGCAACGTTGATGACCAGGGTATGCAGGAATCAGGGCATCCGACGAGATCAAGGGACGTTCAACAGCTCTAGCGATGGCAGTGGGTCGACTAGGACGATGAAGGAGTCATGGTTGCGGCGTAGGACGGTTATCAGCAAAGTGTTGAGCGTGAGGTTCACAATGGTCTCGAGTCGCAGGCATATGACGCGGGCCGCATGTGATTCGTGATTGGAGACGTGAGGACAGGAAACGGTCACACCTGGGCGATGCAGGTGGAGAAATGGGTGGTCAGGCTTGTGAGGCTGGGTACCGGCGACAGTCGTGTGGTCCAGGAAGCAAGACGATACAGAGGAGAAAAAGGAAGATGGATAAGGTAGACCGGGGTTTAGCGAAGGCAGCAAGCAAGAGTCATTGAATGGTTCGATAGAGCGGAAATGGGAATGGAGATGGAATGATGTTGAACATCCGTGATGGACACTGGACGATATCGAAATCGAGTGACAGACGCAAGAGCAGCGAGAGATGCCCCGTACTGGGTCAAGTGGGATTTGAGCGCTGCCGCACTGAACAGTCAATGGTCTGTGTGAGTTTAGATGAGGTGCTTGCAGCCGGTGAGCTCGACATGCATTAGCTAGCCGTTGTTCTGAAGCAGCGGCATGACCAGGTCCATTTCGACATGTTGTACGGAGTACCGGGCGATGACTGGGGTCCTGTATGGAAGGATGACCGGGGTCACCGAGCCTGACACGGGGGCTTGACTGGAGGGTCCTAAGCTGCCTGGACACAGGGGGTTTACTAGGCTGCGCGGGCTTCTGCACCCTGGGCGCAGGCACAACATTCCCTGAACAAACCGAGGCAATCGCAGGGATCAAAGCACCCAGACGGCTGCCTGATAGGCTGCCCCAAAGCATGCAGAACAACACCTAGGGAGGAGCTCCCAGCTTAACCGGAGGCTACTGCGCAGGGCTTCGCGACCTCTTCCCTCCCCCGTCCTGCCCACTGCTCGGTGCTCACTCACTGCTCCCGGTGAGCTTTCCCCCTTCAGTCGTGGCATTGCAGCAGGACCTTCCCTGGCCTCTCACCGGTAAACAACACACCGTTGAGTACAGAGTGTCCATCCAGAGCGGACCAGATCACGCATTCATCGCTCACCGTACAGCAGAGACAACACACACCTTCACACAGAAGCTTCCGTAGACTATCCTGCCTAGGTGGGCGAGGGATCTGGTCCCCTACGAATATTTGGACTTCTCCTCTGCGCTTCTGTCAACTCCGTCCTTCAGATAGCCGGGGGCTCGTTCTAGGACACTGCATTCAGCTCAGCTCACATCTCACAGCTCCAGTCTCGCTCCCGTCTCCCTGCTGGACCTTTGCCTTCTTCTGTTGCGCACTAACCAAAGAACTTTACCCCAGGCGCTTCCGGTTCTGGCAAAAAGGAACCCTTGGATACTCCCGTCAAGCCGCCCGACCTGATACCCACTCGGACTGACCAACCCGGTGAGGCCATCAACAGCTACTCAAAAACCTTGAAATCCCATCCAGTAGGCAGACGAAAATACTTATCGGCCGCGGAGGATTCATCAAGGAACCGTGAAGAATACAATAGGCTGCAGGCACTAGACACCCTTGATACTAGGTAATTACCTCAACGAGGCACACAGCTAGCTGCCTTGCAAGACACTTTTGTGCAACCAAAGGAGCCTGGTGGGATTCGCAACATTGCATCCCCCAAGCATAGTGGATTTCTTCGCAGATCAATAATAATACTGTAATACATAGTCTATAGAATGTACAAAATGTCCAAGGTACCTAGATTACAGCGTACTTTGTCTGCATGGTTGATGCCTTGCCCCTCGCGGATGATTGTTTCCAAGCCCACCGCCCCTGCCACTGCCTCGTCCTCGTCCAGAATCTCCTCGCACCGTCGAAGAGCTTGCTGAGACCGTCTTGTCACGACCACCTGCTTCTGGATCTGCCGACGCCTTTCCCTTTTCACTGCTGCGGCGGGGTCCGCCGCGTCCGCGGCCACCTTTGCCGCGGTTACTGGCTGGTCTATGGCTCTGGGCCTCTTCTTGAACTCGCCGGCTCTCATTGTCCCACCATTCTTGAAACTCTTGCTCTTGTTGAATCTCCTGCAGTGATCTCTTAGCTACGGCCTCCTTGACTGCGGCCTTTTCGAATTGTTGCTGTGCCAGGATCTCTGTCATGGATGTCCGAGCATCAATAGCTGAGGTAGCTCGAGAAGGCAACGGAGTATGTCTGATCGACTGTATCTGCGGCGCCGCGGACTTCGGAGACGAGGCGAGCCGTGGTGGTCCTGAACCGCGCTTCGCGCTCTGATCAGCGCCATGACCAGTTGAAGCACTGCCAGCAACTGTCTGTCGCATGGTCATTGCGGGTCTTGCAGGAGTCATCCGGCCGATGTCTACATCGCGATCTGGGATGGCCGCTCCGAGTGGAAGGGCAGGCTTCGAAGGCGCGGAAATTGCCTGCCACGGTGAAGCCACCTTTGAGTTGGGGTCCTTCAGAGCCGCAGTCAGACTTGATGTCTTTACTCCTTCATCCTTCAGCATTTGCTGTTGTCGTTTGCGTTCTTTCTGAGACATTTTCGCACCGCCTCTCGGACCCGCCGAACCTGCACGGACGGCGTTGATAAGGTTCGAGACACGCGAGGCCGAGGCTTGTGCCATGATATCTTTCAGACCGCCATGGGGAGAATTTTGCGTTGGCAGATTCCAGGCTGTTCTTGGAGTATCAAAACCTGTGATAGCCAGACCGGGACTGACAACAGGCGAGACATGGTCTTGCTGGGCTCGATTTGACCTTGCAAACTCGTCTCGAGGAGTGCGAGGAGTAGTAGGGTGTCGAGGCCCGACTACTTCAGACTTGTGTCCTACAGAAGCATGCGCTGGCATTGACGGTGACCTGGCTTGCGGTAGCCTTCCCTGCTGCAACGCTGCTGGTAACAGGTCTGGAGTGACATCATCCATATCGAAGGGTAGATCGTCTCCTACATCGTTTGGAACAATGGCCGGACTGGGGCTCGGAGTGCTTAGAGGAGAGTCAGCCGCTGGGTTTGGGAGGGGTGACTTCTGGTAGGAAGATGTCTGCTTGTCTAGGCTTCCAACTCTAAACTTCGTAGCCGAGGTATGGCGTTCCTCATCTTCGCTCAGCCTCGATCTCAGTCTCATCGAATCAATTCTCCGCTGCCGACAGAGCTCAATGTTCTCAAGAAGCTCGGGATAGTTCTCAAGAAGTTCTTCTTCGGCTCGCTCACTGCGTGCAAAGGGCAGGAAAGCCAACTGGTTCGCTTGCACAACATCATCAAGCTCAGTCAAGAGGTCTTCATCCAGCTCGTCCAAAAGTCTCATCTCAAGCATGCTTTCAAGGTTGAGGCAGATGTACTCGAGCGCTGCGTGTTTAAAAGAATCGACTGTACATTCGGAGACGGTGTTCAGCAGAGAGCAGACGTTTCTCACATTGACAAATTTGCCAAGGACTCGTTGACATACTTGAGCAAGGCGATCGATCATCAGCTCATTGGCAGCAAACATGACGTCGATAACGATATCGATGAATTCATCCAAGCTGTCCGTAACAACATCATCGAACAGCCCCTCACCAGTATCTGCGTAGAGATGACGAAGCACCATGCTAAAGGTCTTCTCATTCATATGCTTCAGATCAACTCTCACCGCTTCAGACTCTTCTGCTGCGGCATGGCGTCGGGAAGCCATCCACATCCCCCCGGCTCGTCCATTGAACAAGCCATCAAAAAAGGGGCATCGGGAGCATAAGAGCACGCTGTGTGCTGGCAGCGCTATACCCCCTGCGAGTTCAACAAGCACGTCTGCGTCAGAGAAGAACTCAACGTCAAGCACAGCGACTTCCATGTCGTTGTTCAAAGTCCGTGGAGGCTCGGTCATAATTCTGACTGCGCGCTCAAGGTGTCTGAGCTCAAGATGGCTTGCTATCTTCATCAGCTCGAGTCGAACTAATCGGTAGCGGGCAGCAGATTGCAAAGCTTTGGAGGTATAGTGCCACACATCTGCGATGTTCTCGGTGTAGAAATACAAAACGAGGTTGGCGATCGTCAAGAAGTCAGCACCGTGAAAGATGAGCTGAATTTGCCCATCGGGGCCATACTCGATTGACAAAACATCAGGAATAGTATAGTAGTAAGTCTCCTGAAATTCTGTCAATGCACTACGCAAGACTCGGCTGCGTGCTTTGAGGATGAACCCGTGAGTGGGAATGCGCACATCCGTCGTGTTGGATGTTATCCAGAGGTTGAATTGACTGTCAGGCAATAACGGGTCGTGACGTTTGCAGATGTTCAATATATCTTGTTCGGCATTGGCCTGAGTAATGAGCGCCGATCGGATTGAAGCCGAGTGAACGGAATCGCCTTGTGATTCCCCATACCGAGCGAACACCAACAGTGGAAATATATCGTCCCACAAAGATGGCGGGTCCAATACAATCTGCTCGCGTGTAACCGCACAGTCTTTCCGTATTGCCATAAAGGCTCCGAAAGCATTGCTCCTTACAGCAATTGCGCGAGTCAAGTTGGGAACCCGGACAAATTTGTAATCTTTTGTTCTCGCAAGTCCCGTATGTTTTTCTCGAACCGATTTTATATTTGCTCGCTTCTCCTTTCGCCAAACCGAACCAGAGGCGGTACACAAGACTATTGAACCATCCTGGCCAACGGCGACGTCGATAGCCGACATATGCGATTTCCGAATGGACCACAGCCGTGTTGGTGGCGCCAGGGCGTTACGAGCCTTTGTCGGATTCGTTGTTGAAGTATTAGACGGAACGTTCTCCGAGACCTTTGGCACATCAATAGAGTAAACTTCACCAAAAGAGGACATGGCACAGATCGTATTGCCACCTCCAGTAATCTGTTTGATATAATTCGTCTCCACGTTGAGCCTGGTGGCAGTATTTTCTTGAAGATAATAGTTACTGAACGTCTCAAGAGGGAAAAGTACTTTGGTCCAGCCATAATGTGTGAAGACAATTACATCGTGCGTAGCCAGCAAGACAATTGTCGCGCGATCGATTGCGCTGACAGATTGTATCGGAGATTGCAAAATGGAGACGCCAACGCGGCGAGGGAGGTCTTGCAGGTCCAGTGATCGTGCATCCGCATCCATCAAACCCAGTTGACCTTCATTTTTGCCAAATGTGTACAGCGCAGTCGACGTGAAAACTGCCGAATGTATTGCTGAGGCTGCTGCGCCAAGAACAAGCTCTTTCTTGATATAACCGTATACTTGGCGCGGAGTTAATTGCATCGGTATCTCATTTTTTGGAACTTCTGGAAGAGAATAACCTAGTTGACCATGTCGGTTGCTGCCCCAGGTATAGACTTCGCCTTGGGAGCAAACAGCCACAGTGTGGTCCTGGCCAAGAGCTACTGCGGAGACATGTCTCTTGGACAGACCCCCAGCCTGGATGCACTTGTAGGTGAACGAGGTGTTCTCGTCCCCTGTACCCAAACGACCCCCTGCCCCGAATCCGCACATGTAGAGGTTGGAGATCGGGTCAGTGGTCAGAACTGCAGTGTGTAGTTTAGACATGACCACATTCTGAATGGTGATAGGCTTGTAACGAACTATAGCAGGGAGACCTTCTTGGGAACGAAGGTGCCCTATGCTACTTGTCAGGTCGTCATCAGCAACGGATCCTTGCCTTGTCGCTTGGTGATCGTCAAGCAAGCGGCGAAGTAAGTGATCAGGCCTTGAGAAATGTAGTCGCTCAGGGAACTGTCGATCGTCGCCGTCTCCGACGCCTAACGAAAGATTCTTGTTGCTACCAAAGGCGTAGACTTCATCTCCATCCAGACTGACCTGAGGATGCACATGAGGTCTGTGTCGCTCATGATCTTGAGCGTCATTGTAGTCCATGCTGATGACACTTTCATTGTCATCAATCCCGGCTGGCAGGGTTGAGGATTCTTCTTGAAGCCGACGAGGAGCAATGGTTAGGCCAAAGACTTCGAAGGGACTGTTGCCCTCGTGGTCTTTGATCTTGACCAGACCGCCGGCATGAGTACGTGCGGTATTGGTGGTGTAGTCAGTCGCATCCTGAATATCGCGAGCCATCAGGGCCTGGGCTACAGAAATGTTGCCAAAGTACAAGGCCCGGTGCAATGCAGTCCATCCCGATTCCGTGTCTTGTGCGTAGAGATCGATGAGTGGCAACTCCAGCAGTGCCTTTACAAACGGCAATGAATGTTGGGACTGTATAGATGCAGCATGATGCAGCAACGTCCTACCGAAGTTGTCTTTCGAGTTCAGTTCCGCCCGCGTAACAATGACACCACCGACCTTGCCGGCACCTGCGCTTGAGGGAGCGTATCCGGAACTCTTTCGCGCTTTGAGAGGTGTCTTGGGCGAAATGGCGAGACTACCTGGACTGCCAGCTTTCAATGTGGAATACCCTCCTTGTCCAGCTGCAAAAGCTTTTGGCACAGTGGCGGCGACGGTGGCGTTCGCCAGGTACTGTCGAAATGAATCGACATCGTCTTCGAGAAGATAGCGCCAGAGATTTGGGCTCATGTGGTATCAAGGATTGTACCTGCCTCCGACGCCGGTGACTGCACCTCGCTGTGACCTCGACTGGATCACGGCTTGTTTAAAGGCGCGTTCGACGGACAGAGGGGAGGGGTGTTGGTTACTATCGGATAGCGTTGAGTCAAGCGCTCATCTTCGGATTTTCGAGCGGACTCTGGGGATGGCACAGCGGTGAGTCTGGGTGGTATGGAGGATAGATGCGCGTATTAGACGTCGACGTAGTTGTTTGGGCGATGAGAAGGAAATGAGTCGAGGAACTTGGGAGGAGATGGAGGGGTGATGCGCATAGTGATGTCGCGACGCACGCTGCGTGTGCGATAAATGTGCGGGACAGTAGCAGGTCGAGGCAGCCTCTTGCCGGCCAATCAGACTGCCTCGTGCTGCGACGAGCCGCGGGCGATGACAGAGCCATTTTCCGCGCAAGGGTGTCAACAACAACTCTGACATGAACAGTGCGCGTAAAGTGTGGAAACGAAAGGGAAACAGACGTCTATGTACAGTGTATATGTGTCTGCATCGACCAGAGGACCGCGTAAAGGTCGACGCGCTCGGTACACCGCAATTTGCAGGGAAGGCGGAATGCGGGTGAACCAAGGACCTCGTGGGTCCTTTTAAGCTCGTACATGTACAGCACGATCGTCTTTGGTAGTGCGCAGGGAACCGCCTTTGGGCGATCCTTGACCATCCCCTTGCGATGTCTCACGTTCCTCATCTCCTGCAAGTTGCAATGAGGCGACGTGTTGACGTCCGAGACTCATCGTCAGATCCCCAAAATACCAGCAGCCAACCCTAACCCGAGTAACACCACTCCCGGCGTGGCGGCGTTCGCTGATCCAGAGGACGACGATGTCGCAGCCGAGCTTCCTCGGGTCACACTCACGCCAAGATTGAATGTCGGCGTGCCTGCTAAAATCGTGGAACCCTGTGCACTTGCCGTAGGTACGGCTGGTAATGCAGTCGTCGCGGCCCCTGAAAGCTGAGTACCGGTGGCAGTGGCCGTCACTGAAGCTCCCGGAATGCTTGTCCCTGACGGTATGGCTGCGATACTGGAGACGTCGGTCTTGTTCTCAACCGCTTGAGCCAAAGCCGCAAGATTGTTATCAAGGTCAAAAACAGCGTAGGCACTCCTGAGGAAGGTGTCCCCAAGAATCGAAACTCCGTCAATTGGAGGACCAAAGCCAAAGTCACAACCACCGGACTTGTCGCCGAAATCCTGTGGTGGAATGTCCAGGCCCCCAACAAGTTGTGAGATAGGGACGCTGATATTGATGCCACCCTCGCCGCCGAAATAGTAGTTGATACTGCCATCTGCAGTTGCATAGCTACACGGAACGACGTAATCATCGTCCCCAATACCAACAGCCCCAAACCCATTAACTATAGCCGAGAACACCTCGTCAGTGAGGAGAGTTGCGCTAGTGCCCGAGTCGAGTAAGACTGCCTGAGCGTAACCTTGTGGTGTCAACTGCGTTGTAGAGCCAGCATGGTCGGTGAAAGAGACCCCAGTCAGTGTCACATAGAACTCTGTCACACCACCAGTTGGGCCTTGCTGAAAGTATGTCAAAGTTAATATCGACCAAACAGAAAACCCAATACGTTCTCACCTGGAAGGGCAAAGCGATCAGGTCGCCTGTATACTTGGAAGTGTCGATTCCGCCGAATATGATAGCACCGGTATTTGCTTGAAGGTCGTTTAGATACAGGCTGTAAGCTTTCCGATCGATGATGCCGTTCGACTTCAAATTGTCCAGGACTGTTGGGTACACGTTTTCTGGATTGTACGCTTCATTGGTATCGTAGCCGATGCCCATCACTCCATGCGAATCAACAAGGGATGTAGCCAGTCCAAACTGTTGGTTTTTGATAGAGGGCGATCCTCCAACTGTTACTGTATCCATTGCCCAATCGCCTGCATCGGAGTCGCCGGGTCCGGCATAGGTCTCCCAGAACGTCAGTCTCGACTTGTGTATTTGTTCCGGCGGACAATCCTCTTACGATATTAAAGCCATCCTGTTGGACAAGCTTGTACGTGCTTGATCGTGTCCGTGTGAAGCTGCCCTCATCGCATTTTCCCTTCTTGCACAGAGTACTTGAGGATGCCGGAACCCAAAGGTCCGATGAACCAGTGTCCAATGTTACAGCAAGACTCTGTGGAGGCGTGCCCACCGTGATGTTGACCAAGTATTCAAGTTTGGTGGTGGCTTGGGTTAAAATGGCATCCACAGTGCCATCCACTGCTCTCTGAGCCAGCCATGCTTCGTGTTGCCGCCGTTTCTGGAAATCGAGCTTAAGATAACCAGGGGAAGCTAGACAAGAGGTAACGAAGGTCAATCCGGCCAACGCTCCTGCAACATACATGGTGGACGCGAGGGTTGGTGCGACAAACAAAGGCACATCCGACGGCTGGAGACAAGGTTAAGAAGACAAGCAAAAAGGCTTGTATTTAGTTGATGCTTGACCAGTCGACGGCGGGCCATGACGTGCACCTCGACTGTACGCGTAGAGGCAATCTGCTGGAGAGTTTCGGCGAAACAAATGCGAGAATAATGGAGTGGTAGGAGAGCAACCTCATCCAGGGGAAACTGCAAGGGGAATAGATACGCGAACCGGGTGGGATCCCCTTCACAGAGTTAACTTTTTTGAGACAATGATGATAACTTTGGGGGCCACTTAGGGAGGTTCGACAGCCTATTGCTGATACAATAGGCGCTCGGGGAAGTAACTTAAGGTACCGGTAGAGGCTTGGTGAGCCTAGTGAGCCCTAAGTTAACTTAGTTACTGCCATGTCAGTCAGCCAGCTTAGTAGGCCAGCCGATGACGAGAGCATCAGTGACTGGCCAGTGCAACATTCAGCATAAGGTAGTGAGCATAAAACGCCATTGCAGCATCAAGGGACTTTTAGTCGTCATCCACCTACGAGTACCTAACGTACGCACAATGATAAAGACTCAAACTGAGTTTCTCCTTATCCTGGTACCAAATGTTGGATGTCTCTTCCTTCTACGGAGGAGATGACGTGGACTTGACCAGATGCAGAAGCCTGATCTTCTCTTTTGTGAGAAATGAGAGCATTTTGGTGAGCCAGCAATGCCGCGTCCGATACCAGATAGGCCAGACGTCCTCCAGCCTTCAATCTCCTATTCTCCTAACGATCTCACTGTGTGTTTTCGGTGCCCTCTGTCAGGAAAATGGGCAGTAGTATTTGCTCTCATTCTCGGATCCTCAGTTATGACCCGACCTCAATCGGCCCAGATCAAGATGGGTTTGATTGTTCGACCATGGTGCATATCATCAATGGCCTGGTTCACCTCCTTGTATGGGTAGGACCTGGTAAGTCGATCGATAGGGAATCTACCCTGCCTCCAGAATTCCGCCAACGCTGGAATGAACTGCAATTTGATCCAGGGTCAGTCAGTACACATTATTTCCGCATCCTTCTGCACGCGTATCTCGCCCTCTGGACATACCTGTTGAGGCACCGATGAACCTTGACAAGATCCAATGTAACTGACATTCCGCTGGAGCCAAGTCGATGGCTCAATTTGGACGTGCTGTCCAGCAGGCACACCGCCGACTGTGGCAGCGATCCCACTGTTTGCTGTCGATGCTATCATTGCTTGAACCACCGCAAGTTTGCCAGTCCCGTCCAAAGCATAGTCGACGCCGTCACCATCTGTCACGGAATGGATAAGCTCGACAATATCACGTCCCTTGGAGTTCAGGACATGTGTTGCACCCAAATCTCGAGCCATTTCCAGTCTCGAATCCACGATATCGACGGCGATGATCTTTGTGGCGGGAGTGAAGTTCTTCGCGGCCATCTACAAACACATCAGCGTCTTTTTCAACCCGTGCGGAAAACCAAGGAGTATCGAACGTAGCATCAACATCAGTGGCGTTCAAGACAGGGAAACAAGCTGCACTGAGGCTGACTAGGCCAGGTCTTGCAGGGCTGGGGATAACATGGTAGTCTGATTGCACAAATCTTGTACATCACTTACGACGGCCGCCAGTCCTACACCACCAACACCAAACACAGCAATCGAGGATCCGACATGGGGTTTGAGGACGTTTAAAACAGTGCCCGCGCCCGTTTGTATTCCACACCCAATGCAGCATAGGATATCCAACGGCAGCGTCTTATCGACTTTGACCGCGCAAACCCCACGCACAATGGCCCTCTTCGCAAAGGAAGACTGGCCGAAATAGGCCGAGTTGATATCTTCATCATTGTATGAGAACGTCCTCGTGCCATCCAATCGTGAGCCACCAAAGTTTAATCTTTCCGCGTGCTTGCAGTACGAGTATTTGCCTCGTCGGCAAGGTGTGCACTCCAGGCAGGCATTATACGTTAGTAACACATGATCTCCAACACCGACATGCTTGACATCTGCCCCGACTTTCTCAACAATACCAGACCCTTCATGACCCAAGACTGCGGGTAGACCTGGCCCTTTGAAACCCTGCAAGGCGGTGAGCGAAATGAATCAAGACCTAGGCATATCATCTACCCACATGCGCTGTTGCCAAATCGGTATGGCAAATGCCGGTGGCTACCATCTTGACCACAATCTCGTCGCTGCGCATTTCCTTCAGTTGAAGCTCCTTTAGCTCGAACGGCCCGCCCAGTTGGGACACGACAAGAGCTTCGGTACTCCCGAGGATACTCTGCTCATTATTGTCCCCGTGTCCCAATAATGCCATGGTGTTTATTCTCGCGTCGATTCCTGGATGCAACTTGGTGCGTTATAGCTATCAACGACGATCGGGGTTGATTTGCTTGCTTTTTAAAGACGGGATATCGTACATCACCTTGGGGTGCGGGGCCATTGCGAGTATTTACAAACTAATAGTAAACCGCTTGCTCAAGGGCTGATCCTAGCCCCTCGCCGACCCCCCAAATTGTGGACTCTCCGGGCGTTCCTGAATGTCACACCTTCGTAAAACTGTGTACGAAGAACTCGAGCTTCCGGCTTTACCTGTGAACGTTAAGAATTCAACATATAAAGGACATAAGACGAGGTTGCCTTAAGCGACGAGATCAAATTCCAGCTACAGACTCTATGTACCACGCAATCCGGCACGCTAGTTCAGGGCTTCCCAGTAAATACACCGCCATCAAATTGTGCAACATTCTTTTCCAGCTTCTGTGTTTCCGGTGAGGCACTGCTCAAGAACGCTTCTTGTCGTTCTTCGCATTTGACTTGCCAAAAACAATCTCATCACGAGCCCACAGAGCCACTGCTGCAGCACCACATGGACCTAGCACCGCAGCCAAGACTCCAATCTTGACAGCTTCGACGAAAAATTGAAAGGCTGTTGTCTTTCCCTGCTTCGCCGATGCACGCAGCGTGAGACCCCAGAGCAAGGCAGACGTGACTCCAACGACAATATCCCATTGCAAGAACCAGAGTGCACCATCCGCCAGGACGGTAACCTTGTGCGGACCGAACGGCCAAACCGGCACGAATATATGAGCCGGCTGCAGTTGTGGGAGATACTCTGCGCTGAACAGGACAGGAAAGGCGTAGGCAAGGAGTGACAAAGTCCACGCTCCGAGGTGTGAGCTCGCAGACGATAGAATTGCGAAGGCGTAAGCTCGACGCAAGTACTTGATTGTCTTCGCCCTCTTGTCAGCCTCGGTAAGGATCGACGCGCGTTGGTCGAGAATTATTGCCGCTGTCGTCAAGATGAACTGTGTGATGCCTATCCAGATAGACCAACCCTGCTGGATAGCCGTCCAGGTCTGCTTGGTCTCGAAGGAAACAACACTAGGTGCTGGCAGGCACATGAGCAGTGAAGGAAGCCCGAAGCCCACGAGAATGCTGATCGGCACGATGGCTAGCTTGACCGGGACATCGACGATGAGTTGGTAGTCCTTCGGATTGGTGGCAGTTGGCGACAGCCACAGGTGGAGCGCAAACCACAAGGGCGCTACGCATGCATACCCGACGATTGCGACGCCGACTCCAAATAACGTCGTGCTGTATCTCACATCAGTGAACTGGTGCCAGGGTGGTGCGGTTGCCTGATTCACAGCGGGAACTTACGCTGTGAGCAAGAATTTGCCCCGGTTGCCCACTCGGAGGCCTTCGATCATGATGAGAACCCAAGAGGCAAGGACTTGGCCTCCCAGGTCGAGGAATGAGAGTGACACGTCTGCACGGTTTCCATCAATCGCTGTATAGAAGAAGCTGACCAGAGTCGTCAACTGCTTATCGACCGGTCCAATCCCGGTGTAAGTCTGTTTCATCGGTGCTATGGTCGGGCCTGGAATGACTGCGCCAGGTTGGCTTTGTCTCCCCAAGATCTGGAGAAGGCCATTTTGGTATGGAAACACCCAAAGAGTCCAAAATCCAGCGATGGATAGGGAAATCAGCAAAAGTTGTGACGTGGTAAATGCCATTCTCGGGTTTCAGGGGTAGGTATAGGTAGCTAAATATATGCAGGTTGATGGCTTCAGACTTCGCTGTGTATGTTGTGTCCGGTCCAATGTGGGTAGCCTTGTGAGACTATGAAGGAGAGAAGAAATGGTGTAGTCAATGGAGGTTGTGAGAAGTTCAAATAGCTGATGACTAGGCGTCGGCGTCAGGCAGACAGCTGTTCGAAAAGGAACGTCAAAGCTCAGCCGCAGCTTAGTGGCCTTCAGCCTCAGCAATCAAGACTACACGGCCAATTACGCGCCGCAGCGTTTCCCTTTGGTCACACAATGATCGCTAGAGCCAGTCGAATGATATTGCGAAGCCTCTTGTGGGCCCTATTCTTCTGCCTTCGGGCGTCGCGGGTACGAGTACAAAAAGTACATTCGGATGTACCTTGTACGGAGCACACCTTGCGAAGTGCGCTTCACCGGCTGCGGGACATTTCTGCCCGATAACACGCTATTCCACACTTGCACTAGCGTTGTTCAATCTTACATAAGCTGTACTCTTTTGAAGCACACTTGTTCATTTCCGACGTCTACTAAGGCAATCCTGGATCAAATGTGAGACCTCAAGGAGCAGCAAGGTACAAGCCGCTCCTGTTGGTTTGTGTCGCGGCATTTTGAACTCTTTGACAGGTCTGATATGCACGAAACTACGCCTGTGCGCTAACCTGGCTGTAACAACCATTCGAGAACATGAGGAGTGGCGATGAAACCAGATATTCTGCGATCCTGTCATGGTTTTCTACAAGCTTCTGGGAATGCTCAGTGTTCAACTCCGTTGGAAAGGTTAACTGCTTCTTTGTGTTATCGTCATTAACCACTTGGCGCGCCTTTGATACAGAAACGGACCGCAATCAAAGCTCCTTCTGAGAGCCCACTAGTATCACAGTCTACATACATACAATTCCCCTATGGAACCGAAAATGATTGTCTCAGGCCAACGACCTGTTGTAGCTACAACGCTTATTGCTGTATGTACAATATGTTTTCCTGAAATCGTGAGGCTGAACTATTCCTGTTTAGGCCTAGCTCGTTGTTAGGAAGCGTAGCAAATCAAACTCAAGGTACGGAGTTAGCCTAGCCTATTTTCTCCGCGCCGTATCCATACGTTCTCACTCCAAAGAACTTTTTTTCTCCAACGTGACGGACGATCCAGCTTCAATGACAATGTTGTAAACCCAAAAAGGCTGGTCTTGGACATTTTTAGTGCAGGCTTAATGCCGATATAGCTTGTATATCATTGGTGAAGCCATGGGTAAACGAAAACGTGAAGCCGATGAAGACCAAGATCACGATGACAAGGTCCAAGTTCCAGATGCAGACCCGGCCCTCTCCAACCAAATCTCACGGCTCAAAAGCAGTCTTAGCCGCGGAATCAAATCGCTGCACAGCACACTGAAGTTGGCGCGCGGGTTCGAGAGACAGAAACTCGGCCGTCGGCAGAAATCCGCAACCGACAATCCTCACCAGTTACTCCGGCTGCGCGAGGAGGTGATTGTCCTCAAGCAGCTCGACCTCGAGCGCACAGCGAAACAGTACCTCGTCAAACAGCTCGTCAGGTCGACGAGGACGAAATCCCACCCGGCAGTCGTATCTCTTTACGGACCGGATCCGCACCTCGAGCAGCCCAAATCCACGGCCGAGGGGAACGTGCTGGGACGCCTGTTCAACTCGGCACCCGTGAAGCAGGTTTTGCCGGGTCTTTTGAACGGTCTGTTCGATGTGCTTGGTGTATCGGCGCCAGGAGGAGGAAAGGCCGAGGATGGGGCCAACGATCAGCGACGCCGGACTGGTAAGAAAAGCAACGTTGGAGCTGAGCCTGAGCCTGGATCCGGATCCGGATCTGGCTTAAGCGAAAATGAACGAAGCTTGGTATTTTCTGGAGATGAGGTCGACGAGGTTCGAGACGAGTCTGACGGGTCTTTCAATGGATTTTCAGACGGAAAGTCAGGCGATGTCCACAGTGATGACGACGATGACGAGCCAGAAAGACCTGATTACATATCCGATGTTGAAATGGATCGCTTACTATCTGAACATCAAGATCGCTTGGCTTCTTCTAGTGATGACGACGAGGAAGATGGTGACGACGATAGAGACGATCTGGACCTATCGACACGCCACACCGACGGTACCACCCGTGGACGGTCATCAAGAGACGACATTGCAGTTTCCCTCAGTCCCGAACCGCAACTGTCGAGTCGATCAAAGAACACAAAGCGTGTCCAAAAAGCGGCATCAGTGGCACCGACGTCAACGTCAACCTCATTCCTCCCGTCACTCAGTCTAGGAGGATACTATTCCGGTTCAGAGTCCGGTGACGACGGCGACAACGATCGAGACTACAGCGACGGCCCACCGTCCGCCAAAACACGCAACAATCGACGCGGTCAACGAGCGCGGCAAAAGATCGCAGAGAAGAAGTTCGGCAAGAACGCCAAGCATCTCGCGAAACAGAAGGACAAACAACGAGGTCAAGACTCCAGAAACGCAGGGTGGGACGCGCAGAGGGGCGCAGTGACCGGTAAACAGCATGGCAGAGATCGGTTCCGTAACGGCAGCGGTCGTGGTGTTGGCGATGGTGGCGGCAAAGGGGACGGCAGACGA
This sequence comes from Exophiala spinifera, assembly GCF_000836115.1. Classification (NCBI taxonomy): domain Eukaryota; kingdom Fungi; phylum Ascomycota; class Eurotiomycetes; order Chaetothyriales; family Herpotrichiellaceae; genus Exophiala; species Exophiala spinifera. The sequence goes on along the minus strand of NW_015622517.1, from coordinate 2,546,618 downwards.
GACCAGAGGGACCAAGACGCAAGAGGGTCCAGAGCAGCGCCTCTACAACCCAAGAAACGAGATGACCAGGGCTCTCTCCATCCTTCGTGGGAAGCCGCGAAGAAGAGAAAAGCACAAGGCGAGAGTCAGCCGACGTTTGCCGGGAGGAAGATCACGTTTGACTGAGTGTTTTGCCATGGCTGTCTGTTCTGACGCGCCGAGTACAAGGCACGGTAGTGACACCACTCAACAAAACGTCGTGATGATTATTAGGCATCGTAGATCTTCAGTTCCCGGCGGTGGCAGTAGTTTCACAAGTCGAACATTTATCCTGTCCAAAATTTCGATTAGGGGCGTGTAGATTCCAGCGAAAATGAAATGGTGATGGACCTGGTAGAAGCCGGATAGATTTGCTCTCGACTATTCCGTCATGTTGGGAGCGAGTATTACATCTTCTGGCTTAGAGGCTCCTATCGGTATTGGCCAAGTCATACAAGCGATGTTATTGTCAGGACGAGCAAGATGCGGATGTGTCAAAGTACATGCAACTTGATGACGAATGACATAAAGAAGGGACTAGACCGTTATGGTATTGCCAGCAGTTCTCAGCGTTTCAAAGGGTGTACTACGTACCTACACAGATAGAAGAGGGTGAGATGAAGCAAAAGAGGTGGTGAATCCGATTTCAATCAATGCAGCCGTAGCGTCTGAGAAGCGTGATGTGCATTCGAATAACGATTCCTTCTCAAGTCCATATTGCGTTGTTCAATCTCGCTGGAAGCAGAGTACTATATCATCTCCTACCAGATCTCAAACTACCAGTCGGTAGTTTTCTTCAGTTTTTCATTCTGGATGATCTCAATCCAGTAGTCATCCGGATCCAACACAAAAGCCACGTTCTTCATTCTGCCATCAGTCAACCGCTTCTTCCAGTTGACTTGTTTACCTTCCATGAACTGGCACGCCTTGTCGAGGTCGTCGACACTAATGCAGATATGTCCAAATCCTTGAGGCTCATCGTTACCGTTGTGGTAGACTTTGCCTTCTTGTGTCTCGGTGCCGTAGTTCCAGGTCAACTCCAGCAGACCTTCCTTATTAGCTAGAGGATTGACTCCATTCGGGGTATCTTCTGGCTTGGGAACGGCAAAGTCGCCCGGGTACCCAAGAAAGTACAGGTTGAACTTTGCCTCCTTCTGCTCCGAAGTACGAAGTAGCGTCATACCCATGACGTCTTGATAGAACTTGAGACTCTTCTCAGGATCCTTGACCCGAATCATGCTATGGTTAAATCGGTATGCTGATGTGTCGGTAGTGGTGAGATCCTTGGTCTCATCCACGTTCTTTTGCCCGATTATCTCGACCCAGTATCCGTCAGGATCAAGGGCAAACGCGATGTGTCGCATGCGCCCATCCGTAAGTTTCTTTTGGAACTTGTAGCCCGCATCCTCGATCCGCTGACAGGCGGCTTGGATGTTGTCCACGCTCACACAAATGTGCCCAAAGCCCTTGTGGGGGTCTTTATTGCCGTTGTTGATCGTAAAGTTTTCGTCCTTCTCAGTGCCGTAGTTGTGGGTGAGTTCGAGGACACCTTCACGGTCAGTCCAGTGGTTGCCGGGAGAAGCAGAATGAGGGCCGTCGTAGGCTGTGATGTAGTTCAGTAAATGGAACCTTCGTCCTGTGTGAGCTCGATGCGACTCACCCAAGAAGTACAGGTCAAACTTGTTATCTGGGAATTCGAGCTTGTTGACCAGACTCAGGCCCAGTAGTTTGTAGTAGTCGAGCGACTTTTGGGGATCTTTCACCCGCAGCATGGTATGATTGAACTTCCATTTCGACTGGTCGACCATTGTGGCGTGTGACCTTGTTCTCGTGGATAGAGATAACTCTGTTTGAGATGCAGGTACTGGGAGGTAGTTGGCCAACTGTTTTAATCGAGCTGTGACGCGAGAGACCATGGGCTTCAGAGAGAGTGCGTGATTTTGTCAAGGACAAAATCTTTGCATCATGGACAAAATGTCACGAATGGAGTTATGTGTTCACAGGGGGAGTATGTCCGTATGAAGTTAACCTGAACTGTTCATCGTGTCTTGATCCCTCCATGATTGGATCCTCCGCCGTTTTGGTGGTGATGAAATCAAGCAACGACGTGGGGCTTAATGTTCGTATAGCAGCTTTTGCAATAGGGAGAGATGGAAGGGCAACGATGCCTCACTATCCACGCTAGTCTGCAACGGGAAGGAGAGGGGGCAAAAATGACGCTAAGACCGTCACGAGTGTCTGACAGATTCATGAGAAGCTCCAGAATTATCATTTTCCTCTCTTCCAGAGGAAAAGACGCGCTTGTCAGACAAAACCTCCCGATGCTGGTCGGACTTCTTCCCCTTCCCTTCAGTGCCTGCACCGTTCATTTCCTGCGTTTCGGTTACTACCCGTGTCGCACTTCTCCTTCATCGACTCCCGGCACGCAAAGCACGCGGTACAGACCCGATGAGAAGCCCTTGAACATAGCATCAAGGGCGTCCAGAATCTTTCAAGACGCCGGTGATACCCAACCAGCGTCCCGGGAAAGCTCCCACTTCCCCCACAATCGCAAACCTCGGTCTTTCTCCGCTTGCTCCAGTACTCTCTCGGTCTAATTCACCATTTCTGTCTATTTCCTTGCTGCTCGTGTCTTGACCGTTTCCTTATATAATATAGGTTTCCTGCTTCAGGTGTCAATTCTCGTTGTGAAGAAGCTAAAAGGGCCGCAACTCTGTGGATGAAAGTCTCGAATCTCCTCTCTGCCCGTATACCTGAGTCCGCGTGTTGTCCTTCCTTGCATCCTCGATAATGTCCTTTTCACCAGCAATCCGAGTTGCAAGGTCAGCTGCGCAGAGGTCGACCTCTCTGCTGCGAGCCATTCAGTACGGTCACCCTCCAAACTGTCCCTGCCATTCGAATCCCAACTTTCACCATGCTCCATCAGTATTCGGTGAAGCCAAGAGACGATTGGCCACCCCGATCGACTATTCGCGGACAAAGGAATATGCCTTCGAGATGGCGGCATCGTCAATTCGCTTTGGGCCAGGCTGTACAAAAGAGGTGGGCATGGACATGAAAAACCTGGGGGCCAAGCGGGTGTGCGTGGTGACGGATGCGAACGTGTCCAAGTTGAATGCAATGAAGCAGGTGATTGAGGGACTCAACGCGGAGGGAATCGAGTTCACCGTGTACGACAAGTGCCGTGTGGAACCCAAAGACAGCTCTGTAAAGGACGCAATCGCCTTTGCCAAACCATACCAACCAGATGCGTTCCTGGCTGTGGGAGGTGGCTCGGTCATTGATACGGCCAAGCTGATGAACCTGTATACTTGCTATCCTGAAGCAGACTTCTTGGACTTTGTCAATGCTCCGCTAGGAAAGGGCCTGCCTATTACGAAGAAGCTCAAGCCTCTTGTTGCTGTGCCCACCACAGCCGGTACAGGCTCAGAGACCACGGGCACCGCCATCTTCGACCTGGTAGAGAAGCGAGCGAAGACCGGCGTTGCGCACAGAAATCTCAAGCCAACGCTGGGCATTTGCGACCCGCTGAACACCCGAACGATGCCATCTGCCGTGCATGCTTCGTCAGGTCTGGATGTGCTCTGCCACTCGCTCGAGTCTTGGACTGCCATCCCGTACCACGAGAGATCTCCCAGGCCCACAAACCCGATTAACCGACCGGCTTACCAAGGTGCGAACCCCATTTCCGACATCTTCTCCTTGAAGGCTTTACAATCCACGGTGAAATACCTACCGCGAGCCACCAAGGACCCAGAGGACTACGAGGCTCAAAGCGAGATGTTGCTCGCAGCTACCCTTGCCGGCGTCGGCTTCGGCAACGCAGGCGTCCATCTCTGCCACGGCATGAGCTATCCCATCAGCGGCCAGAACCCCGGCTACAAGCATTCAGGATACCAGATCGACACACCCATCATACCCCATGGTGTAAGTGTTGCTGTGACGGCGCCAGCTGTGTTCAAATTTACTGGGCCCAGCAACCCTGACCGTCACCTGGCAGCCGCCGAGTGCTTTGGGAAGGACATCTCCAACGCCAAAAAGGAAAGCGCGGGAGAAATCCTCAGCGAAGCGCTCGCTGAGTTCCTCATCAAGCTTGGAGATCAGCCTCGAGGATTGAAACCCCTGGGTTTCACGAAGGAGAGCATTGATGATCTGGTTGAGGGCACTCTCCCCCAGAAACGGGTTCTGATGCTGGCACCAAGTCTGAGCGAGGAGATCAACCAGGAACGAGAACAGCTGCGAGGCTTGTTCGAGGAGGCTCTGGAGTACTAGGCTAGACTTACATGGCTCCGAGCCGACACAAAGTATGTCATTCTGGTCGAGCTCACATGTAACTGCTGTGTGGGTTTTTGTCTGGACCTTTCCCCGGATCGAGTGCCCACTGAGGGGGAGCAAATCGTGGGGAGCGACATCGGCCAGTCGATGCCCCGCGACTCTCACTCTCCCCCCATTGACACTTCAGTACTTCTTCCTGCTGCCATCTGGTAGGATTGTCTTTTGCAGCTGACGCGAAAAATTCAGTCTTAACGAATCAATGTGGAGGGGGCGTGTATGTCTACTTGGAATTAGTTGCTACTTGTACCGTGACCTTTTCCTCACTTGCCTGCACTCTTGTTGCTCAACATTGTCTGCATTCGGGACAAAAAGGAATACATAAAATTGGTTCTCAGAGGTTTCCGGTCTCTTCACATCCGTCTCCATCTGCATCCTCTGTCATTGGCGTCGCAAGAAAAGGGCTAGAATTCAATCGAGTAAGTTTGTCATACCTACACGTGTGTTCATCGCCTGTGACACCGCCATTTCATTTTGATTCTGTCGATCTCCCTCGCTTTGCGGCTTCCGACAACGTTCCAAAAGATGGCAGCCACAAACGGACACAGTGGTCGTCCTCGAGTTCTTTGTCCTGAGAAACTCTCCCAGGATGGCCTGGCACTTCTTCGCCAAACATTGAACGTCGATGAGAAGAAGGGATTGACGCCGGAGCAGCTTGTCGAGATAATTCCGGACTATGACGCTCTCCTTGTCCGCTCGGAGACAAAAGTCACAGCAGATCTTCTCAACGCCGCACGGAAACTCAAGGTCGTTGCTCGGGCTGGGGTGGGGGTCGATAATGTCGACGTTCCTGCGGCCACGAGATTGGGCATTGTCGTTGTCAATTCGCCTAGTGGGAATATTCAAGCTGCTGCAGAGCATACAATAGCCTTGCTGATGAGCATGGCTCGGAAAGTGCCTGATGCTTGTGCTAGTGTCAAGGCTGGAAAATGGGAGAGGAGTCGGCTGGTTGGTGTTGAGGTCAAGGGAAAGACACTTGGAGTGGTTGGTTTGGGCAAAGGTACATTATCCCAGGCCTGTACCCTGATAGACCTATATTGTCTAGGTCTCCTCCGTGCCACAGAATGCGAATACTGACACGACTCGGTAGTTGGCCTCATTGTAGCACGGATGGCTCGTGGACTAGGCATGAACGTTATTGCCGCTGACCCATATGCCTCTGCGTCTGTCGCAGCTGCTGCCAACGTCACCCTCGTCGACTCACTCCCGGCTCTGCTTCCTCAAGTCGACTTTCTCACCATCCACACCCCAATGCTAGCTTCGACACGTGGTATGTTGTCCTCTTCTGAGCTCAGCACCATGAAACGCGGTGCTCGTATCCTCAATGTTGCGCGAGGTGGTATCATTGACGAAGTTGCCCTCCTTGCCGCCCTTGAGAGTGGGCAGATAGCCGGTGCAGCTATTGATGTGTTCACCACCGAGCCCCCAGCACCAGACAGCGTGGCTGCGAAGCTTGTTGCACATCCCGGATGTATCGCGACGCCACATCTCGGGGCAAGCACAGTCGAAGCACAGGAGAACGTGTCCATCGATGTATGCGAACAGGTCTTGCAGATACTCGCCGGAGATCTGCCCAGGAGCGCAGTCAATGCGCCCATCATTTTGCCAGCGGAATACAAGACACTCCAGCCCTTTGTGAGACTTGTTGAGAAGTAAGTACTCGACGGTGCATTGATCGAGGTTCCCTTTCGTTTATCGGAACTGACTCCCTGCATTTGACACAGAATGGGGTCACTCTATACCCAGCATTTTACGTCCCCCACCCAGCCTGTCGGCCACAATCTCAATACCTTTGATCTGATCTACGAGGGTGAAATCGCACAAATGTCCAGCACGAAGCCGCTCTTCGCAGCACTAATCAAGGGTCTCACCTCTCCCATCTCCGACGCTGAAGGTTTCAATGTGAACATTGTCAACGCGGAAATGGTGGCCAAGGAACGGGGAATCTTTGTTAATGAACAGAAGAGCCGCGATCCGAACATGCTGGCTTACTCGAGTCTTGTCACGATTGTGGCGAAGAGTCCTTCGCGAGCGCCGAGTCTGAACCGTGCTGGGAGAACAACATCCCTGGGAGCTATGGAAGGGCAAGGGCAAGGGTCGAGCAAACAACACGTTATCGCGGGATACTGTAGCGACAATACGCCCTTTATTTCACGTGTCGATCGCTTCTCCACGAGTTTCGTGCCTGACGGAACGCTCCTGATATGCCATAACTACGACTCGCCGGGAAAGATTGGACTCGTGGGAAGCATTCTGGGCAGGGAGGGCGTGAATATTAATTTCATGAGCGTCGCCCCGGCCACGTTTGCCAGCAGTGCACAGACGCTGCCAGCTGAAGAAACCAATGAAGCGCTGATGATTCTCGGTGTGGATAAGGAGGTTGGTGAGCATGTCAAACAGGAGCTTGTGAGTGCAAAGGGAGTGTTGAACGTTAGCAGCGTGACGTTGTGACAGACTGCGCGCTGTTCAGGCCTCTTACGCAAGGACAAGGACCATCTCCCCTTGAAACAGATCATCTCTATAGACAAAAGTGTCGAGAGGAGCATCCAGGAACGTGGTATTGTCGACCCGTCAGGGTAGGGCGAATACTGCTCATCACTGGCTCGACAAGGTTCTGAGCGAGCACTGTTGGCTACGAAGCTAGACAGATCATCCTACTCGATAATTGATAATGAACAGAGCCCGAAACAGATACCGAGAGTGAATTACAAGAGACCTGTCTACCGAATCGGACCTCAAAGTGGGATTATGTATCCGACCTTCATCAAACCTCGCACCAATCGTTCTCGTTGTGCCCCTTTTTCGCTTATGCAAGCCTGTCCGGATCCCGAGGTTATCTCTACTAAAAGGTCAATCGCATCCTCGCCTAGCCTGACGTACATTTAAGTTAACCTCTGGAGAAGAACATTTTCGCCCCCTTCTGCATCATATATTCGTTACAATCTGAGTGTGCTGGATTCCGGACGGTCCGTGCAATTGCTTGTCGTCTACCTACCCACCTGATCAACGACTTATTGTTGTCTCCCATCGCCCTCCTATCACCGTCAACCGCGGGAGTGAGGCCAACTGTGAGCTCAAAGGATTCTCGGTTACTTTGGCAACAGGTACCCCAGATTCGCTGGTATGGTCGGCCTGGTGTTGAGATTGCCGAGTCTGTCCGAGTCCGAAAACGTCACTCGAACTCTAAAGCAGGAACACGCCGCGGTGCCTGTACCCGTGGCGCCGGTAGCGGATGATGTTTGCCGAATCATTTAATACTTTGTAACGGTTTCTCTTAATTCGAACTTGTGGCTTCGAAACTATCATTCAAGTGCCGTACTGTACGCGTTTACGCGAGCAAATGGCAAGCTTATCACAAAGTCAACAAAGCCATTGCCGACACGCTAGCCACAGCGTCAACAACTCATATACCTTGGGATCCACGGCTATCATGAGTTGCTTTTGCCAACTAAGACGTTGCATCATGCAGCAGCAGCAAAGAGGGTCAGATACCACACTATCGCTTTCTCTCTGCATGCAGTTCCCCAACGGTCGTACGCTTAAAACCGTGCCAGATTAGGAGAAGGGTTGTCGGAGGCGTCCGTGTATGCAGCTTGGTCGGTTTCCACACGCAAACATATGGTCAGTAAGTCGTGCCATGGGGTATTCCATTTAAGCCATGGGAATTGAGAGTGCGTTGACCGTGGAGGTGCCTGAAGAAGAGATAACCAAAGTAGGTCCAAAGACTATGTCCTGAGAAGTCGAGGTAGGTCTTGGTTCACGCGACTCGAAACATTCCCAGGCTTTCCTAGCACCATGTGTGATCTGAAATTGTCAAGTGCAAAGGTGCTTGCTGCTTCTCCTGTGTCGTATGTCCGAGATGTGGCTGATGCGGCAGTCAAGGAGACATGTACGGGCCCGACCGGCGAAGAAGCAGCCTATCACTACGACGAGAGACGAGGTGAACGATTCTCGTACAGTCGCCGTGGCGTGCGCTTCGATTACTGACGAAGTTTATTGCTGCACAAGGTGGAGATGACGAAGAGAGAGGGAGCCTCACCGGGGTAGGAGTTCAGTCGTTGTGTGTAGGTATGTGGTGTGGGAAACCATGTCACAGTCTCACCAAGCAGCACCGATGTGAGTGATCACGACGTATAGATATTCAGATATCGCTGTGGACTGCTGATTTGATCCCTTGAGACTGTTATTCTACCCTGAGGTGGGACTGGGTTGGTGTCGGTCGTGATCACGTGATTATCACATGAACTCTTGAGTTATGTGGCTTTTTCCCCTGAATTATCTTCGTACTCTGCCTATTGATCCTTCATACTATTCCTCTCTCCCGGTGTGTCCTTTCCACGCAAACAAGTACCTGGGCAACTACCTTCAGGCTACGCGGGCCTAGAACGCGCAAAAGATACGCCTCAATTTGACAGTGTTTTTGCGTCCTCCAGAGATGGATACCTACGTTAGAGCTAGCACTGCCAAATCCAGCAAACTTCACATGCCGGCCCGATTGGCCCCTCCGCCGTGTTCAACGCTCTCTCAAACACTACATCTGTCCTCTGTGGCCAGGGTCTTCAACGTCTCGAACTTTGAGTACATGTGAAGACGCAGCCTGGCGCCCACACAGCCGCAATCTTCTACTTTACCCAAGGATACAACAATAAATTTCCCAGGGACCCAGGCAACTCACAACTGAGGACCGCCGAGGTCGTCCGAGGCCTGACGAGGACGGAGTTGAGCCCGCGAAATGCGATTGAGATCTTTGTGGGACACTCGTGTCCGCTAGAGCGATGGTTCGACGCTTGCCCGGCCCCTTCTGAGACCCAGGCTACTCCGCTTCCAAGCATCTTGCATCATGCATATCGAGCAGACCCTACCCCTGCAGCAACTTTTGAGCCTCTTCCTTGCAAGTTTGATCCCCCCTCGAAAGTCTAATGCATCCTTGACTGGCAATCTCTCACTGCAGCCACCAACTGAGTCCTGCAGCTCAACTACCAACCGGACTGGTGGAATGACCTTTCACTACATACGACTCCCTCAACGTCGTCCAAGACCGTTTTGTGGCAAGCTGACCGTCGGAAGTCTGTTGCTACAATGCACGAGGGGGAAGCTTCACCCGGCCATTGCTGGAACACCCTCGTGTCTTCAGGGATCTGTGCAATTCGCGGCTGGCGCGTCTCATTCATAGGACCAGCCGTCTCGTTGATAACTGTGGCCCAGTCGACATAATAGTAAAGCATATCCCGAAGCACTCGGACCATTGTCATCAGCGCCGTGAAACTTCTACCCCTCCGATCCTGTTTTGTTTACTTGTGCTTCCGCATCTTTTCTTCAACATACGTCTCGTGCCACGGTCAGGAGCCAGATGACCCCTATCTGTCTGACGAGGTTGTATCATTCGTCGAACTCCTGAAGGTCGAGGAATGTTTCCCTACTCCCCCGCCCAAAGCCATCATTCCTCCTGTGCATCACAGTCACCGACTGCTTCTCCGACCAGAACCGGCAATGCTTGCCTGGCATGCAAGAAGAGGAAGACAAAGGTAGCCTGTTCTCCCAGAGGCGATGGTTGAGGGCTTGTACTGAACGCCACTCTAGTGTACTGGGCAACCGGGACCTTGTGCGAACTGCAGCAGAACAGGAACTTATTGTCACTTCGATATGAAGCTAGATGGTCGACGCAAGCACGCCTATGAAGCAGCTGAAATCCAATATCGACAACAGTTCATCCTCGACGCCCTCCTTCGGAGCATCAAGTACAACGACATTACACTCGTCCAAGGACTCGTTGAGGCTATACGAGACGGGAGGCCGTTGCTTGAAATCGCCCATCTTTTCCAAGACAACATCAAATCTTTGCAACACAAGATGCTGGCACATGATCAGAAAATTACCATATCGGATTTGATTTCACTTTCGTTGACCTGTTTGTCCGACTCGGACTTTCGTCCTCACGGCAACAGCAAGTTGTCGTCTATTCAGCAGCAGCACCACCGCGAGTCCCGCCCGAAGGCCCCTTCCTTCGAACGTGCAGAAGACATGATTTATCATGGTCGCGCGTCTGCTAAACTTATTCCCAAAGAGCAATTAGGGGCGGTTGATGCCGCCAGCACACCCCGTCACATTCCTTCTGCCTCGGCAAAAAGACGTCGCCTGAAAGCGGCCTCCAAGATTGCCCGCAGCACTCTTCGAGTCTCAAGCCCAGAGGTTTCTTCTGCTCCTCGTCACTGTGACCCTCCACCTGTACCGGGGCCGTTGAGTGCTTCTCAATGTATGTGATGGTGTCTGCTCCCGAGGACCAAAATTTTGCCCAAAACACTAACATGTACCTCACCTCAGACTTTCCAGGAGTTAGTGGTTGGCCTGTTGAAACGTGCCCATTACCGTCGCAAAGCTACCCCGACCAAGAGCAGGTGTATGTACTACCAGGACAGCCAATATTTGCACCACCCTACGATCACATACCTCAAAGGTATACTGGTCCCTGGAGCTATACCCCTAGTTTCCCAACGCCTGAAGAAAACAGTCTCCGAATGCACTATCTTGACGGGCAACTCAGCACTCCATGCCTGGACTTTTGCAATTCGTCTCCACAAGTCAGCCAGATAAGTCCGGGATATGAATTTAGTGCCAATCCACCATCGTCGCAGCAAGAGTTCCAAGGTCACGGATGCCCGGCAACTGCGGATGGGTGGCCCAACCAGACGTGGGTAGGCCACAAGTAACGATAAGATGATGTCTCAAGCTGGTGTCTCAAAAATGGGGGCGTTTCTTTTGTTTTTCGTTTCTAACGTCTCTCGCAGGGTCAGGAATGGCAAACAGGCTCAACAGGACTATTTCCATTGTTCGTCATTGTACAAGTATGGGTACATGAGTACCCCAGATAGCGTCTCTTGTAGCGTCTTGAAATCTCACAGACTACGGAATCATGTCCCCTTTCTGACCGGATTGGTGGGCTTCTTTGCTAGGCTGGCGCATTCCTTCCCTTCCGGTAGTGGGCCAATGCCGATCGATGTTCGATGTTCACACCAAAAGCGGTGGCGTTCCGTTTTCGACGCGGCACACCAGAAGGCGTGGTGACTATAACTTGTGTCATTGTTGAAAAAGGGGTGGCCCGTACAAAAGACGATAGCTAGCGGTAAGCGGTAAATGGTAGAAAAATGTACAGTACCGAGTCCGGAGTAGGAATCCCGGACTTACCAGGCTAGTGAGGCTCCCAACGTTCCCCAACGTGGCAACGTTTTGACCACGCGTGGGCCGTTGAGTCTCGTGGAGTGAAAAAAGTTTCGAATCTGAAACCCATCCGGGAGAGGGCCGAGGAGGGGTGTTTTCGCCGCCGTCGAAGACGCCGTCTCGCAAAACTGAGGTAATAATCGTACCCTTTGAGTCTGTACTTGTAGGGGTTCTGGCCACTAGCCCTGGCAACGAGGTTCTCACTGGCACCGGGGGTGACTTTTCGGGGGGGGAAGGGAAGGGAGGGGGGCCCCCATTTGACAATGGTCCCGGCAAAGTCGGGCCATGAGATAGTCTACCAAGGTGTTATGGCAAAGGGGAAGTGATCATTGATGATTTGCCTCGAGAGACTACCTACTTGGAGGTATTTACTGGGCACTCACAAGTCTGGAAATCCTTCAGTTGTCTCCAAAAGAACGGAACCATGCCGATGTTGCCCCATCCGAAATGCCGGAAGGCGAATATATCCAGATAGAACCAGCCATAGGCAGATAAGATAGATCCCGTGGCAATAGCGTCGATTTGGAGGAAGCCCGCCGGTGTCAAATCATGTAAGTACATGTACTCGCCTCTTTGATCTTGATTCTATGCATGAAATCGTCCAAAGTACTCTCTTTCGCCGATCGATCAAGGCCGACTTTTGTTTGACTTTGGCCCTTCTTCCACGGGCAATTTCTGTGAATGCCATCACTGGATCAGATTTTTTAGTTCCATCTGAAGGTACGATCCGGATCAAAAAGCCTAGTGCTGGTGTTGGCGCTGGTGCTGGTACTGGTACTGGCGTTGGTGCTGGCGCTGGTGTTGGTGCGTGTCCTCGTGCTAGCTGCTCGTTTTTGGTCATGGCGGTTGATCCTGACCGTCAAAATGACATACCTGACAATTCCTCGGAGGAGCAATATGGATATTCGCCTTGTTGGCTGTGCGAGACCTTGCGCTGGTGAAGATGCTTGTTCACCACTCTCTGACTTCAAAAGAGCCATGGCACAATTCGTCAGAAAGAAAGACTTGCCACGCAATTTCACCTGCAGAAAAAAAAAACCACCTTCAGCTCTTCTGATCCAAGACACACCCTCATTCCAACCCTCAAGGATCTTTTCGGCGCAGTAAGGAAGCGGGGGGGTTTCGCCATGGACCATGTGAAAATAAACTCTCTACTTTAGGTCAGCAGGGATCATGATGCGACTTGAGGGGGGGAACAGGGCCTTCAAGGGTACCAGGGGGGGCCACAGCTGGTGACTGCACGGCGCTGCACTGCAAACGCATGGCACCCAGAGCAGACACCAACGTGGGATCCCTGGAGAAGATCGAGCTGAACTTTGACTGTTGCAGCACTCTCGTATTTGTGTCTGCATCGGAGCCGAGACTAACTAACTAGAACTCCCATTCCCACCAAAGAACACGAGGGACTAGTTAATTCGCTATCATTACCACGAGTTACCGGTACGCAAGCGAACTTGGGGTATCACCCAGACAGCCCGGCATCTTGTCCCTATTTGTGGAAAGTTGGCTATACCTCGTAACTGGTGCCCCTGAGATGTGCGACTTTACACACCTCTACACACCTGTACCGAGGCAAGTCTTAAGACTACGAGTACAATACTAACTAGCTAACATATGTACCTAGCTAAACTCACCACCTGGTATACCAAGCCTTGCGCCGTGCTCTCTCCACACCCCTCCCCTCCTCATTCAACCTCCTGCTTCCTGCTCCCCGCTCTCCCGCTGAGCCGTAACTGGTGGGTGGTCAGTCGATGGTCCATAAGCCATGCCCTCAGTCATAGCTTGTAGCAAGTCAAATGTACAGGATGCTATTTCCCCTTCAACTAACTTGTACCAAGGCGGAGTTTTTGACGTAAAAAAGGACCTTAGGCTACCCCGGGAAGGTCCTTTTGCGGAGTGAGTGACTCGTGCCGCGTGCTGCGACGTGGCGTCGTGAACCCGTGGGCCCTTCGCCTGTATTGTGCCACACACGGGCCATATGATTTGTCTCCATCTCGGTTTGGCGCTTGTGGGTACGAAGTTCAGCAGTAAGGGGGAGTATGCGCACACATGGCCCATGGACTTGATGGACTTGATGGCCTGAATGGCCTGCTGGATCCGTGATCCTTGTACTCGAAAGGAACAGTTAGTTTGGGTTTTGGTACGTAATGGGAATTCTTTGTCCAGCCACGCTCGTTGGGTGGTCGGAAATCGTGTCGACTCTTTCATCAAATCAACGTGAGACAGAACGACCTATTCTTTTTTTTGACCGGGGTGTGTGTTGTTCCCCTTCTAGTCTTTCCCTGGATGCCGTCGACGCATTTCCCCCCCGCCCCGAGGGTGCCCGGGAAGACACAGTCTCGAATAGAGACAGACTCCCCCTGGTCCATGTTTGGAAGGATGGGCTTGAGGCCCAACTCGAGAGGACGAAAAGGGGAAACGAAGAAGATGGCATGATCATCATCACCTCTACCCATCTTGTTACCTTGGCAAGGACAGAGTACGAGTGCCGCCATGCAGAGGAGAGCAGCAACTGCAGGACCCCCTCAAACGCCACCTTGCAAGTCGGTCGTCAGAATCCCGTAGGTGTGGACTACCAGTTACCCAAGGTAGGTAGGTAGGTAAGTAGGTGGTAGTGGTATTAGCATCATATGTCACCACGGGGGATAGACAATGGGATCGAAAAGCCTATAGATACCCCAAAAACTATCACTCGTAGAGGATGGTGAATGACCCCGCTGTGATCGGGGACTTTTGGATCGTGAAAATGTCAAAATCTGTAGATACAATAGATACCTTTTTACCTCAGATACTCATCGCCATGGCCATGGCAAAGGCTACTGAACGCAGTAACGAAAGAGATGGCGAATCGAGAGTTTTCCCCATCCGCGACCATTGAGTTTCATCGTGAGTCTAGTTAGTAGAGGTATCTGGGCATCTCAAGGTATCTCTGATCACTCCACCGGTCATCTGTACAGGGCGTGGAAACTCAATTTCAGCCTACCGTGCCACCGAGTACTCTGTCTAGTGACTGTACTCGTACACGCTGCCTCTTGATTGTTGGCACTCCTCAACAAGTCTTCCTTCACTCACCTCCTCCCATATGGCATTCCCCCGGGAGGGCGGGGGGGGGGAGGGATGTTTCTTCATTTTCTTTCCCCCGTCCACGGAAATTCAACCTCAATCTCCCAACTCTGATAGCCTGGGGAGTTATCGTACAGATATGTAGGTGTCCGATTCTGGAATCTCCGGGTATACTTCTTCTCACTGGTCTACGGGCACTCGTACCCGCCGGGGCGTCAAATTTACCAAGGTGGGTATCCGAGAAGACAATCAAAGTACGAGTACCAGAGCAAAAAAAGTCATCCGAGACCTACATACATACCTAACGTCCTCTGGTCACTCGTACTCCCGTACTCTGTCCTCACCATCACGACGGCAAAGGACTACACGGCGATCCCCAACTACTCCGTCACTTCACTCCATCACAATTACATATTGTACACTCCGTAAATGACGTGGTACAGTACTTCAGGTTGACTGGGAAGTTGATATCCCTCGAAAGGAATGGATCAAGTTACTCCGTTATCGATTCTCGCGTTATGACGGCGCCAGGGTTTCTTAATTAGGGCAAAGGCTAAAAGAAAGACCTTTGTTTCACCCCCCTGTCCTTGTCCATGTCCCCCCTCCCCCATGTCCCGTGTTCCTGTGCCCTGTACCCTGCACCTGGACCCGGTCCTGGTCACTAATCATTACTGTACGCTTGATACCGCATTCGTGCCTGCCATGACTCAAGGGATTGTCCCGATCCACCAGGTGGAAAGGCGTGGGGAAACAAAGGTCAAAGTCAGCTAGCGAGCTGGGCCACCAAAACTGTACAGTACTACAGTCTACGATAATCGTACTGAGTGCACCGGGGCTGAACATGCTTCAAACGCTGACGCCGGTGCTGGTGCTGGTGCTGTTGCTGCCTGTCGCACACCCGTGGTGGTGGAGCAGCGTGGTCTGAGCTCTAGAGTTCTTTCAATCTCAATCTTATCTCAACCTCAGTAGTTTGATAAGAGTCGGGACAATAATCGCGGTAGCACGAGGGTTACTAGTTAACCGGTCCTCCCTCGTAGACTGTGACTGACTGTACTGTACGGTAGATCTACGGATACTCGGGCCCATTGGTAGATCGAATCTCTACTCAGGCCGGAGACGATTTCCCTGACCTCGCTTCGACTCGCTTCGTGTCGCTTCTCTTTGCCCGCGACAGCCATCCACCGACCTCCACATCCACACGCACGTTCTACGTAGCTCACTTGCATCTTGCATCTGCCATCGCCTGTGCCAAAAAAAAAAGACGGCGTTAAATTACATTCAATCTACACCGACACTCCGATTCCATGCAGACAGGGTCAGGCTCACAAGAATGACAGCCTGCCACGGTACTATGTACGTAAAACAACAAAGACGTGCGTGCGTGCGTGTTTGTGTTGTCCCAAAAAGTGTGGACTTGGGTTTTTTTTGGACATGGAACACCCAGTATTGCATTTCGCTTCCAACCTCCCTCTTGACCCCTCCTTTCAGCCCCCCTCGCTTCAGCCCTCTCCTCTGCAGTCTTTCTACCTTGGTGAGCGCCGGACTTCGTATCTACTTACTTGGCACTCCTCAGCCACGGAAGAATAGGGCGGCGAGGCCATAACCCAAGGTAAGGTAAGGTATCCCTGTCTTCGCGCAATCAACCATCCCCCCACCTCCCCTCCAAAATACGAGCAATCGCAGTCTCTCCGCAAGTCAGCAGCATGTGATTCTCGCGTGATGACTACCATGTCTCTGCATGCGCGTACGCGAACATGAACTGCAAAAGAGGGGAAAGTGGACTGGATGGAAACGTCGTCAAGAAGAAAGGATTAAGAGAGCAAGAAATGACCGTGGCCATCTCCGCAGTGAGAATCCATAACTATTCCATGCAGAATACAGAGGTCGACAGCTAAGTATGCTCATGTCAAGTCAATATCGAACATGAATACCCTATCCCTACTACCATTGCTTATACCAATACCCATATCATATCGATCCCCATCTCCATCTCCATACCCATACTCGTCCTTATGCTAAGCATGGATAATCCGTACCAAGTACTCGTACTGCTACCACATGCAAGTAAGCAGACACCAAATCCCAAGAGGTCTATGGCTGGTCCTTTCAATAAACACACACACACACACACACACACACACAATGTAACCTCTCCACACCTGAAAATACACGTGAACTATGCATTGCTCCAGCCTTTGTTGATACAGGAACAATACCACCGTCTCAGTCACTGACTCAGAGTTCTCAATTGACCTTCAAAAATTCAGCGGTCCCTTTATCTCCACGGGCAATTGAAAAGTGAAAAGAGGCTCGCCTTGTGGTTCTGGTACTGGCAGGTTACCTGCCATATAGTATCGGGTCCTCACGTATGGCGTCAGCTCAGGAACTGTCCACTCCACCTGAGATGAGGTAGTCATTCCATTGACTGCAGTCGTGGGCACGGCCCGCTTGTCGTTCTGTTCTGCCAGTTGTTCGGCTGCATCTCGTTGCTCCTTTGTTGCTCGGGCATATGAATCAATTATCCTCACACGCTCACAGAACGTTTCGCGAGTGGCCTCGCTGATCGTGAATCTGTGAACAACACTTGATGCCGGCCCGTAATGCTTCTCACTCTCATGGTATCGAGAAGGCAATGCATACCTGGTAATTGTCAAACTGTTTGATCCTGGCTGCGTCTCCATCAAGTGCGAAGAGTCCTCCACTTTCGAAGCTGGCGAAGAGATTTTATCGTCGGGTTTCTAGCCCTTGACTAACCCTTCGCGATATCGCGCAATATCCTTGCTCTTCTTATTCCACATCTTCTCAAGTTTTTCCATGTCCTTCTTCGCTTGCTCTAGCTCCTTTTGTTTCTCGACCACACGTCGTTGAAGCGAATCTTGGTCCAGAACGCGAAGATTAACAGCAACGTTGGACGTACTACTTTGCCCCGGGCCTCCATGTCCAGTTCCGCCAGCATTGTTATCTGTTCGCGACGCCGATGAGGGTTGTGGAGCAGATGTGCCAGGCATTCTAAGTGGTGCTGTAGTCTTGGAGTGCGGTCCCAGTCCTGGGAGAGAGGTGAACCTTCCACTGGCCGGGCGTGGTGGATTGTCCCACGCACCAGGCATAGTGACATGGTCTCGAAATCCGCCTTCGGGATCATCTTCGAGTCCTTCATCATCAAAGACCTCTTCGTCGTCTTCACTAAAGCCGAGCTCGCCATCAAACTCGTCGTCTTCGCCGTCATATGGTTCGAATTCATCATCTTCACCCAAATCACCTTCGCCTTCACCCATGACCCATACTATTCCATGTCGTTCTCCATGTCGGCTAAGTCGGTCCAGACCACCTCCAAGGTTGGTGAAGTCGTTCGGTTCCAGAACGCCGAGTCCGGTCATGGTGCCCACGTCACCGAACTCTGCCATGTACATCTGTCGACGCTCCTCGAGCTCAACAAGCTTGGCCTCCTCATCCGCGGAGAGATGTCGGAGGACCCACCCATTCGGTGCCACAAAGCATCGCTTCAATATATCATTGGCCCGGTCGCCAGCATCAGCGACACTGACCGCTTGACTGTCTCGAAGAGACTGTTTCTCCTTGATAGGCAAGTAGACATACCCGAAGGCCGAAGTCGCACTGTGGCCAGTCGCATCCAGATATTCTTGTCCACGGCGATTGTCAGGTGGCAACTTGTACGTTGCTGTGTTGAAGTTTTGAGGATTTAGCCATGGATGATCTTTAGAGAGATCCCCGGACTGAATCAAAGATTGAATTATCTTTGGCATTGGCGAGACATGTTCACCTAGCAATTTCTGTACGGTCCCAGTGCTGTCCGCGTGTTCTGCAGCTTTCCCTGCTTCATTGTACAGATCACGGAGAGTATAAGGCTTTTGTACAACCTCTTCCAATTTTGGCGCAGGCTCTTCTTGAGGCGTCGAAGGTGCAGGAGAAGGGATGGCTTTTTCTACCTTTGCGGCGTGGTTGCTTTTCTCCTTCTCCTGTGTTTGGAGTGGTGCCTTTTTATTGACAGTCTCTGCTTTCGCCTTTTCGACGGGCTCTTGCTGTTTCGGGATCTTTGTCTCGGCTACGCTGGCTGCTGTATTGTTTTCAACCTTTTTCTTCTGCTTCTTCTGTCTAGCAATGACAGGGGCAACTTCTTCAACAACTGGAGTTGTGGAGGTGGTTGCGGACTCGGTGGTTTCAGATACCTTCTTAGCCTTCTCTTTGCGATCCTTTTTCTGCTGAGCCTTGGTCTTGTTCCGTTCGGGCGCTGAGCCAACAATGCTAGGAGGTGGACTGCTCGCTCGCGAAGCGTCATGGGATAGTCTTTCTGATATTGCAGGGGTCGATGGTCTACTGTGCTGGACTGAAGACAGCGACGGTCGTCTGGAGCCTTTCTTCCCCGCTGAGATTGGAGGGAAGCCACCCGCTTTTTCCATGGCCAATGATGCTGGAATTTGCTCAGAAATTTTCGACGTCGAACCTGTGGTCAGTCGCAACGTCCTAGGTCTTGACACTGACTGTTTGGATGCCTCCGAAGGCGTTGTGGCAACCGGTGTAGAGGCCCGAGGGCTCATCGTCCCCGGTGTTCCTATGACGCTCGAATCTATTGTTGGGGTCGAAGACTTTTCGGGAGCAGAGCTCGGGGCATGGATACCTGTTGCAGGGCCAGCCGGGGAAGGGGGAATTTCAATCTTTCCTGGTTTCTCACTGCTGTCCTTTCCCTTGCCCTTCGTGGTGGGCGACTTGGAAGGGGATTCATCATGCTTTGCCAGCTTTTCTTCGGCCTTCGTAGATAAGTCAGCCGATTGACTGACTGTGTTTTTGGACTGTGAGGGCCGGAGCTTGGGCGATCCTAGACTAATTTCACTAGCTTCGTTTCTCTGCTTTCGAAGGCGAACGCCTGAGTTTTCGACGTCGGTATCCTTTTTATCCTCCCTGGGGGTCTCGGAGCGCTTTGTTTGAGGCGTACTTGGACGGGGACCTAGTGGAACCAGAGGGACAGCAGGAGCAATGGCTCCCGAGGCTCTGGAGACACTCCTTTCAGCAGGAGTCTGTGGACCGAAAGGTGATTCATGCCGTGAAAATGGCGGGTGGGCGTGGGACAACTCAAACCCTGGCGGAATCTTTGGAGTCGATATTCGCTCGAAGCCGGGAGGAACTTTGGGGGTAGATGATCGAACCCCAGAACCCAAGCTATGGTGAGATGAGACTCGGGAATGCAAAGGCGTTGGCTGGGTGTCCAAGCGAAGAGGCAACGGTGGAAAGTTCTTTTCGTCTACTATGGGACAAGTCAGCGACACGTCCATGAAAGAAAGAAGGAAAGAAATAAAAGCGAAGCGGTCGGCTCGGCACAACGGCGGGTATATAGGACTGGACGACACTGTCGACAGTAACGCTCTCGCAACAGGCATCTCGGCTCATCCAGCATGTCTACATGATGGTCATACAAGCCCCTGAATGAAGTGTAAGAAAATCATTTTTGATCTGCCTGACCATGTAGACTGGCCAGAGAAGGGAACTAACATACATAAAGTTGCTGTGGTCGTGACCGGAGACGATGGGGTGTCTGCTGAAAATGAAAAGGCCGTTGCTGACAGAATAGGTTGTGGTAGCATTTACAATCGCACTCGATATGACCGTAACCCCATGCTGTTGACGCCACTAAGCTTTCGCCATCCAGCTACTGACTTATGCTTTGCTCGGTGCACCGAGAAAGAAAATTGCAACCACCAACGCCAAACATAGAAACCCAAGCAAAGTAGAAAGGAAAATCCTGTCATAAATGAAGAACGTCGTGTGATCACCATCGAGAATACCCGCTGCTGCCGCCGCCGCCGCTGCCGCCGTACACGACGCTTGTCTGCTGGTACCCACCTTGTTGACCTCCAAAAAGCCCCTGCCCTGTGGTGTTGCCCTGGTGCATGCGAGTGGAGACTATGCTCGGGTCTGCAAGATGCTCTACACCGCCTCCTGAAGAGGAAGTGTTAGCATGTCTGTGCTTCTTCCCCTTCTTCCTCTGCTTTACAAGACCAGGGTCTTGGTATGCTCCTTGATATTGACCATACAGCTGGTTTAGGACGCCAGGGGCAGGGGCTGGTAATGGAGGTGAACGAAGGGGATTGTTTTGCAAAGAAAGGAGTAACTCACGCTTAGAAATCTCATGACCCTGATTTGTCCCACTTCTATTCCTCGCATAAACCTCAGCATTTGTGTCTTTAGAAGCACCGAAACCCGGGTTCGTGAAGTTTTGGCCATGCGCGAACATGCCGCCACCGCTCACCGGAGGGGTTCCAGCAGTAGGCAGGCCAGGAGGTGGTCCCTGAACACCACTCGAATAGAAGGAGGACTGGGTCGATTGAAATCGGTTGGCGTTGCTGGTCTTGGCATCGTTGTTGAAGTACCGTGAACCATGGCGCTGATGATTGCTAATCTGTTCATATTGAGCTTGACTGTATTGAGGACCACGTCTGTCAAAGTCGGACATCTCGAAAGCAGTGTTTTGACCAAGGCCTGGGGCCTGACTGCCACCAGCGTTCAGAAAAGCAAGTTGCTGTCGTTGTTGAGGGGTTAGACTGCGGGCATTATCGGACGTTTGAGATGGACGACCGATTGCGCCACGGGCCGAAGAACTTCTAGGATCGTCTTCAGGTTCACCTCCCAGCGCGAGGCTCCCGGCTACCATGTTGTCCTCATCGAGGGCATCTTCGGCCGTTGACGTGGCCTGAGCCTCAAGCTTGGCCTTTGCTTCGGTTTCATGCTTCAAACGTTCAAGCTCTTCTCTTTCGCGCATTGCCCGGCGTTTGAGTCCACCATAGGGGTCAATGAAAGGTGGCATGTCAGCAACAGCAGCTCGAACTTCTGGGCTGAGGCAAGAGTCGTCGTAATTGAAAGCTGCATATGGGGATATACTTCGCAAGACTGACTCGAAATGTTCTTGAATTGGATCGACTGGTTTGGGTTTTGGTTTCGAAGTAGGTGGTGAGGTCTTGGTGGGCACTTTCTTGACGGATGTGGCCTGTGATGGTTGGCTTGTAGCCTCTTTCGTCTTGGGCTCGTCGGCTTTCTGAATGGCTGGAGTAGCGTGGACCATCTGAGGACTTGGGGTAGCACGGCTATTTGCTTGACTTGCTCGTCTCGTTCGAGCCACAGGAGCATTGGCATTGGCCCAACTTGCCGTGGACGGAAGTGCCGAACCATCGTGACTGTCCTTTCTACTATTTTCGTCGTCTTTGCTACTCTGCCGTACCATAGGTTGAGTGACTTGAGCAGCAGATAACGGTCTTGCAGGGGGGACCACTTGGCTGGACGTTGGTCTAACTTTCACGCCATGCGACTCGTTCTGCAAGGAGCTGTTTTGGCCATCTTCTCCAGTCTCGTGCAAGAAGCTGCAGTTTTTGTTGTTGCAAACCTCGCCGCGCAGGAAAGCGGAACAATATTTCGTGGTTCCAAACTGAGCCCGCAGGACCCGATCACCGTTGAGAGAGCCATCAACACTGTTTATGCATGTCGCCGCATCTTCTTTACGTGCATATGTGACGTAGACACCAATGCCCTGGCTGGTCACTCCTGGTTTTGGCTTGCTGACAACAATCTTTTCGATCTCGCCGTACTGACCGAAATAGTCTGGACCACGTAACGTCTGCAGAAGAGACTGCTCGTCCTTGACCGATGGTATCAGACCAATGACATAGACGAGGTTTTGTTGTTTGACTCGAACACCAGCTAGGTTCCGTCGTACGGAAGTCTCGATCTCGCGTTTCTCGGTTTCTTTCCGTTTAGCAGCTGCCTGCTTCTTGTTTTTGTTCAACTGGTCAAGCTTGAACTCCTCTGCCGTAGGGATCTTGTATTGGATCGTCTTTTCATCGTACGGCCGTCGGCAGTTGGGGCAGGTGCTCTTATCGTTCAGGACTTTCAAACTATTGAAACAGAACTGGCATATCTAAAGAGGGGGTTAGCCATGGGATTACGAGGAACAGCATCAAGGACGTACCTGGTAGCCGCAAGGACACGGTCTGAAATTCTTGTCGGAAAGATCAAACTCTTCGATACATAAAGGGCTGTAAAGATGTCAGAATTCGGACTTCAGCCGTCGACTGCAAAGCCTGACTTACCATGTCTCTTCGTCATCATCGATGACAGTATCCTGCGATCGACTCATATCGGTGAATATGATGATATTCTGATAATGTGAACCGCCTCTTTCGACTCCAGCACCACACGTCGTAGATGAAGAATGTTCTCCATGCACTGTTTAGTAGTCTGGATTGCTGGCCACAACGCGTGGAGAGTTATTACTCGTCCGGTAAGGAATGCAAGGCGATGGATTTGGGATACTCGTGGACGAATCTTTTGGATGAAAAGGCGATTTGCTGAAAACGTTCCTGGTGAGGCGAGATTGCAGATGCTTAGAATGTTCTTTCCGCACCCGCAAGGTGACGAGACCGTCCTAAGCCCAAAGAAGACTAGTGTTGTAGCGTTCTTGGCTGCGCTCGAGAAGCTTCATGACCTCAAGAGAGGCTTCACGTCGTCTCCGAGGCAGATGAGGTAGACCAGGCGCACAATATGGCTTCGACAAAGACAATGTTGCGCCTGGCAAGCAAGAGGCCGCTCATTGGAGCTCATCAATCGGCCAAATGCGTTCAGCGCGTGTCCATCTCTCAATCGGCCAGGTTATGCGCGGAAAAGAACAGTGAGCAGAAGCTGCGAGAGGCACCTGCAGATCTGCTCTCAGAACTGCGAAAAGCTCCCAGACCGCGTGAGTTGTCCTTGTCTATCGAATGCTTCAGGGTCACTGACTGAATGTATAGCAATGGGTAAGCTGTCTGCTCCCATCGTCAACGACGCCGACAAGTATGCCGATAAAGCACTGCCACTGCACCAATATGGACAATATCTCATGTCTTGCCTTCCGAAGTACATCCAGCAATTTTCTGTATGGAAGGACGAACTCTGCATCTACATTACCCCCACTGGTGTGATCCCAGTTTTCTCGTTTCTGAAAAACCACACAGCCGCGGAGTACACCATGGTCAGCGATATTACTGCAGTCGACTTTCCCACCAAATCCAACCGATTCGAAGTCGTCTATAACCTCCTCAGTGTCCGCCACAACTCGAGAATAAGAGTGAAGACATATGCCGACGAGGCAACTCCCGTTCCTTCCATCACTAGCCTCTACGATGGCGCAAACTGGTACGAGCGGGAAGTTTACGACTTGTTTGGTGTCTTCTTCACTGGTCACCCTGATTTGAGAAGAATCATGACTGATTATGGCTTTGATGGACATCCGTTACGAAAGGATTTCCCCTTGACTGGATACACCGAGATTAGATACGACGAGGAAAAGAAGAGAATCGTGGTTGAACCACTTGAGATGACGCAAGCATATCGTAACTTCGAGGGTGGCACAAGCGCTTGGGAACAGGTCGGCCCTGGCGAGGACCGGACACCAGAGCAATTCAAGCTACCCACTCCCAAGCCAGAGGAAAAGAAAGAGGAGAAGAAATAGAAGCAAGTCGGATCCCGCCAGCGTCAAAAAGGAGCTGGCACAAAGACTAAAATGGCCTTGTACATACGAATGGAGTAACCTGATTCGAATAGTGAGAAGCATTTCTGCTATTTCAAGCTGATGAAGTAATTCAGGCTCTAGTGCTTGACCTCTGGTCGAGGGTAGACGTGAACCCGTTATGCTGAACTCAGTTGGAATGCTTTCTTGATCAGAGGAATGAGTGTACTGGCTTTGGAAATACCGTCATGAATCAAGTCGCGATACCGTTGAAATTACAATCCTCGTGGATGTGAAGCGATGTCGATAGATCGATTGTGGTCTGGTTGAATGACGCGCGGCATTTGACCCGCGTGCAGTAATGACCATCTTTTATACCGACTGGCTGATAGGCACAAGGCGTCATCATCATTCTCCCACACGCCTCTGAAATCTACCGACGTCGCAACAATCATCGTAGCTGACTGCTTCCCCAGATTTACCAGCCATGGCAACCTCGTCTGCGTCGCCCAAGCCCAACGTGGGGATCTTGTCCATCGGCGACATGGGTGTTGGTATAGCCCGGCTTCTCCGCCACCATCACTACAAAGTCTACACCGTCGGGGCAGGTCGAAGGTAGGCTGGAGTCTTGCCAAAATTTGCATGGCGGAAATCATTGACAATGAGTGTGCCTCATCATAGCCAACATACTCTCAACCGTATAAAGTCGGCACAGATCAAGGCGCTTGATTCAGACGAAGCACTCGTCGCCGAGTCCGATATCATCCTGAGCATCGTGCCTCCACGAGACGCAGTCGCCACGGCCCAGAGAGCACACCAAGCATGCAACGCTCACGCAGCCATCAAGCGTAGACAGGAAAGGACTGGGATCGCTCGGAAGCTGACCTTCATTGACCTCAACGCCATCAGCCCTCGCACCACCAAATCCATCGGCGCGTTGTTCAGTAGTCCGCAGCTTCCATCGTCGCCAGGAGTTCAAGGCATCACACGATCATTCAGCTTTCATCGTTCGGACTCTGAACCTGAGCTACCGCCTATTGAAATCGACTTTTTCGACGGCGGCATCATTGGCGGCCCGCCGTCGCTTCGCGAAGACCAGACGTGGAAACGTCCGTCGATCGTGTTATCTGGGCCTCGACTTTCCGAGGTTCTTCCTTCCGAGTTTACCGAGCTCCTAAACGTTCGTGTTGTTGGGAACACAATAGGACCGGCCTCGGCACTCAAGGCATGCTTTGCGAGCCTGAGTAAAGGCATGATCGCTCTGAGTATCCTGTCCTTCACCACTGCTCATCAAGCCGGGGTTCTCCCTGCGTTGGAAGAGCATCTGAAAGAATTCAATCCAGGGGCGCTTGCTGCCGCCAAAAGTGGACTCACGGGTATGCCGCCCAAAGCCTACAGGTGGGTCGACGAGATGCGGCAGATCAATGAGACTTTCATGGAAGAAGGTGGGTTTGGAAAGGACGTTCTAGGCGAGACGCATGGTGTGTTTGACGGCATCGCGGAGGTCTATAAGCTCATTGCGGACGACACGGTGCTCGGGGAGGAGAGAGTTGAAAGCAGGAAGCGAGGCACAGAGGTGAGTGATGTAGTAGAGTGTATCGGGGAGGGAATCAAGGCGAAGAAGAGGAAGATCGCCGGTGAGGACTGGAGAAGAAACTGGGCATGAACACAGGCTTTGATATTGGGAAAGAGGAGCAGTCTAAAGTTCTAGTAGGTGTTGGGTAGTGCGGCGTGCTGTATGCTGTATGAAATCACTCAAGGACCCGAAACTGAGCAACATCGATTTGTTCATTGTTCAAGTGCTTTGTACATGCAGTGTCTATTGTCCGCAACCACAGGAACCCTACCGCCTTTCAGTGTCTGCGTCTTGCTTCCACCTGTATCCGCGGGTTAAGCGGGTGTTGCTCTTACTGGAGAAGTAACTCTGAAATCTCCATCCCGTGCAGTGTCCTGGCATCCCATAAGCTTGGATTCAGCTTCGTCAGGTCTACCAGAAAATTCTGCAGTTGATCTTGAGAGATGTCTGCCAGATGATACCCATCAACGAGGGCGAAGAAGTCTGCTTACATCCGAAGCGAAAGATGTCCAAGACATAAGTTCCTGATGTTGACGATGCTCGCGTGCGAACATCCAGTGACTATGACGAATCCTTTGGCCTGCAGTTGACAGACCACTACCCCTTCATCCCTGATCTCTTCGTCTCTGATTCACATGCCCTCTTCTTGCCCTATCTCTCGGTCGAAGTACGCCACCCTGCATCCCAGTTTCATAAGATGTTGGCAGGGGCATCGGACCCGTCACGAGCAAAGAAGCCGTCGATGATGACGACGTGGGTCAGATCATATGGAATTCTGTCCAAGTCGGTTCTGCGCGATGAAACTTCAACGGCACTCGGGCGGAAACCCTGGTTGCTAAACATCACAGATTTCACTGTTGGGAAGGAGAGATCTGGTCAATCTCGTCGTTGACGATTGCCAGGACAGTCAGAGAATGGAACTCAAGCAAATAAACTCCATGTTGAATAACAGGGCCGGGTAGAGCTCTGCTTGTTTACTACTTGATCATCTTCAATCAAATCGATCTTCGATGTATATGCAGTCCACCCATCGCCTGAGCAAGTTATGACAAAGGTGCAAGCATGGTAGGGGTATTCGTCGTACTGATGCAGCAGATATTCGCGTTTCTGTGTGCGGTGTGTTTATTAGAATTGAAGAAGTATTGGCTAAACGTCAAAGAATCACTATTGTAGTATCTCCCTTCTCACTACGTCCCGAGATAAGAATAATAAACTTTTGAAATCCACCGTCATGATTGAGGTTTAACACATTTCAAATCCGACAGGTTGGTTTCTTCATTCCAATTACCAGTACACGACATTCAAGATCAGCGAATTTCCATGTTGAAATTCCTCCAACCTGAAAGAAAACTACATAGGTACTAATTCAACATCCCTGACATATGGCAACGAGAACGACCATGAGTACGCATTGCTACCACGAGGGCAACACTATCAACAACCACAACAACGAATGACATCTTTTATCGCTATCCACCATCATCAAAACTTCAAACCCAAAGGATTGGCAGCAGCCACGTAGTTGGTACGCGGTGCACTAGTCTTCTTCGATTGCGAGGGCTTAATAGGAGTCGACTTCTGCACAGAAACAGGCTTCTTCGCTGCTGCATTCATGCTTGCTTTCTTTGCATTTCCCATCGTATTGTTCTCAGCAGGCTTCTTCCTAAATGCACCTGGGTTAGGTGCTGTTGATGTTTTGTTGGTTGACGGTGGCGGCACGGAGACACCGGCCTTCTTCACGGGCGCCGCACCATTCGTGGTAACCTTCTTTGCTGCACCAGGTGGTTTTGGACCAGGACCAGGAGCAGGAAGAGCCTTCTTGGGAGTCCCTGCCTCGATCTTCTTCTGAGGCTGCGCTGACTTGTTTGTCGTCATCAACGTCTTGGATGGTGACGGCTTCGGAGGCGTGTACAGTGTCGGATGCGTCACGGTTCGCTTACCACCAGTCTTACCAGCACTTAGCCCAAGGGGGTTGTTCGCCGTCGTTGCACGTACTCCATCAGCTGCTGTCCAGTCCATGATGGCATTGCCATAGTCCTTTGCTCCGTCTCCATAACGTCTGATTGAATTGTTGATCCCCTCTCCTATGCCGTTGATGCTGTTTCCGACTGCACTCACTGCACCTCCTGCAAAAGCACCAGCGGTGGCCACGGTCCCTGACACTGTCGGAGCAAGTGCCTCGGACACTTTGCCCAACACCCACTGCGTTGCCATTATGCTGCTGCTTGGGTAGTCGTGGAGGACTTGCGAGGACCAAGCTTAGGTGGCTTTCGTCTGGCCTTCTCACTCGTCTGGGAGACTGCGTCAGTGTTGTCAACTGCCTTTTCAGGGAGTTGTCTGCGAGGAGCGAGTGATTGACGAGTCGAGGTTAACTTCTCGCGTGGTGGTGGGCGTGGGGTGCCGCTATGGTCTTCTGGCTGAGGCTTGGGCGGAAGTTTTGGGGCAGTTCGGACTTTCCACTCTGGCTTGGCCTTGGGAGCAGTATGTCCTCGAGTGGCGGTGATGTTGATAAAGTCCTTGTCAAAAAAAATATCAAAAGATACGTTAGGCATTGGGACAAAAGGGGGGTGACTCGCTCAGTCTTGAGATGTGACTGAGCTTTGAACGTGGCGAGGTTGATTCGAGGTGAAATAAGAAGAGCCAGGGCAAAAAAGCACAAAGGGGGGAAACTGATCACAAATACTAGTAAGAATGCAGACTCTCGATCTTCATATCTCGACAGGGTTCTCTTTCGATCTGTAGGACAGAGACAGACCAAGAGGTCGACGAGGGAGTGATTGATATCGACGGCCCAGGCTACTATAAGCGGGGAGGAACGTCATCCGGGGTCCAGTTGATCCGCACCGCCACAGGGTTGACATGATATTATCCTGTTTTCATGTCTTTCGCACCCAAACATCCTTGTCGCTACGCTGGTCTGGCCCAAAAAACACTAGGGTCCCTTACAATCGCCTCCAGCGGCCACATTATGATCGCCTGATGATGCCTGCATCAAGCGATGAAGCAAGGATTGCAGAGGCGGACTCTGATCCCATTTGCCTGTCACACTCAACCCGAACTGCTCCTCTTACAACGCCACATTGATCCTTGAATTCTATCACTATCCTGGGAAGCAAGGTGACGTACGAGGACTTGAGCGATAGTAGTAAGCGCTCGTCTCTCTTCGACCTATCTCCATGGTGATGACTTTACTGTCAAGGTAGGTAGGATAGCTGAGTACCCCTGAGCATTCATTTCATGGAGTTCAATGACGGGACGCTGTCTTTTTAAAACGGTTCAATACCCACTCGACTTGACAGAATTCCAGGTGTCCCTAGGAGAAGAGATACGTCAGAGGTGGCGTTCACCAGTTCAGCCCTGTCACTCAAAAAGTGTCGGGGAATTGAATACCATTCATTGCCTGTGAAACGAGCACTCGCAAGTGACAATCTGGTAACGACGACGACGAGGTATCTGACGACAACAATGAACGATATCTGTCGACGATAATATCGTCTCGCCACTTTCTGGAGACTGGGAAAAATGGCCACAGCCAAACCAGCCCTTGAGCCTGCTGCAGGCTTCTCGCTCGAATCACGGGCAGAGCGTCCTGATCGCGTACCATTACAAAAAGGACAATATTCAATCGCATCAAGAGCGGTAGCTTTATCGACATACTTTTTATCTGGAGCACTTGCTATCAATCTCTCCCAATTTTTAGGAGCCCCCCTGGCTCTGGTCAATCAAGATTGGTACAACGCATGGATTGCCTTCACGAAGCAGTCCTTTGGGCTGCTTACAATGACTCTAACTCAGACATTTGCGCCAACGAAGGTCATTGTGTCCGGCGACGCATCTGTTCGAGGCCAACTTCTCAAGTCTGTCGACGGCGACCTTGTACTCAATTTTCCCGAGAGACTTGTTCTCATCGCGAACCATCAAATCTACACTGATTGGTTGTATTTGTGGTGGATAGCTTATTGCAACGGCATGCATGGGCGGTTGTACATCATCTTGAAGGAGTCCTTGAAAAGGATTCCAGTATTGGGATGGGGCATGCAGTTCAATCAGTTCATTTTCCTCAAGAGGAACTGGGAACAAGATCGTCCCAATATGGAAACTGCTCTTCAAAAACTCAACAAGGTCACAGATCCCATGTGGCTCCTCCTGTTCCCTGAAGGTACTAACCTTGCACCGAGTACTCGTGCGAAGAGCGCCGCATGGGCGAAGAAGAACAACATCACAGACACTCGACATGTCCTGCTACCACGCAGCACCGGCCTGCACTTCTGTCTCGAGCAACTCAAGGACTCAGTCGACTATGTATATGATTGCACGGTGGCTTACGAAGGTGTATCGCGAGGACAATTCGCTCAAGATATATTCACCCTTAAGGCGGGTTATCTCGAAGGACGACCACCAAAGTCTGTGAGCATGCATTGGCGTCGGTTTGCCGTGAAAGATATCCCACTTCACAATGACAAGGCCTTTGAACTTTGGCTTCTTGCCCGTTGGAGGGAGAAAGACGTCCTCATTGAACAGTGGTACCAGACCGGTAGATTTCCCGCAGACATGGGTGTGACCAAATATAAATCTGGTAAGACACTTCGGGGCTGTGGACACATGGATGTACCCATCCGCTCAAGCCACTGGTATGAATTTCTGCAAATATTCGCCCCCATGGGCATTCTTGCCATGGTGTTGTACATCTTCTACGGCGACCTGCCACAGCGATTCTGGAAGAGTATTAATAAAGAGGCGCTCCAATCTGGTACGGAGGATGTGAAGAGAGCAAGTGCACAAGCTGGAAAGCAAGTGAAGTCTGCGTCTACTTCGCTCAGCGGCTTGACCCTCGACTCTTTCTTCGATCCCACCCAGCAACAGGAGACGTTCAAAGCAGGTGCTCTGGCGGTTCAGAAGCTGCTCAACTCACCGTCAGCACAAACTTTGCTCAACCGTGCGGATTTCATCCAGCAATTCCTCTCGGATCCGCAGAAGATGGTCACCGAGAGCATTACCGACAGACAACAAAACTTTATGCATCAACTGGCGGAAGAGGAAGCAAGGAGGCAGCACGGTCGAACAACCAGCGTAAATGGGACCGGGAGAAAGGGGTCAAGGCCAATCATGAACGGCACAACAGGTGTCAAGGGTACGTTCTGGTCTCAGCTTGATGCTGAGGAAAAGAATCGTCAAGGTTCAGTTGTGTCAGAAACAATATCAAATCAACCGACACAAAAGGGGACATTCTGGAAGGAGCTGAAAGCAGTAGAGGAAAAGAAGAATGCTCCAGCACACAAAGGCACATTCTGGGACGACATCAAGAGAGAAGAGAATACCAGATACGGTACCGTTGTCACATTGTCCAGCAACGCTTCTACGGCTGTGGCATCGACGAGTTCAACGTCCACGAAAGGAACCGCACCAAAACTTGGCCCACGAAAGATGGCTCCTCGTACTGCCGTACCGAAGATCGCCACCGCGAAGAAATCAAATACCTCTGGTGCCGGTGCTGGCACAATGGCACAGATATCAGCATCTCCCACCAAGGCAAAGAAGCCAACAAGTACACCGGTGCGAACAACCATGCCTGCCAACGCTTTAGAGTCTAAATCGACAAACGTAGCATCATCAAAAGAAACACCGAAGCCGACATCAAATGCCAGCTCTGCACTACCCAAGCAATCGAAAGCGACCACGACACGCACGCCTCCGAAGCTCGGATCAAAACCAACACCAAAACCAAAACCCATACCTGTCTCGGAATCTAAACCGTCAGCCAGCAATGCCACTGCTACAACATCGAAGTCAGGCACTGGACTGAAAAGCAAACATTCTGCTCCTCCTCCGGGCCCAAAGCCTGCACCGAAACCTTCCAAGGTCACTCCAGCTGCAGAAAATCCTGGAGTGGCAGTGAAGAAACCGGTATCGAAACAACCATCAAATACGACGTCAGCCACAGCCGCGTCGTTGACCCCGTCAAAACAGGCGACAAAGACGAATGGGCCGCCAAAGTTGAAAAGCAAGTCTTGACACGAAGCTTTTTCGCAAGATTTCGATCTCGTTCCTCGCATGTATATCCCTTGGGGAAAAGAGGTTGCAATTTGTATCGATCTTCCTCCACTCATCTACGGTACCCTGAAGGAGAAAAAGCGGAGTATAAGCCTGTTCTCTCGCACTGTACAACAAACATTCTAATGAAGCGACGATTGAGATGATAGACATTTGCTCTGATGGTAAGATGAGGACAGGATGCTGTTCTCTCGTCAAGTATGTTCCCCCAGTGGGCCCGTGATGGGGGCCGAGTCATATATGTATACTCAGATAGTCAACAATTCTGGCGAGGACTTGCACCTCGTACTCGTAGTACGCAAGCTGCTCACGCTGCGACAATGCTGTTTTGAATTCGGACTAGATGTCTTAAGATGCCCACGTGGTCTTGCTTGTAGTATTATCGCAGGTCTGAAGTTTGTTTCTGGTTCCTGGAGGGATTTCAAGATGTCTGAATGCCCTTCGTTACTTTGATAGTTGCCCCTACTTACCTGCCTAACGGTAGGTGTGTACGGGAACTATAAGTCCATGACATGATGAGTCCCCCGAAGTCAGGGACGCTATGTCTGGGTTGTCCTCCATGTCCTCTTCATCACATGTGGTCGGCAAGTGAGGCCGAGCCGCGTATGTATGTGTGTATGTATGTATGTATGTGTGTATGTATGTATGTGTGTATGTATGTATGTGTGTATGTATGTATGTGTGTATGT
>NW_015622517.1:2418259-2514087 GCF_000836115.1 Exophiala spinifera | reverse complement strand
TGTATGTATGTATGTGTGTATGTATGTATGTGTGTATGTATGTATGTGTGTATGTATGTATGTGTGTATGTGATTTACTACTTTTCTGTTCTTGTCGTGGTCTCCCGTTTCTCAAATCATGTACCGTCTATGTATCATATGTATTCAGATCGGCCGAATCGATCTAGTCTCTCAGGCGCTCACTATCACTTCCCTTCCTCTTTGCCAGATCGATCTCTTAAGACTCTCGCCGTCACGCCTTCCCTCTCTGCATTCAAGTACTCACAGACACCGAGATCCACATTCTCTTGATACTTGACTTATCAATGGTTCACCTTGGCTCATACTCACCTCATGAGCCGCTTCGGACCGCCCTAGTGTAGACCCATGGCTATCGTGCTCGTGCACCCCGTTTGTCTACGCAAACAATATATACAAACAATCCTCTGGTATAAGCAAGGTCTCATTGAGGCAGTAATGAACAATGTTATTGCAACTTCGCCAACTTCACTCATGAATCCCATCGAGCGAGGTATAAAAATATCGCTTTCTCCCCTTCTTCCCAGTCTTCTTCTTGCGTGCTCTTATCACTCACACAAACAAGGTCTGGATTCCATTCTTGCTTGAACTGTTCCCATATTCTCTCTACCGTCTGTCCCTCAGAGACTCTTCCAGTGTGCACGAGTCATACAAGCTCAAGCCGACCGATCTTGCAACTCCCTTGTTTGTAATAGCGGCATCTCGTTCAACGGCTTCATCATTCCTTGGGCTTTGACCTTGACAAGCAGACCGTCCAAGCCTCAACATGTCTCGACCCATCACGGCACTGTCTCCTACCAAACTCAAAGAGTAAGTTTGAAGAATTTCCCCTCTTGACCGACCATGTTACAGTACACTGATAGAGTTCCCGTACACAGGCTCAAGTATGGCGAAACAATCACCATCCTGTACAAGGAAACCGCCACGGCCGAAGCTCGACTCTTGAGAGACGCATTCCCAAAGAAGCTCGCAGTCAGCTTCTCGAAGAAGTGGAGGGATGAAATCCCGCCGG
Source organism: Exophiala spinifera (assembly GCF_000836115.1). Lineage (NCBI taxonomy): Eukaryota > Fungi > Ascomycota > Eurotiomycetes > Chaetothyriales > Herpotrichiellaceae > Exophiala > Exophiala spinifera. The sequence continues at coordinate 2,513,057 of NW_015622517.1, read as the reverse complement.
TCAACAAAGTCAAGACCCAAGACCTCAAGCAGTTCCCGACCAAAAAGACGGTCATCATCGTTGGAGGGAACATGGTGATCCACAAGCACATGCTCAACTGGATGGTGTCCTGCTGCGACGGCAAGGGTCTCAAGGCCTTCTCCAACCCGCGCTTCAAAGCGTTTGCGTTCCTGTACTACGCTCAGTCCTGCGCCGCGATTATCGGCTGCGAGTACCTCGAGAGCAACATCAGCAAGCGCATGGAGACACTTGCGGCGAACCAGATCCACTCCGAGGACGTCCGTATGCTTTGGCTCGCGAGTCCACCGGACGCTGAGATGCAGAGATTCCTGGCTGAGCACGTCGCTCTTCGCTTCTGGGCCGGCACGCTGAAAGCCAAAGGCTCGTACCGCACGCTGCGCGAGGAAGTGCCAAGTTTCAACAAGGCAATCGACGACATCTTGAACGCGAAGAAGGCGAGAGGCGAGATCAGTCCTGTGGTCCAGGCACGAAAGAACAGCCACAAGAAGCGTGTCAAGCCTGTCAAGGGGCCAAAGGGGGGTGGCAAGGCGTAAGAGGGCGCCGAAAAAGGTGCGGTGAAGGCAAAGGTGGTGAGGCACGGGGCTAACGGTCAACCAATCTATGCCAAGTTGGATCTGGAGTCTTTCGGGGTCAAAAACAAGCAGTAAAGCAAGAAGGGCCGAAAGAATCTGTTCAACGGGGGTCCGGTTGCAAAGGCTGTGGCGTTTGAATAGCAATTGTGTTTATCCACGGAGCATCCCCCGGATCCCAACGACAGCTGAAGAAGCAAGCGGTACACAGAGGAGGTGCGGACATAGTGCCTTATCCTAGAGCAGGTAAATAGGTAGCTGAGCCAGTCGCCTCTCTCAAATCTACTTCTGGCCATTGTTATGCTCGAGGAGTTCTCCGGGCGCAAACGGGTGACTCGAGTGCTCGTTCCTTACAACTCATTCCTGAGGGCCAAAGGCTACCCACGCAAAGCAAGCCAGGGCGGGCAAGTCTGTGAGCAGTGTTCTCTGCAGATGAACGCGGAGCCATGTCTTAACATGGTCCATGGTGCGGCCCGTTTTCTCTTCTTCCTCGTCGCACACCGATTTGATCACCTGCGAAATATGGTAGCCGTAGGCGAAATGCCCGGCGGAAAAAGCGGCGCCTGCGAAGCAGAGCTTCCGCGAGAGGCTGTAGTGTGGGAAGTGTGTGGCTGCATTGATGCCTCCTACCACACCCGTCAGGCCAATGCTGAAGATTGTAACGAGGCCCGCAGGCAGGTAGTCGTTCCACCAGAGACGGATGGTCTTGTTGGCAGCTGGAGCGTCTATTTTGGCGGCATTGATGAACGGTAGGAAGATGGTCGGCTCGATGATGGCGTAGAAGACGGTCAGGGAGGAGGAGATCAAGGGAATGGTAAGGGCTGGGCTAGGACGAAGCCCTACACTCGCGGCTGTCGACATGATGGCGAGATTTCTGCGGGGTGCTCGGTAGAGAAGTGGCCTGGATCAGCATCAACGGAGGACTTGATTGAGCCTCCCCTCATATATATGAAGGAGGATGCGAACAGAATAACCTCGACATCTGGGCGCTTGTGCCAAAGGTTGCCCAGATCATGCCACTTGAGGTTGTCGATCGCGGTGAGATCGAAAGCCTCGTTTGAGTGGATACGAGTTGAGGTCCCCGCATGGCTGTTTTGTGAGTGCGCGAATACAATACGTACATATCAATCCTCAACTGAACTCTGTTCTCCATAAAGTACCAACAAGACTATTGGTCTCAGTAGAAATCAGGCCAGCGCCAAATGGACAGAGTGGTGGTGTGACGGGGGCTGAAGTACTGCAGCCAAAAGTGAATGCAGATCAACCCTCCTATTCAGGGTCCGGTAGAGTAACAGGTTCACGTTACACAAGGAGAACCTTCTATCTGCATGTCAGGAGCAGTGCATGAGGGATTGAAAGATGACATGGATTCTTCTGCATGATCCTTGGAGGTTTCGCTGCATATGTCGGAGGATTTATGACAGCCGGACACGACAACGACATAACCATGCGTCCTTAACACATGTTGACCCTCTCATCAGCATCATATTAGGTACTCGGGGTATCTGGTGTTTTCTCGAACTGAGAGACAGAGTTATAGGCTAAAGGCACAATGAAACATACCAGGGGCGAGTACGGGGTATTTTTCTATCTTTAACTACTTGTAGGCCAAATCGTCCCGTGCCCTTTAGCGCTGAGGTTTAAAGCTGTCGACTACTTGTCGCTTGGATTCAGAAACGAGGTCGTGGCTTGGACGCGCAATCGTAATGAACAAGGATCCACTGATTCAATGTCCTCTTTGACCTTGAAGATCCAGCAATGCCAACCATGATGCCAAAAGTCCTGCTAACTGCGTTCCAACTGCATAGACAGGTCAAGGGTGACATGACAGAAGACGACAGGCAGGACTAAGGACTACGGGTCCATGCGAATCGAGGGAGAGGAGGAGTGTAGAGGTTGATGATACTGCTGAGGTGCCATGCACTGACTTCTACTGATTTGGCCCTGTTTATAGGTAGGCAGGTATCTGTAGTTAGTCTTGTCGATACTTTTGTCCTGTACAACTCTCAAAACAGAACTTTCAGGGGCCCCAAAGACGCCCTAACAGCGCCCTAACAGCACCCTAAGAAGGCCCTAAGAGCGCCCCAACCGTGCCTAGAACCTCCCTAGCCTAGACAAACCTACAGTACCTGTACTAGTTAGGTACCGTACTCTACCTAGAGGTCAGTCAAAAGTCACTTTTAGTCGCAATTCATCTCTCGATCATCGTTGGCCTCACAGTTTCAACTCAGCCATTCCAGCATTATCCCGACGCGGCTTTTACCCCTCGCTTCTTGGATCCTGAATCATGCATGATTGAGCAAAATGATTGCATTCTTGAGAATTCTGATTTTATCCTGTGTGGAGATTCTGAACCCTGTTGACTTCACATCCCGTCCAGCTAGTTTGTCCTGCTTTGTCCTTCACTGGCGCTAGCCCTCCGGACGATCTTCCCTCTTCACTTGCAGTACCCTACGCCCCCTGGCCACTTCAATACCCGCCAGTTGCACCTTGTTAGTCTCCATTTTCCATTCCTCGCGCGATCGTTGTTCCCACGTCCAAGAGAGCTTCCCTGCGGAGGCCACAAGCGCGTACTCTGTCCTTTCGAAGCAGTGTTTCTCTCTCTCTGCAGCAGGCGAGTCGTTGTCGGTTGGATCAAAGTTCCAGAGTCCACCACCTACCGACACTGGGATTATTTCGAAGGCCAGTGTTTCTCGCTGTGTGTTAGCGAGGAACACTTTTAGTGAAGTTCTCCTCGGCATGATAAGCGAGCCATAGATATCCTGGCTCTCGACGCAACCCTGGAACACCACACCACCGCCGTTTCTTGTCATCCACAGAATTTCCGCACGTCGAAAGGCAACATCTTTCCTCCGAGAACGATGCAGTGAATACCATCCCATTATTGTCAAGTCGACATGTCGCGGATGACCATGGCTCCAACCGAATCAGAGGATGCTTCCCGGCCGCTTGCTGACTACTTCTGGATTGCAGGTCTGGACAGCCAACAAATGGTGGATGCTTTTTCCCAACCTAGATTCTCTTACGACTTCAACGATACCAATGGTATTGATATGCCGATAAAGGAGGAACCAACGACGAACGATGGCCAAGCTTCAATTCTTCAATCCCCCAAAGCTTCACCTCACCACTCGCGGCATGATTCCTATCAAAGACTGTCTCAACTCTCGGACGAGGCTAGGGACGCTATCCAGAGTTTGAACGATGTGGCGCAATCGCCGAGAAGCAATCGGAGCAGTATGACCATTCGACCATCGCCTACAATTACTGGTCCTCGTATGTCATCTGCCTTGAGCGAAGCAGACTTCGAAAAGGCCATGAAAAGGTTCGCGACGGATCGAGACACCTTTTTCCTCGACCTCAGCTTCAGTCCTTCGGAAACAGCCAAGCAAGATCGTTCCAAGTTACGGCCTCAGACGCAGAAGATTGTGCTTGAGGACGAAGTGTCTTCCCTGCCAAATCGTAATTTTGGCAGCATCCGCAGACATATGTCCTTCAAGGATATGAGCAGCACAAAGCGGCAACCGTCGATGGCCAGGCGTACCTCGACGCGAACATCGCGCAGACTGAGCAGCTACAACTCGGTAATACCGAGCCCTGAAACTTTGCGTGTTCCTCCCGACGAACATCCATTGAGTCGTAAATTTGAGCCCGTACTGTTGGAGAGATATCCCCGAACGTCAACATTCGATTATATGAGAGGGAGAGGGTCATTTCCGGAATATGTGCCTATGTTTGCGTTCCCCAACGATATCAAGGTCGTTTGCGCCGATGCTAGGCCTAGATCAACATGGCATGAGTTTTCTATGACTGTCTCCGATGGTTCCAGGGTAATCGCTGTCCAGGTCACCTTGTGGATTCCGGTTGCTCGTCAATTGGCATCCGACCTTGAGAAGAAATGCGTCGAGTGGAGAAATTCACACATGTCTGATGCAGAACGAGAATTGGCCGCTTCCCTTGAGGAAAGATTGACAACTGAGAGTGCCAAGTTGTCGAGATTGTTGGCACAGCTTCCAGAAGTATCCCCAGACTCCCAAGAAAGAGAGCAGCTAGAGGATGACATCAGTGCCGTGGAAGAGAAGATCACCATGATGGCCGATATGCTGCGACCGCTGCGGCACGGGTCTGTAAATGATATCCAAGGTCTGGGTATTGGTGAAACACGCTATTGGGTTCCTAGAGCCTATGGGATCCTCGGAACAGAATCTTCTTCGATCAATTTCTGGCGACAGTGGTTGCGCGCTGTTGTGGTCCCCATGACAGATGGTGGAATTCTCAGAGTCCCCCCAAGCTCACCCAAAGTCGGTATGTGGCAGCCCTTGGAACGCTACGTGTATAGCCTGTGTATGGAGGCGCCCAGTCCACTCTCGTCACAGACTCAAGTCCAGATATCGATACGCGAACTCAAACTTTACGCGAAGAAAGAAGCTGCAAACGAACTTCCTGGCAGTCGAACAACTGACCTCTATCCCTTGTTCAGAACACTTACTATTCCCAACATTGTATTATTATTCGAGTATGTCTTGGCCGAGTCCAGGATCATTTTACTCTCTTCACACACATCCATGCTTCAACTAGTCAGCAAAGCCATTTTGGAATTGATCTGGCCACTTGAATGGGCGGGTGTGTACATTCCTGTACTACCATCACGATTGGTCCAGGCTCTCGATGCGCCTTGCCCATACATTTGCGGTATCAATCGCAATTACGAAAAGTATGACCTACCAGAGGACGACTTCGTCCTAGTCGATCTAGACAAGAATGAACTGCATAGTGTTGAGCCGCCACCGAACTTACCGAAGCAGCAACGAAGGAAACTGATGTCTCTTTTACATCAGGCAGCGCCGCTGCACCACGCTTTTGGAGTGAAACCCGGGAGTGCACCTTACGCGGCAGAGACCTTCCCCCATGATGCCTTCTCGGCGGAGGTCGAGACCCCTTTCACCGCCATCACCAAATCAACAAATTTAGACAAGTTGTCCAGTTTAAGCTCAACGTCGTTCGGCCCGCAGGCCGCTTCAGATATGATTCGGCGTGCACCAATGTTGAATGTCTTCTTGAGCAGTGGACCAACTCGAGGAAAGAGTATCGACCGACCAAGAACATCCTCAACTGTCACCGCTCGGCAGTCTTTCCACACCGACTCGGATGGAATGTCTCCTCCCAAAGGAGGCTTGTCCTACAGGCTTGGTAATGGGTCGCCTCGCCACGACTCTGGCTATGGTTTACAGACGACTTTGCGGGAGAAGAGATCGGGACATTTCGATTCTCTGTCAAAACGAAGTTTTTCTGGGTCTACGCATATGATGAGAAAGGCCAGTCTACCATTTGTACGACACAATGCAAGCCCTTCGACCTTATCATCCCCCGACATGCGCGGCACATCGAATTATGCACCTTCTACCTACGCCCAGTCTACTTTGGCCGCATCGACAATAATGCCGCATATGCACGCCCATAATACAGCAACAAACACGGACACGACATTTTGGGTCGAAGGACATTGTCTCCAATGGCGAGGCACCGACGGACCCTCAACCTGTGTTCTCTGCGACGAAAAGGCCCAGGACGGATATTATCGGTGCTCTGGGTGTGGATTCGTTATCCATGATAGATGTGCTCACCAGATCACCATCGTCTGCTCGTCAGCCTTCTATCCCGATCAAGTTCGAGCAGCATTTGTGAGATGCCTTGCAAGCCTTTTCTACACATATAGGAGATTCATGTATCCTGCACCACTTCAGAAGAGAAAGCTCGGAGCTGTGAATCAATTCGATAGCGAGACATTCATTCGATCTCTACCCACTGACCATGCAGCTTACATGGAAATGCTCCAACAAACACAAGCATGGAATGAATTCATCATGGATCGCGAGGACAACTCCACGAAGCCTTCGGTAGCTCTGTTTGATGCAATCATTGCCGCCAAACGAGGACGGGCAGGGTTCAGATCATCTCTCTCGGGACTGGGGCGAAAGAGTCTGGCGGCGAGATCAGTATCTGGGGCCACGAAGACAGACTTACTCTCTGACACCTCGCAACATCAATGGCGCATCATCGCTGTACCAGGAGGCACTGAGAGATCAGAAATTGGCTCCGCGGCAAAGGGACGGGACTACCACAGCATCATCACACGAACCCCGGCCAAATTGGAAGACGGCTTGTTCAAGCAGGAAGAGACAGTACCTGATCTACCCAAAATTGTGCCGAGGAAGTTGAGGGGCGTCAGCGCCTTGGCCGGGAAAATGAACGGACTCAGTATGCACGCACCATGATTTCAATACTTGCGACATACAGCTTCGTCGTTGACAGATGTATAATTACGACACCTTCCTCCTCGTCAAAAGATTTCCGGTGCTCAAAGCACCTCGTTCGCCCATGGATGTCCGCCATTGGATAGCTAGTTGACCTAGCACTGCCCTGCCATCTCTTCTCATACTGGACCGTAACTCCTCAAGCCCTTCAGATACGTCTTGTTCTTGCTCCACAAGGAAAGCTACCTGGATAATGTCTCGCATATTCACAAAGGGACGTTCGAGATCGACTCCAGCATCTCTTTCCGCATCCCAGTTGAGGGACGTGGCTTTGAAGGGTGCCTTGGTCTGAAGCCGTGCCTCTTCAAGCACAATCGAACTGTCAGACACATTTTCGAGTTGTGCTTCCAGCACATACCGAGCTAAAACTGTTCTTCCATAGGGACGGTGACTTTTATCAGCAACTTCGATTGATGGCAGCTCCGTCGCTTTTGTCCGCACGCTCAGACATGGCTGAGCAACGAACTGATACAGCTTTCGAAATGACCGTACCTTTCCGCTGGTCGCCTGGCCATCGCCAGACGTTGTTTCTGTGTACGAAACGTTGATAGCAAGGACATGATTGCCCTCTTCCTTCAGGTCGAACTGGATGATTCTCTGCAGTGATCGGTCAGGGTCTATGCGGTCCTCCTCGACATCAGCAGCATGAAGTTCCAATGGGAGAGATTGAGATGGAGTCTGCATTTCCGCGATGATCCGGATGCCGGACACCGATTTGAAAGTCCTTCCTGGGGGGAGTTCATTGTTTGCACAGAGTGCGCACGAGAAAGTCTCGCCTACATGTGCAGAGCCAAATGAAGGCGGAAGCCCTAGATTGGTTGAAAGGATGAACTCTTGGTCAGTGCCATCGCTTGGATATGCCGAAGAGGCTGTATGCGGTATCTTGGTCTCGCTCTCGCGCGGTAACGGGTGCTGTTGGGCTAGTGATGGTCGCGAGAGCCTAAGATCGAATGAGTATGGTTCATTAAAAGGCCATAAATGACCTTTGGAGCACTACCTTAGAACTAAATGTATTAGCACAATAAGGAATTCTAATGGCGACGATGGCAAACTTACCTTTGAGGGACACAGAGTGAGGCTCTTTGGGAAAGTTCCCTGTTCCAGCCCTGGACCTCGCCATGAGCTGGACATCAACAGACGGCAATCTCGCCTAGAAGTCAGCTAAGAGTCTGGACTGTTCGCGTGAGGGTTCCTGAAGCCGAGTTTCACCCCAGATGGAGTCAGCGTAAGACTGATGAGCTGGTGACTCTCGTCACCGACGGTTCGTCATAGTTTGTTTTATTGGGGAGAAACTCGACGTGCTTTTTTCCAGATCAATGCATTCGCCGAAGTCAACTCGTGAGTGCGACAAGATATGGATGGAGGACCAACGCTCAGATCGAGGGCTGATGGACGGATCGATGGCTTGGCAGCTGTCTGGGTGTGTCTGGGCCCATTGGTGCTGCTGCTGCTCCTGGGGCTGCTGCCGTTGCCCGGTCACTTCTGACCCCAAACAAAACGCGTTACATCTTCAAACACCAACCTCTGTCTACTTCTATTTCCATCCACCAGCCATACCTCTTACCTACGCCCTTTTAATTCCACGTGTTTCAAACGCCGAACGCCATGCGCATCACAAGAGCTGCTCTCCGGGCTCAGGCTCACGACGAATTCCAATCCATACACGAAGATCCGGACGCGGGCACCTCCAGGAACCAAGACGAGTCGAGCGAGGTTCACGAGACCGACCGACCAGCTCTCAAAGATATCACTGCAGAAAACTACCCTACCGCCGAAGACGCTCCTGGAGTTGAAGAGTCTGCGCCTCTGAAACGATCAAAGAGCAAGAAAAAGGGTAAGCAGAACAAGAAGGACAAGAACGAGGAGGAGGCCACTGTAGCAGACAATCTTGAGGCACAACATATAGAGTTAGTATCCGCAGAGGTCGTCGACGAGAGTCAGGAACAGTCCCCAGAAACACAAGAAGAAGAGGAAGAATCTCCGGACACGGCCTCGCTGGAGCCACAAAGCGCGCAACAGCCCAGCTCCGAAAAAGTAGTAGACGTGGCAGTCCAGCCCCTTGCACACAGTTCAACTCCCAGCCCAATTCGCAACGAAGCTCCAAAGACGCCCAGATTCAATCCAGATATCCATGTGCCTGAACACGCCCCAACAACACCAGCCGTAAGCAACGTCGAAGATTCCTTCGTGGAGCAAATCAAATCCAGATCCCCCAGCAAGATGCACTACACAGCAGACGTGGCACGTTCTCCCTCATATGACCCCAGCAACCAGCTACCGAGGATCGAAGATTCTGTGGACGCTATTGACGCCTTGGAAGACGCAATCGAGGAGTTTTCTGAGAGACTCCCGGCTTTGGACGATCTCAAGATCGAGTCACCGGTCAAGTCTAGCAAGAACACGCCAGCAAAGCTGAATCTTCATCCAAATTCAAAAGCACCGGGTAGTTCACAAAAGTCCGAACCAGTTGCTGCAAAAAGCCCTCGCAAGTCGCCATCAAAGTCTCCGTCAAAACCTGCTCCTGCCGACAGACGACCAAGTGTTCAGCCGAGATCTACAGCAACCAGCCGTGCATCGAGTGCGAAAGCGGCCATAAAACCACTTAAAGTCGCAAAGCAAGCCAAGAAGCCCATAATCGACGGTTTGAAGCCTCGAGAGTCTTCGTCTGCTTCCGCCATGCCACTCCTGACATTCTCCAATTCTCCATCCAAGTCTCTTCCCAATACGACAAAGAAGCGTGTGCCCAGTACTACTCTGTCGACCAACAAACCTGCATTCGTTCCAGCCAAGTCTGCCAAACCACCGACGAGACCAACGTTCAGTCTTCCAGGTGAAGCGATCTCCGCGAAATTAAAGGCTCAACGAGAGGAACGCCTCAAACGTGAAGAAGAAGCCGAAAAGGAGCGCAAGATCTTCAAAGCTCGCCCGGCGCCAGCCAAGACGTCCCGACCCAGCGTGCTTCCACGCGACACCAAAGCCAGTCAAGCACGCCTGAGCATCTATTCGACCGGAACGAACAAGGAGAACGTGGCCCCTAAGCGCGAACCCGCCAAGATGCGACCGTCGTCATTCCACTCGGGACTGTCCAGGGACGTCACGAAAGCCAACTCGAGCGTCCGCCGGACTAACAGTGTCGTGGGAGCCAAGTCGAGTCCCGCGAAACCAAGAGTCTCTTCGGTCCAGCTGGCCGCGGGGCAGAAGCTGTCCGTGACCAAACAGGACCAGGCGCAGCAAAAGGCACGCGGCAAGGAGGTGTTTGCACGGTCCAAGATCGAAATGGAACGGCTAGAGAAGGACAGGAAGGAAAAGGAAGAGGCGACGCGCAAAGCCAGAGCTGAGGCTGCTGAACGTGGACGACAAGCAAGTCGCGAATGGGCGGAGAAGCAGAAGAGGAAGTTGGCAATGCAGGCTGCTGAGAAGATGGCGCGTGGGGATGGCGTCGCGAGTGCTGGCGCAGGTGCGAGTGCTGTGGCTACTTCGTGAGAGAAAATGACCAACTGAGAGTCCTCACCATGAACATGGTCGTCAAGATGAGGTATGGAGTTGACAACTTGAAGAGCTCCCTAGACATTGACTTTGATTGGACTTGAAACTCCGATTTTCGACTTGTCTCGACTCGACTTGACATGCCAACGACAGAGCCAAGGACAGGGACAGAGGAAGGAATTGACTGGGCCGGCCAGTATTGGACGATAAACGAATTTTGTATTTCTGGGGATTCAAAGATTTGAATCCCATCTGCCCACAGCGATGGTGTTTGGGTTTTGTGTTTTTGGTGTCATTGGTATCACTTGGTGTGGCATGAGTCGACGCAGTTGGGAAAAGGAGAGAATCAATTCGGATGACGGATCAGACGAATCTCTCTCTCTCTCTCTCTCTCTCTCTCTCTCTCTCTACGCACCGATCACGCATCACTCATCCGTTAGTGTGATTCGAGGATGCCAAAGGTGTAACAAAGCATAGCACCGAGTTCTTAACTACGTATGTATCTACGTACAATTGCAATAGATGGGAGCCTCTTTGCACTACGCCAAACGACACTGCACCCTAGGTACTATACGAGGTATCCTTCTGGCGCTTTTTCCTCGCTAGGGCCCTTTTTCTTTCGAAAACCACTTCCTTCCTCTGCTTGGCCAAGCCATATATGAGATGCGGTTTGTTGGTTGATCTGCTTTGCCGCGGCACCCACTCTTCTTCATCCGCTTATCTACCTATGTTCTTGAGTACTAGTCCCAAGGAGACTCCGAGCGGCCTACGCAACACCATCCTGTATGTGTTGGGCACGGCGCTGCCGCGTCGAATGATAACCCTCGAGTACATTGCGGTCGGAAGGTTGGTTTGCCCTGGCATTGAAGGCCTCTCGCGCATGATGCAAGCGACGCATAAAGAACCGGAGAGACCGGCGACAATGGCGATTCAGTCAGGTTTTCTTGATTTCCGCGTCTCGTACGGGAGTCCTGATATCGTGCGCCAGATTTCGATCCACAGGGAAATGGGTGGTTTGTGTGTTTTTTGCTCCAAAGAAGGCAGGAAGCAAGGCATGGGGCGCAATCAGTCCTTCCCCGTCCCTTAAAAATGCAGAGACGCGATTCCGGGCGTTATCTGGTTGTCCAGATCAAGCAGATATATCAACCACCGTTTTCTTTCCGCTGCACTGGTATCCTGACGAGGGGTACAGGCAATTCCTGCCCTGCTTTCTTTTTCTTTTCCGAATCGCCGTTCCCGTCGAGATCTTTCTCTTCGGCGTCGTTGTCGTCCTTTGGAACAGGAACTTTCACTAAATAATATTATCAGCATTTGTCCTACACAACGATTGTCGATGTATGCGGGCGGAAGGTCTCTTGTCTCCTTCGAGTCAGGTACAATGCCACACGGTATCGAAGGATAGGCGGACCTGGACCTTCCTCCACATAGCCAGAGAATGAAACTAGACCGAAGAATACTGGGAACATACTAGCTGCCATATTGATAGCGCGGAGCACATTCTCCCAGTTTGCCAGGACAAGTGCGACACTTTGCGCGCCGTCCTTTAGAGTGCTCAATTTCCCTTCAAGTGCCGATAGTTGGTCTGCAAGATTTCCACTGAGGTCACGTAGCTGGCGGAGATTCTCGAGCTCGGCGCGTTTCGCATTGATTCTTGTCTGAAGCGCAGACTGGGTCTGGTTGCTCTGTCGCAGCAAGGACGTATTGGAGCCATGCAGACCACCGAGGGTAGTGGTTGAACCAGAAGGAAACACGTTCGTTTGCCGCGGACCGTATGACATTTTGATTGAGTATGCTCGGTCGAGTATTTCGTCGTAATGTAGTCGAGGCAGAGCCGAGACTCTTGTGGAATTCGCAAATGACTGCGGTGTCGGGAGGTGTTTGCGGGTACGGTAGAGCGCAGTGCACATGCCACTCAATGAACTGCGTCGTAGCATAACGCGACCGCGCGATTGGCCCCTTTACGCGGAGTGTATAAACGGCGCCATGCCTATCTTGAACATGTCAACACAAAATCCCCAAGCACCAGCACAATTCAACTTGACCATAACCGACGGCGGATGTCTACCCAGGTGAAGGTCAACGAAACTCGATCTACTGCCACTCATCTTCTCTCTAATTGAGAATAGTACATCTCTCACTTCTGGGCTTCTGTTATGAGCCCGACGTCGAATCCTCGCTCGTGCTCTGGTGCATTGAAACCATGGCGAGACTAAACGATCCTCCAGCTCCTCCCACGGAGAGCATCGATGCTTGTGCGTCTCTTATATTGATCAGAGACGGAATACTGTGCTGACGCTCTGTAGTAAAAAGACGCTTTATCCGTCAAAATCGCGAAATAGCCCGAGTTAATTCGACCCAGTCGCAGCGAATTCGCAATATGGAAACTGAAATATCACGACTCGTAGCTGAAAATGTGTCTCTCCGAGAGCAAGCGATCGCAGCAAAAGCAGAAGCAGACAGATGGCGCAAAGTCAATTTTGTCAGTCAAGATGTCATGGACATGAAGGACCGACTTCAGAACAAAGTTAACGAAATGGCAATGCTGCTGATCGAGATGGGTGATCTGCCCGAGAAAGCAGCTAGAAAAACGAGGCGCAAGAGTCGCACACCGACAGAAAGTCTGGCAGAACAGGAATGGAAATACCGCCAATCAATCAGGGAAGCCACAGCCCTGGAAAAAGACGCGCAGGAAGGTCGCTTGCCGGTAATAATGGAAGACAAACAATACCCAAGACGGACTCTAGAAAACGCCGAGATTCTGTATGTCAGAAATGCAGGGTCAGCGCTGGAAATCTCCGAATCGCCAGAGATAGGGCCGCCGCCAGTTGCACACTTTGACGTTAACGAAGAAGTTTCCTACGACAACCCCCGACAGTCGCTCGAAGGAACAATAGAGGACCAGATGCAGATTTCTGCCACGGTGGAAAAGCGGAGGAAACGACGGACTAGTGCTCTCTTGCAAGACATGCAGACCGAGGAAGCTGCCGAACCTACGAAATCGACTCCAATGTTATTAAAGACTGGAGCCAAACGAAAACTGGATGTCTCTGAGCTGGAAGAACCTGCATTACGCCCGAACGAGGACGATGAGTTTGTATTTCGTCGCACACAAGACGCAGTCGCTGGCGTAGGAGCGGGAAAGAAGCCGTCGAGGTTCACACGAGCCCCTGGCCGGGAGAATCAGATGCTAGCAGAGACGAAGATCCCATCGCCACAGAAATCAATGGGCGATAGGAAAATCCTAGCTCCAAAGACGACCAACTCACCATCCAAGAGGAAGATTGTTGTCTCCCAGAAACTAGATCCTGACCCACGATCCAACGGTGAGAACCAAAGACCCACGAATGGCAAGCCCTCACGAAGAACGACCCTACCACCGCCGCTTCCCGTTAAGGACATAATTAAGGACACGGAAAAAGCAGACGAGGCGAACAACCTGCCACCAAAGACTCCAGCAGCACAGGACGAAGACATTCTTTCCCCGATCTCGACTGAACCTTCAACCCGAACGACCCATCACGCCAAGGAGGCAGCCATCTCGAATTCTGTCGAGGATGTACTTAATGGGAGCATTGGTCGAGGTTCTCGACGGGCAAGGCCAGCAGTTAGCTATGCCTTGCCAAATCTACGTGATAAGATGCGAAGACCTACGAAAGAGCTTGTTGGGGCCGTTGAGGGGATCGAGAAGCAGCGAGACACGTCTGGCAGGACAAGCATCCGATTGTCTTCGGCGGACCGAGTGAACTCAGAAGAGCCCCAGTCGGCGGTCGGGCAAATCAAGCAGGAGGCGACTGGCGTCGATGAGAAGTGGAAAGAGTTTCCTATGAAGAAGGATGAACCGACAAGTCCTTTGCGAGACAAGGAACGGAAAGAGGTTGCTAGAGGCAGACCTACGAAAAGGGACGAGGCTCAAACGGAACCAAAACACGAGCGTCAACGCAGTATCGGTGAACAACTCAAGGACGCAGTCGATCGATTGAGTATCTATGATCCACCGATATCTTCGCCCATTGAAGAACCACAAAAGGCGTCGAAGGCACCAAGACCACGGAGAGTAAGTCCCTCAGGACTGGTCAGCAGACGACATTCCGTTCAAGCTACACCAAGTTCTTCAAGCTCGACCCAAGCGCCTACACCCTTATCACGGATGAGCTCAACGTCCAGAGCCCCTCCATCACGGCCCGGCTCTGCAGCAAGCTCAAGAGACGAGGCGTCGTCTTCATCTCGAACTTCAGGGGTGAAGCGCTCGAGCAGCGTTGCTTCGAATCTACATACGGCCGAGATAACCGCGAACAAAGGGGTCGGCCAAGACCCCGATCAGACGATTACTCGCCGAAGGAGTACGATGGTTTAGAAGACCTCGCAGCCTGAACGGAGAACTCGAGCATCGTTTTATGTGGAGTAACTGAGCGAGGTAATTATTGGTCGGATATCCGTCATTTTTGGATGGGGAACTGTCTCCAAGGACGTTATCTTTTGAATAATGTGGTGTGGCCCCTTTGGTTCTTGTCATCGTGGGCCAAGCCGTTGTTGACAATTTGAGCGAGCGTTTTGCTGTGGCCTTTTCTTTCTCTTCCTTAGTTGTAGAAGGTCCTTCCTTATAGTACTGAAGAGCCGTGTGTAGCGTTCTGGACGATAGTTCTTTTGAATGATGACCCCCTGATGACGTGCCCATGACATGGCTATTGAACATCAATGGACTACTGCAGGGCCCCAGTGCCATTTGCCTGGTCTGCTTTCTCCTTGATCGTAAAAGGATTTCGATGCCATGAGGGCGGGTGCGCGAACGTAGTCCATCATCCATCTTGGCCATTTGGAGTCGACCATCCGGAAGAACAATAGCTTTTGCTTTTCTTGCAGTTGTCGGAGACAATTGCCACGTCATTCCTGACCCGATCATCCCCCCGTCGCAGCCCTGTTCGGGTGACTCGCGTTCACGTCTTCCTCGTAGTCCACACTCTGCGCCATACCCAGCACCACGCTGTCCAGCCTTCTGACACACTCCCGCATCTCCTTCCTCTTCTCCTTGCGCCGTACTTCCATCTGCCGCACCTTCTCTACCAGTTGCTGGATCTCGCGCGCCTGCTCCTCTTCGCCCCGCCCGATCCCCGGCAGTCGTGATATCAGGAACTCGATCTGCTGCGCCTTGGTTACGAGATCCTCGGCCAACTCGCGCTGCGCAGACGCAAACACGTTCGGCGCCGCCGGGCGGAGAGGGTACACGCTGCGATCTGTGTCTTCGGGTCCAGGGAGCAGACCACCTCCGCTGCTGGACGTCTGTGCTGCGCCGCCGTCCGGATTGGGTGTTTGTTGGATCTGCGCCGGTGGGTTTGTGTAGGGATCCGAGGGGTCGGGCTCGGGCGCAACGAGTGGGTGGCGTTGAGAGAGGTACGAGACGGTCGAGAAGAACTGCGTCAGGAGCTGGTCGTAGGTGGTTTGGAGCTGTGTGAGGATGTCGGTGGACATGATGGTGCGAGAGTGCCTGTGCCCTACTTCAATGACGCGGGAAGGTGGTGTTGAGATGGTGGTATTTCGTGGTTCTTTGTCCTTGGAAATTCTTTGCTAGAGCGCGGTGCTTGCAAGACGGCGTATCCTGTTGAGGTCGCACAATATGAGTCCAGGTGTGTTAGAACATTGCAGGAGCGACTAGGACGGTGTCATGGCTATGCTTTGAATGCTCCGTACACAATCATGCGGAGTTCAATACTCGGTATGGTATCGAGACTGCGGCCAATCAAACCGACGAAGCTGCCCCAATTGATCGGTATCTGGCTGCGCGGCGGGATTAGGTCAGCCTCATACTAGGCAGGCGCAGCGTCATTCCATTCCATTCACTTCACTTCGCCGCCAGACAGAACAGACAATTGTCCAAGCCCTAGAGATCCATCTTTTCTCTGCAGAGGATCTATCATCCCGCTACTCAGCCTACATTCAACCGGCCGCGATGTTTCCTTGTATGCTAGACAAAAAGTCTCAAGGATAATACTTTCCGCTTGTCTCGCAGCGTCCAATCACTCACATAAGGCTGCATTTCCTGATCTCGCCTGGCTCGTCACAAGCCATGCACCAGTCGTTCACGGGCAATGCCCGTAAGGGTCGTCAAGTCAATCTATCCGGTCGACACACTTCAAATCCTTGGGCTGCATCGGCGAGATCGACCCAACCCAACGCTTCACCCACGGTTGCCCAAGCCCACGCCGATCGGGCGAAGAGACAGCAAGAACGGGAGAGACTAGCTGCGGCGAGAAGAATACAAAAGCTATGGCGGGGGCATTTCACTCGGCGGAAGGCGAAGGCGAATTGGAGGCACATATGGGACGAGAATGAGGCTCGAAGATGCGGATCGCCGAACAGGCTTGATTATGAAAACCTCATCGATACGAACGAGCCCATAGCTGCATATCAGGATCCGGCAGAGTTTCTCTATCAAGCCAGGTTACTCCTCCATTTCCAAGAATTCCGGAGGCGCAGGGTAAGAGACGAACAAGATACCTGGAGATTGATCTTCTTCGCCGAAGCCTTAAGCCGATCCGTCTCTTTACTGGCCACATCAAACCTGGACGATGTGTGGAGGTCGACGTTCTCCAGACTCGCAATAGTTGTAGCCCGGCATTTGAAGAGTGTATTGGAAAACCAGTCGGAAAAGGTCCAGGGCGTCCAAGGCCCGCGGTTGTTAAAGATCATCACACTACTCTGTCACGTTGTCCCGGAAGAGATGGTCCGGAAGGCCGATATCCTCTTTGACGCAATAGAGAACGCCGTGTTGTCGCAAACGGAAAGCATGAGGCCGTCCTGTGCAGAGGCGATCGTCTCATTACTTTCGTCTACCAGTCCGCACATACGTTCTGCGTATCTAGCATTTGCTAGGAAGATATTGAGCCAGAATTCATTCTCCAACAACAGAACCTTGTTGAATTTCCTCGCTGAGGCACTGGATTTGGATGAGTTAGCGGCAGCAATGACCGCCGAAGTTGACGATCTGACCACAGATGCTAGACGACCCGTCGACACGTCGCAATTGCTGTGGCAGCTAGCTCATCTAATCTATTTCCATGACTCACTCCACAAGGGGTATGCCAAGCAGACCAACTACATCGAAGCAGTCTCATCGCTCCTGGGTCATTCTGCGAACGAAGTCGCCCAAAGATTGGATCTTGCAGATCAACCTATGTTCGGGAATGGCAACACCACCCCCGAGCCACTTCCAGAATTTGTCAAGGAAATGATACAAAGAATACCCCAGCAGGATAGTGTACGCGACGTTCTACGAGAAATGGGAACAAGCAAGCAATCGCTGGCTAGTTCTGAATTCGATTCCGCCAAACGACTAGCAAACTATGCTGTTGCATTGTTACGCGCGTTCCCATCCAAGGCCCAGAACATCCGAATGTCTTTGTACCAAGGTTCTGTACGATCAATGGGAGACAATGACGTCTCAACTATCCAATACTTTTGGCAAACCACACGATCTACAACAGTATTCAAGAAAGTCGTTCAAAACCAGAGGAGCGTGCTATCAATACTTCGCGAGGCCGCTCCCGAGACAGATCAACTTGGTCAAGCTCCGCTATCAAAGGAAGAGATATCTATCTGGAGAGACGAATGGCGTATAATATTGCTGTTCCTCGAGCTCTACACATTTGTCCTCAAGTTCATGGACGATGATGATTTCTTCGCATTTGACAAATCTCGGAGCTTCAGCACTGCGAATACTCCAACCAGTATAGTATCGAGAAGGGGCGCGTTGCCATTGGGAGACGTTGCGCTGATGACCACATTCTTGAAGAACCTGGCATTCACACTGTATTGGAACGCAGCAGATCTGGTAGAAAGTGATGATTCTGTCGAGGAGGCCAATCTAGCGGCGCTCTTTGGCGGCGCTCCTGTGGCGTCCACAAGATCCACAGACCAAAAAGAGCAGACGTTGACTGGCAATGGTGTTTCTCAAGGCTATCTCAAAGGTCTTGTTACTGGGTTGTTACGGATGCTTCATGAAAGGGATTCTAGACATTCATTCGTACCTGCTGGTCACTGGTTGATGAGCGATCATATTAACATGTCTGGCTTCATTCCGGCGGTGGTAGCGGAAGAGGAAAAGCGGCATCAACTTGGCGATGAAGAGGACTCTGACGAAAAAGACGATAGCCTCAATGACGCGATGGATATGGATTTGTCTACGGAGTCAGGTTCATCCGAGACCCTGTTGAGCACCATATTCGGGATTCGCCCATCGCACATGCCACGATCTGCGGCGTCCCGACAAGCCGACCGCTATGAACAGCGGCGACAACAGGCTCGGAAAAAGAGACAGCTCGAATCTTTAGCACCTCGACTTGAAATTCTTCGCAACCTACCATTCTTCATCCCTTTCGAAACCCGGGTACAAATATTCCGTGAGTTTGTCTATCAGGATCAGCTCAGGAGAAGAGACGGAGCCGTTGACCCCGATCAATGGAGAATGTCAATAGCTGCAACAACACAAGGACGGGGCCCAGACGGCCGCCCAAGAGCACTCGATATCATCAGTCGACATCATGCTGAAATCCACCGTGACAGCGTGGTTCAAGATGCTTTTGATGCATTTTTCCCGCTTGGTGAAGGACTCAAAGAGCCAATCCAGATCACCTTCATTGACAAGTTTGGTGCACCAGAGGCAGGCATCGATGGCGGCGGTGTCACCAAAGAGTTCCTCATGAGTGTAACAAGTGAGGCTTTGCAGCCTGAAGATGATTTCAGCATGTTCGCCGAGAGCCCACAACATGCAATCTACCCAAACCCTAAATTGATACCAACATTGACGAATTACATGAGGAAACACGGTATCCTGCCTGGGACGGACGGGGTGTATGAAAGCAAAGTCAAAAGAATGCTTCATCAGATGCAATTTATCGGCCGAATAGTTGGCAAGTGCCTGTACGAAGGCATTCTGATTGACGTCAATTTTGCAGGATTCTTCCTCCTCAAATGGGCATTGACTGGTGGCACGACGGTGGGTTCCAATGAGTCTGCATATCGCGCAACGATCAATGACTTGCGTGACTACGATGAGGAGTTGTATCATGGGCTGCTGAAACTCAAGAACTATCCGGGTGATGTCGAGGCAGATTTCTCGCTTGATTTCACCGTGACGGATATGATGCACGACTGTGATGAAAACGGCGCAGATGTGTCACGTCCTCATACAATAGAACTGATTCCCAATGGAGCCAACACCCCCGTGACCAACACCAATCGACTTGTCTACATTGATCGAGTTGTCAGGTACAGACTGCAGCAACAACCAAAAGCAGTCACTGATGCCTTCTTGAAAGGCCTAGGCCAGATCATTCAACCTATGTGGCTGGCCATGTTCAATCAGAAAGAATTGCAGAAACTCGTGGGAGGCGACAACACAGAACTTGACATCGCCGATTTGAGGAGGAACACCATGTATGGAGGAGTCTATGCGATTGGTGACGATGGACAGGAACATCCCACGGTGCAGCTGTTCTGGAAAGCACTGCAGGAGATGGATGACGATGATCGCAGAAAAGTGCTCAAGTTTGTCACCAGTACGCCCCGTGCGCCTCTACTCGGCTTCAGCCATCTCAATCCGAAATTTAGCATTCGTGATTCGAGCGATGACCAAGAACGTCTTCCCAGCACCAGTACATGTGTCAACCTGCTGAAACTGCCACGGTATGAAGACATTCGGACCATGAGGGAAAAGTTGCTTTACGCCGTCAATTCAGGAGCCGGATTTGACCTTTCTTGAGGAGAAGAGCAATGGCTTACCACTTCTTCGTATCGAAAAGTGATGAGGTTTGTCGGGTACCTTTAGTATGATACATGAAATGTTCAAGATCCTTCAAGGCATTATATATTTGAGCGTTGACTTGCATGCTACGACGGCGTTAAATAGATTGACAAAAGGTCTACTATAGCAAGAGTTCAGAATAGGATAGTACTTCATGTCCTTTGTATGGAGCGGTCCAAGACCCTCGCCTAGTCCTAGATAGAGCTTTGGTCACCAGGCCTCCCAGGGCATTGTCGGATTATCCTCCAAACGGGCACGACCGACTGGTAAGTCCAAACTGGCCGTGGACACACCCTTTAGATTCCAACGTTTCCCTTACAACGGCTTTCTTGTCGGGCGTCCCGTGGGGGGTTCACTTTGACTGAGAGAGGAGGATGGCGGGCTATCTCACCTAGGTAGCTGCTACCCGAGGTAGTTGAAGGGCTAGCGAGGATTACTCTATCGCATTGACGCCTGACGTCCCAACCTCGGACAGCCACGACGAAAGTGTGCTGGCAAAAGTACAAGAAGGCAATGGCCTGGTACGTACTCCTCAAACCATCGTCTCACACGTCCAGTCTTCCCTTTACTACACTCTACTTGTACTCCACTTGTCTTATCGCAATCACCAACTCGAACATACGTGGGCGGACACGATGAAGAAACCACAGCTGGGCGCGACGGATTATCTGCAACTGCTCTATGCGGCGTCCAAGGGATGTATGTTTGTGTTCTGTACTCGACTGCGAATTCCGTAGTACAAGGCATTCTCTCTCTCTCTCTGTCTCTCTCTCGTCGAGGAGGGGGGGGATGGTGGATCCTCCCTTGGTGCGGAGACCGTTTTGTCGTGGGTTTTGTGAGCATTATCGCTGACTGCATCCCCAACCCGCGTGGTGGGATACTAGTGGCGACCATAGCATGGGCAGCAGCAACAGGATGGACGCGAGGCGACGACTGTCCGAAGGAATATAAGAAGCATGTCGTTTATAGCTTCACAAGGACCATCTTCAATGCAATCTCAGTCCGACAAGCCCAGTATGCGCACACCACACACCACCAATCCCTCCCCTGTCCACCTTCTTGGGAGAGCAGGAAACCGGCGATGGTTGAGTCCTCGACTAACAAACGATACGTGTAAAGAGGTGTAGGCGAGACCACCGGTGAGGCGTACGAGGCCTTTTGCAAGAAGCACAAGATCCAGCCTGAGATCACCGACCTCGAAGAAGGAGGGCGTGCACTGTCGCTCGGCTCAGCAACTGCTGGGAAAACTGTTCTTTGGTTTCACGGTACGTATTACCTTGAATACGATCCCAGCCGTGGACGGTTCCAGGCCGCACCAGTCTTCCTTTGGATAAAGGGTTAAGGGGGGGAGGGAGAATGGGAGTTTACCATTCATTACTTATGAGTCCTTGATGCTGATTCATCGTTCAATCGATCAAAATCACAGGTGGAGGATACAACTTGGCCGCGACGCCTGCTCACTTTGCATTCTTCTGGCAGGTCATTCAGCAGGCCCAGAAGGAGGGTCATGACTTGCGAGTGGTGTTTCTCGAATATGGTCAGTTTTGGGGAGAGGCCGACCCTTTTGGAAGAAATCCTCCGGCTCACTGACGCACTCCAGAACTGGCTCCCCATGGCGTATATCCCTTGCAGCTCAAGCAGGCTGTCGCTTCCTTGAAGTATCTTCTGAGTACCGGGACAAGGCCTTCGCTGGTGAGTTTATCCGTTGATGCATCCCATTCATCCCACCTACCTACCCGTCTACCTCAGCCGGACCGGATAAAGAGTTCTGAGTGGTTGTGTGTGTCTGTCAATAGATCATCATAGGCGGTGATTCAGCAGGAGGGAATCTGACTGCTGGTCTCCTTGGCCACATTTCGCACCCCAAATCCGGCGTTCCAGAGCTCGCCCTCTCGGGAAATTTGGGTGGCGTATTGTTCCTTTCGCCGTGGGTGACGTTCGAGCAGAATGCACCTGCGTTCAAGGAGAACTTTTACAAGGACGGTCTGGGACTCGAGGCTCTGAAGACGTGGAGTGACAACTTCATGGCCGGTGCTGCGCCAGACAACTACAATACACCGCTGGACGCCCCGGCAGAATGGTGGAAAGGCATCAAAGTAGACGGAGCCAATGTTGCCGTCGTCGCCGGAGCAAATGAGATTCTGGTCGATGACATTCGTGCGTTCAAGGATCATATCAAGGTCAACAATCCTAACCTGGAGTATTTGGAAGCTGCGGACGAGTGTCATGATGCTTTGGTCATGGATCGAGCGTTTGGTTTGTCTGCACCGTTGGCGAGTGAAGACTTTTGTAAGAAATGGATCCTGGCAAGGCTGTAGCTGTGCCGGAAGGGTGCCGTCCTCAGCTCAGCCTATATCTCCCTCTCTAAGGTACAAGGTGCAGTAAGGAGTTTGATGCCATGTTACATACCAAGGTAGTTAGGTACCATCGACATCAACGGTAGGCAGTGACCGTTCAGCACCGACTGGGGTTTACAGCCTCCATGGACCAGCCCAAGGCACTAGGGAAGGATAATATATCCGACTGGAGCAGCCGTAGCAACAGCACTCGACTCGCTTCAGGCCGGAAAGGGGTTCTTCTGCTGGTGGTGGTGGTGTTGTTGAGCGAGACCATCTCCCACGGGCTTGAAGCTTGTGACAATTGGCTGCGGGCGATTCCAGGCACCTTTTGGCTTCATCAAGATCAGGAGCGTGGAACGAATGAGTTCGAGAGTCTGCTGCACGCCCCTCAGCCGTACCATCGTTCGATTCAGCCTTGACTTTTGCCCCCAAACACCACAAGTCTCGGTCGCGTGTTTCGCTGGGCTAGTGAGGCCGACGCCCGCCATGGCCAACACTTGATCCCCCGTTGACAGCCCTTGCACCGACTTGGCTTGCAAAGTTGCAAGGCGCCTTTACCGTCTACGGAACCACAGATTCATCCCCCGTTTATCAAGCGATCCTGGCTGCTCTCTGCGTATCCGTACCACTGACGACACCTCGCAAGGTCCTCGTACGATATCCATTCCTCTGAACCCCCACCCTCAACCTACCTTTTTTATTTCAAGGGACGTAGAACCTTTCCCTCATGTCGAATGCACGGGACTCGGCCTCATACTCGTCTATCCTCTATTTCTCATAATCCCACTACTCCGGCTGGTCCGTCCATCGAACTCCTTCCTCTTGATTCCAGACAGAAATCCCCCGACCGTACTGCTCACCAGCTCACCAAACGTCTACGCAAGCTCGAGCAGCTCGCGGAGCGTGAAGAAATGAAGTTCTCGCACAGCATCCAGTTCAACGCTGTCCCGGACTGGAGCAGCAACTACATCTCGTACAGCAATCTCAAGAAGCTCATCTACACCCTCGAGAAGCAACTGAACAAGCAACCCGCCGAGCAGCCTCAAGATGAAGAGAACACAGCCTTGCTGGGTGCACAGCTCGATCCAGATAGCACGTTTAAGCGCATGCTCGACTCGGAACTGGACAAGGTTTGCTCGTTTTACCGGCTGAAAGAACTGGAAATCTTCGGCGACCTGGAACAATTGCTCAAAGATGCGGAGAAGTACAAGTCCGACACGAAAGATTTGGATATGGACGAGGTTGTCGACCTGGAGAACCGGCGGAAGGCGACTCGGTCGCAGAGTGTATTCAATTCGCCCTTCAAGCGCAGGAGGCGGGCCTCGACGCTGAGTGTGAGCATAGAGGAGCCCGAGATGGAGGAAGACAGTGACAGTGATGCTGAAGATCACTCTGCCATGCTCAGAAAGAAGCCCTCCAACCTGCGAAGGAGCAAGAGTGCGTGGAACGCCGAGTCTGATCGCACGGATCTGGGCGAGTCGAGAGAGAGTCTCGTACGTCCCGATTCACCGACCTACCTGAGACGAAGACCTAGTTTGGCTATGGAGCTGGAAGAATCTGATCCAGGACTCATGTCGGCATTGTACGACTCAGCCATCACTCTGAAGAAGAGGATCATCAGCGTCTACGTCTCGCTGTGTGAGCTGAAATCCTTTATCCAACTCAACCAGACGGGCTTCAAGAAGGCGGCAAAGAAATACGACAAGGTGTGCAACCGAGATATCCGAAAAGACTATCTCGAAAAGGTCGTCAACACGTCCTACCCCTTCCTCGAATCAACCATGGCACGTCTGGAAGAAAACATCCGCCAGGCGGAAAAGTGCTATGCCGAGATCGTCACCAAGGGAGACCAGAATCTAGCTCGACGAGAACTGCGCCTCCACCTACGGGAGCATGTCGTCTGGGAAAGGAACACGGTCTGGCGAGAGATGATTGGGATCGAGCGCAAAGCACAAGCCGCGAACTTCGGTATCAAGCAAACCTTGCTAGGTGGTGTACAAGATCCTTCTCAGGCTCGACTACAAGGAGACCGCGACGAGATTGCGACCAAGGAAATCGCCACTCCCGTCGGTCGTTACAGGTGTCCGAAATGGCTGTTTAGCTCGACTTTCTTCGCTCTGATAGCCATCTTGGCCATCTTCCTTGCACTTCTCTTCGTGCCTATCATGAAGAAGCCGGAACAGCAGAATTGTCTCGCAATGCTGGTATTCGTGTCCCTTCTGTGGGCGACCGAGGTCATCCCCCTCTTCGTCACCTCCCTTCTCGTGCCATTCCTGGTGGTTGTGCTGCGCATCATGCGGTCGGAGGACAAACCACACCATCGACTCGATTCGAAAGCCGCGACCAAAGCTGTCTTTGCCGCCATGTGGACTCCCGTCATTATGCTGTTGCTGGGCGGATTCACCATCGCTGCCGCGCTGTCCAAATATCATATTGCGAAGATGATGGCGACGTTCGTGCTCAGCAAAGCAGGCACAAAGGCCCGCACCGTACTGCTCACCAATATGTTTGTCGGCATGTTTTTGAGCATGTGGATCTCCAACGTTGCTGCTCCGGTCTTGTGCTTCAGTATAATTCAGCCCATCCTCCGCAATTTACCGGCCGATAGTAACATGTCAAAAGCGCTGATCTTGGGAATCGCCCTTGCTTCGAACATTGGCGGCATGGCCTCCCCAATCGCATCGCCACAGAACATCGTCGCGTTACAGAACATGAAGCCCGGCCCGAGTTGGGGCGTGTGGTTCTTCATCGCTATCCCAGTCTGCGTCATCAGCATCGTGCTGATTTGGCTGTTGCTGCTGGTCTCGTTCAAGCCAGGACGAGGAACGACGATCGTGCCGATTCGCCCGATGAAGGACAAACTCAACGGGATGCAATACTTTATTATCCTCGTCACGCTGGTTACAATCGTCCTGTGGTGCACGTCACATCAACTCGAGGGCATCTTTGGCGACATGGGTGTGATCGCAATCATTCCCCTCGTCTTATTTTTTGGCACAGGAATATTGACCAAGGAAGACTTCAACAATTTCCTGTGGACCATCATCATCCTCGCCGCCGGTGGATTGAGCCTAGGCAGGGCAGTCTCGTCATCAGGACTGCTGCACACGATAGCCAAGGGCATCACAGACGGTGTTGCGGACTTGTCCCTGTACGGCGTGCTCGTTGTCTTCGCGGCGCTGATCCTCGTCGTTGCCACCTTCATCTCACATACTGTTGCCGCGTTGATTATCTTACCCCTGGTCCAGCAGGTTGGCGCGGGCATGGATCAACCACATCCCAATCTGTTGGTCATGGGTTCCGCTCTGATGTGCTCGGCCGCCATGGGTTTGCCGACCAGTGGATTCCCGAATATGAGTATGTTTCTCCGCCCCCTCCCTCATCTCTATCTCTGCACTTTTTTCATATTCAGTTGGTAAGTTTTCTGTTTAACAAAGTGCTAACTGATTTTTCTCATAGCTGCAATCATGATGGAAGTTCCCGAGACCGGTGTACGATACTTGAGGGTCAAACACTTTTTGACGAGAGGCATTCCCTCGTCTATCATGTCTTTTGGAGTGATTGTGACTGTTGGCTATGGTCTCATGATGGCTGCGGGCCTGTAATCTACAGATTATTATACATGTTCTCTTTGAAATGAGACGCTACGTGGACCTTCGATCCGTATCTATCTCTTTATATACATACAAGACCTTCCCGTTTCCCTGAGCGATGTAGTACAAATCTCACAAGCAAGTCTTAGAACAGAAGATGTAATTCTGCCTTTAAGCTGATGGGACGGCCTCGAAGATTCCCTTGCCGGTGATTGCACCAAGCTGTTTTCGCAAAGACCTGACAATGGTGTTTGACCATTCAGGCAGCTTGGAAGCAGGAGTCACGTCACCCCTGTCTCCTTCGCATCTGATACACTGCCTATTCTTCGTAGCCTACGGTTATCGAGGTCTCAGATAGCCCAGTGTTCATCTCACTGTTTCAGGTGTGCTGTATGAGCACAGGATCTGTATAGGGCACACTAGATCCAGGTTGAACGGTGAATAGCAACTTCGGGTGCGACAGGGAATGGCATTCCATATCCGACAGTGTTCTCGTAGGTCTCCTTCAAATGTCGACATATGGCGTCGGGTCCAGGGTCGAGTGTGACGAACACGAAACATACCCAAAGTCGAGTCCGTTGTTCGGGACCAGTGCCTCTGCTTTGCTTTGCGACGAGGCTCGATGTACCCGTACAGTGCTTCTCTGGTCTAGCAAGGGTCCTGGCTGATCTTATTGCTGGCATGGAGTTGCCTCCACGCTGGACCATCATGGCGTTGACCGGGGCCTCTCTCACGGCTTGAGCTAGCTTCGTCGGGAGCTACAAGCTATGTCAACCAAGGCTTCGATACACTTGTTGTAAGCGGCATTGTTATAGCGGCACAGTAGTAGAACATGTTCTTCACCCTTCTTGTGCAGCGTCCTTGGTACTTCTTCGCACGACGAAATACTGTCCTCGCTTCTTGTCCGACTTGTGCGCGGCAGGGTCATTGCTGAGATTGAATGGATCCTCGAGCCGGTCGTCCGTGTGCTCCGCTTGGAACTGTCTTGGTTTCGTAAGGATGTTCCGACGAGGCTCTACCTCTTTGTTGCGTCGGATGGTTCCGTTCTTGCCCCGTTTCTCTTCGAGGTCGAGAAACTCTTTGAGCGAGGATCGGGTGAACTGTCGCTCGGACCGCGCCTCGGCCGTCTCGTCGCGCAGGGCCACCAGCGGCTGAACCCCCGTCGTGTCGACCTTTTGGATCTCCTTGACAAAGTGGACTTGTTGCCGGAGAGTGTTGAGCATGCTCGACTCTTCCTGCTTGCTGGCCGGGGGAGGGAGCGCGGAAAGACGGAGGAGATGGTGCAGCTTCTCGCGCGAGATTTCCGAGCTGTCTTCGGCTTTCTGGTCGGGCGAGGGCATCAGGGACGACACCGACCACGTTGGCGTCTGAAGCAGTTCGGAGATTCGAGGGTTGATCTCGATGTCCTTGACGACTTTCACGAATCGGTCTCGCTGCGGGCTTCGTTCTGGTCCTACAAGTTCCGGTCGGATGCGGAGAGGTACTCGTATGCGAGGCATGCTGGTGTCTTCTTGTATGGAGCAGTGAGATTGGAGCTTTGTAAGAGCACCTAGCTCTCACTCTGTATCGAATGCGCAGGTGTCCAAGAAAATAATATATCCAGGATAAACATCGTTTTGCGGGGGCGACGAGTTACGGTGACGAGTTACGATCACACGCAAGGCTCCGACCTACTTCCACCTACTCCGTACGAGGCAATGCCCAGGTAGTTTGCGTATCACTTGTCTCCCTCACATAGAACCATCCATCCATCCATCTCTCAACTGTCGAATCTTTCGCAACTCGTGACACCCTCGACGAAATCCGTCCGCATATCCAATCTCCCACGGATTATCCATTCCTCTCCTCTTTGCCGACCAACTTCCCCCTCCTTCGTTTGGACCCCCTCTTCAGCGAACCAAAACCACCACAATGGCCGGAGATCCTAGAGCACTGCTCCAGAAAGCCGACAAGGCGGCTTCAGGAGCGACGGGCGGCTTCAGTCTCTTTGGCGGACGGACAGAAAAATGGGAAAACGCCGCTGACCTCTACACACAAGCCGCCAATGCATTCCGGGTACAAAAGCAAAGTAAGCAAGCAACTCAGAACCCCCGAACGAGATGCCATTGAGACTGCATCCCTGTGCACAAAGCGCAAGTTACCGCTTCGGTGATGCCCTTTTTGGGGACCTACACTCATAGATGGAGCCAAAAACATTGCTAACCGCGACACCCGCGCACCCGCACACGCAGACTACGAAGCAGGTCAGGCATTTGAAAAGGCGGCGTCGATACAACAGAGCAAACTCAACGAGCCCGACGACATGGCCAACACGCTGACTGAGGCGTTCAAAGTGTACCGCAAGGAGTCGCCGACCGACGCAGCACGGGTGCTCCAGACGGCGATCCAGCACTACACGACCAAGGGCAACTTCCGGCGGGCGGCGACACACCAGCAGAACCTGGCGGAGGTGTTCGAGATGGAGATTGGCGACCAGAAGAAGGCGCTGGAGGCCTACGACACGGCGGCGCAGTGGTACGAGAGCGACAACGCCGAGGCGCTCGCCAACAAGCTGTACCTGAAAGTCGCCGACCTGGCGGCGCTCGAGGGCGACTACGCCAACGCCATCGCCAAGCTCGAGGCCGTGGCCCGCTCGTCACTCAACAACAACCTCATGCGCTGGAGCGTCAAGGACTACTTCCTCAAGGCGGGCATCTGCCACCTCGCCGCCGGCGACCTGGTCGCCACGAAGCGCGCCCTCGACCAGTATCGCGACCTCGACAACAGCTTCGCCGCAACCCGCGAGAACATGCTGCTCACCGACCTCGTCGCCGCCGTCGAGGAGGGCGACCAGGAAGCTTTCGCCGACAAGCTGTTCCAGTTCGACTCGCTGAGCAAACTGGACAAGTGGAAGACCACCATCCTGCTCAGAGTCAAGAATGCAATTGAGAAGGAGGAAGAGGACTTTTCGTAGAATTATTACTGTTACTACAGAATTGGCGTTACCGCACTACCTGATCGAGTGTGTTTGTGCCCAGCTTCAGGTTTACCCACGGCGTACGTTCTGTCCGTTGATGGCCTGGTAACAAGACGAGAGCGAACTCATGGCAAGTTGGGCTTGGAGATGGACACAAGGGGATGGGAATTGTGTGGATTGCCCCGTGTGATCGGGGAGGCAGCTTTTGTCAAAGGTGGGCATGGCATGGCGTGGTATCGCATTGCTTCATTAAACCAGAAACAAATCCAAATCCAAATCCAAGCCCGAGGCCGATGCTGGCCAGAGTCACGGTCGCGGTCACGGTCAGGGGCAGGACCAATGTTTTGTGGCCAAGGGTGCTTGATATCCATGACGACAAGGACTGAAATCTGCCTACAGTATGGGGTACCTAGATATTACTTACTGTACCAGAGGTGGAGGAGAAGGGTGACCCCCTTTGCTTGCTAGGTTTACCATATGATATACTCGATCGTACACGTACACGTACACGGGAGGACGGTGGTGGCGTTTCAGGGATACGACCCTTTTTTTTCCTTTTGATACGTTGTGCCTATTCTTTTATTGTGCAAGCCTGATCATGGCAATGACAATGAGAACGACAATGCCACTCACTACATGCGTCTATTCCGACCACCGAAAAGTTGTGTTCGTGACGATGCGAGTCCCCTAGGCTGATGGGGGACTGTGATTTTTCATGTCTTTGTCTACCAACTACCCTACCTAGGTATGTATGTATGTATATTGCATGCCATCCGACCCTCCAGACGTCAAGCTCGCGTTCACAAGTTCTATCAGAGCAAGTAGCTGTGCGTTACTTCCACACGTACACGGTGTATGTGCATCCCAATGCCAAATACGGAATGCAAAGTTCATTGCACACAATGCAAACAAATGATACATGTACGTAAAAACAAGAGAAAAAAGAAAAGATAGGCGATGCAAAGGCGAAATGAATAGACATACAACAGAACCCCCAGGCAAGGTAATTTTTGAAAAATGATTTTGGGCACCGCGACCACAAAACCCAACCCCGGCAGAAGTTGACGATGACTAGTACAGTACACACAGCGCGCCCGCCCCGTACTGTACACACCACGGTCTCAACACCAGGTAAAGACGGGCTGTTTGCCTTTGATGGTTTCCAGTCGTTCGACAATGACTTTGCGCTTGTTCTGTTCCATGTCGCTTGCGGCAGCATAGCCAAGGTCCCCTTCGAGGTCGTCCCCCTCGTACAAAATAATGGGGGCCCGCTTTCCGCTGCGAGTGGACATGGAGCGCTGCCTGCGCGCACTGGGTCTAGGCGCGGCTTCGCGGCGGGGGAAGTCGAAGCTGAATCTGTTCTGTTGTTTCTTCATGGTCGGACGAGGCGGCAGGCTCGCACTGTTGCCTAGGCTGTTCCTTGCTTCCTTGGCATAGTCGAATGAGTCGAACCCGCTAGTGTCGACTGGCGGGCTTGCTGGGCCTTCGTGGCCCGAGGCGAACGAGACATCACCAGCGCTATCGTCGCGCGTGAGGTCGAAGCGATTGGGGTTGGGGAGTTCCATCGTCGGCGAGCCAAGGAGGTCGTGCGTAGGTTGCTGCTGTCGTCCGGGAGGCGCCGAAGAGTATGATGCACCAATGTCCATTTCTTCTTGCTGGTCAAATCGCCGGTTTTTGCGGTGCATTTCTGTCGACGGGACACGCATGGGGATCGCCACCGGAACATCGACCAAGTCATCCCAGACGCAGACCCGTGTCCGTCGCGTCAGTTCCAACGGTCCATGGTCTTCTTGCTTGAGAGTCTCGACGACGTTCCATGCCTGGCCTTTCATGACAGCTATTTGGCGCGCAAACATGCTTTCTTTAAAATCATCATCAAGAGCAAACACTTTTCTGAGGGCCAGTTGGGTCTCGCTCCACCAAGCCGTCGAGGTCAAGAGGGGAAGGAAATGATCGCGAGTCTTCTTGGAGAAGGGTTGTCCGATGAGAGACACCGGCAGGAATAGCCAGCCGAATGGAAAACTCCGCCACTGCGATTGGTTAGTACACATATGCAGTGCTGTCAAGAAGAGGCTGTCCACTTACAGCATCAGGATGCTTCCACGGCCATGACAAACTGTTATCAATAGCTCCCAGAGTTATTGAGCAGTTGTTTTCTTGGCCAAGGGAAGGAGTAGCTGACCGGCTTTCCATAGCCTCGTACCTACGATAAGGCCTCGATGTATTGGATTCCGGGCGTGGGCTGACTGACATCTGTCGGGGTGTCGCGTCTCCATTCTGACCATCTCCCTGGGGCTTGGGAGGTTCAGCAATCAGCGAGACTTCTTCCAATTTCCAATCTATCTTAATCATCCAGTTGTCCAATCCTCGATCTGTATTCCGCATTATATAATCCAATATGACGAGTTTCTCAAGCTCTTCCCGAAATGCTTGTTTTATCGTGGGTGTCCAGTGGAATTTGGGTGCTTGTTCCATCTGGGGCTGAGGGGAAAGGAGACGAGGTGATTCTTCCTCGTCGTCGGAGTGTGCCGCACTAGGTATACAGTTCGACAGCGGTCTCCTTTTCCTTTTATGTTCAACATCTGCTCGGAACTCGGTGGCTTGGTCTGGCCAGGGATTCTCTCTCAAGAAGATGTTCGCGTCCTTGAAGCCCTTGAGGAAGACCTGGAAACTGCCCACTTTGGCCGGTAGGCTCTTCTTCCCTCTCCAGCTACTTCTTCGTTCCCAAAAGTCATAATAAAACGATTTGGAGGACAGCCAGACCACGTCGGTGTAAGGCACAATATATGTCCTCAGCTGTCGGTCCAGAACATATGCGGCGGCTTCGGAGACATATGACAAGTTGGGAATGAGACAGGCTCGGCCGAAGAAGAAAGGGAACAAGTTGCGGTGTATCCATTTTGTCCACTTCGGGTTTCTCGAAGCATATGGTTCTTCGTCCTTTGGTTTGAATACACCAACGACCTTGCCGTCGCTGTTTCGCGCAAAATAACTTCCCGAGCTTCCTTGGGATATCATTTTCGGGTGTACACCCATCTCAATGGCGACTCTGACGGTCTCGACAACATCATCAAACTGGTGCTTTGTCATGTGTTGTGTCTCGATTGCGGCATAGCTGGCCAGATCTTCTGCGGTATATGGCTGGATTCCAGGAGGGGCTTGGAATACGGTATGATGTATTTCAAGCTGTTCTTCCTCTTGCGTCTTGCCCTTGACCGAGTTTATCTTAAATTTCGTGACAATCTCTTCTGCCCACCTCTCCAACCGCGCATTGATGGCCTTGATGTCGACTCCTGAGGAATTACTTCGCATACGTCGTGTCGTTCTCCTTCCGGGGTTATATTGCGGGCCCGAGCGCATGCTCTCTCGCGGCCCAGGTTGTATTGAGGCATACCGGGTAGTCATTGGTGTTGTGTGATGGTTCTCGTGGTCTGAATCTTCGTCCCCTAATGGCTCCTCTTCATCTGCCTGCGCCAAGCGGGCGTATCCGGAAGTTGGTCTTTGGTGAGGCATGGCGTTCGGGTACAGCCATACGTGGTCGGTATAAGGGGAATTAATGAGGCCAGCCGGCAGAGTGTGCTGGCAAAAAATATGTTTTAGGAGGAAGAATATGACATCGTCAACGAAGGTCTGGCATCTCCAGATGCTGCTCTAGCCACGTTCTGTAGATGTTTAGGTAATAGGACAAGGGTGCAATCGATTTAGGGGTGCAGGTTGCGCGTAAGGTCTCCTTGGTGCAACGAAGAACAACAGCGAAGCATTTGGACCAGACGTTCTGGTTTGATGCTTAACGTGAAATCTGCAGCTTAGACTGAGTCTATCGGGCAGCTATGAACATGCTGTATCTTGGATACTGCTAGACGCATTGAGAACTATCGAGGGCAGTGCTCCAGGAATAGCAAAAGCACCACTGGGTCATTATGCGTGGAGAAAAAGCGGAAGGTATATTACGGAGTTTTACTGTAATCTTGCACTTGTATCGACTGCAACAAACTCCGAGACTCTTTCGACGATTTTCGACAGAGACGTATCCTCACATCACATATATAGAGCTTGAGGACGTATTGTATGGTTTCCCTGTTCATGTAAGGCCCACGTGAAGTTTCAACTAGCTATATCCACCGAGCTCTTCCTGTCGACGTAGGTAGAATGTATGTGCTGAGTTCTCGGCCAGGTGAGAAGCTCTGTAAACGCATGAGATGTGCTGCAAAAGGTTCTGATCTTGGGGATCGCGAAGAAGTTCCTATGGAACGAGATCCTACACACTTGATCAGCTTTACAGACTGTGACGCTTAATGGCTCCTCTTCATAGCATGAAGAACGGCGGGGAGAAACCCCCCCGGCCACGGTTGATTTGCATGCGTGGCGACTGACTCCAGCCCCAGCACCAGGATCAGATTCTCCATCACTTTTGTTCGCAGTTGTGTTTCCACATGGCTGTCTGGGTCAGGACGGTATGGTGTTTCAGCAGGAGCATGGTCGACAGGAAGGACCTCAGCATTGCGGATCTAAGTTGCTTTTCACGATGTATGTACCACCGCTCAGAAGCTCTGCAGAAGGAAAGCAAACCCCTACCGCCTAACACAGGGTAAGAAAAGAGCAAAAGCAACGAGATCGCAATCATGTCGGCGCATAGGAAGCTGCGTTATGAGAAAGCAAGGCCAGTAACGTTCGAGGCAATGACGGAGGGACTCTCCCGCAGTCCTGCAACGGATGGTGTGTACCACATTGGTGGCGTTGTTAGTCAAAGGCTCGTGTGAAATGGGCGCAATTGCTTATCGTGCACTGCCGATTGGTGCACCGCAGGGAATCAATAACATAAACGCAGTTGCCAACAACTTCGGCAACAGTTAAGGCTGCAAGGTACCGCATATTGGCATGGCAGTTATTGGCAGAAATATACGGAGCAATGAACGGAGTATCTCTTGTCTAGAACACTGTTGGAGGTGGTATTGCTTCTTTGCTCTTACACAACTCGTCAAAGTTCTTTTGTTTGACCGTCATGCCACCCGGCGCCTGCGGTGTCCAGAGGCGCACATCCGCAAGCGCGGCACTTTCCAATGACTTACTCGGGTTGATGATAGAGCGACCATAAGCAAATCCTTCAGCGTGCTATACGCATCCCGCGGTGGAGTTGTGCTCCGTTTACGTGGTCGGCTCGACAGCCGTTCGACCATTCGTGTAGTGCGTGCCCCCGTGCTCACTGCAAGCCTGCCTCATGCCGACTTGGAGGGTAAATCTGTGTAGCCAGCTTCTTTGTCTGACGTCTGCTCCATGCTCCTCTAAGGCAGTCATTACCTCAGACTTTGCTGGGTGGGAGGCCGATTGCGGCAGGAGAATCGATCGACGACCTTATCTTGTAAGCTTTGGTATTGCAGCAATGGTGAATGGTGAAGGGTGAAGCACAGTGGGGTAGCAGGCGAGAGGCGAAGAGGCGATAATCGAGACGTCGTCGGCGGCCACGAGTCGGGCAGTGCGTTAACTGTGGCCCAGGGGGCCCTGTTTGTTGAGGATCGGGGTCAAATATTGCGCAGTGGTGGCCGCCGGGGAGATGGTGTTCTAGGCGTCGGCTGCGTTACGGGTAGCAGCGTGGTTTGTGCTAGAGGCTAGAGGCTAATTAGAGGCAGGGAGGGGCTCAATGCCTGGCGGGGCAATCGAGGGCGGGCAACAGCGACCGCCGACTGCAAGCATCTGCTCGCTGCCAGTGCGAGTAGGAGGGGGGCAAGCTCCATCCATAGATTTATTTATTGCTTGCTCTGCCCGTTTCTCTTCGTTATCTATCTTCATTCCCACTTCCTCTCTTTATCCCACTGCCTCAGATTCAGTTGATCTGTTCAGCCGGGGTTAAAACAGTCGTCTATATCACATTCCGCACACTACTCATTTTTGTGTACATTCCTGATCACTAGTGCCCATCATGGTATGTTTTCTTGCGCACAGTCTTGTTGTGCGCTCTATACGACCAAGTCACTGACTTCTCATTCAGGCTGGCGTCGGTGAATCAACCATTGTTTCGAATGCCGCCAACGTGAGTGTTACCCCTGCTGACGACGCAAACCCGCTGGGATTCCTCGCCTGGGCAATGCTGACCATCTTTGCAGTTGGCAAAGTACATGAAGTTGGACCAAAAAGGCAAGGTCCTCGCCGAGTACATCTGGATTGATGGTACGAACGGCCTCCGAAACAAGACAAAGGTAAGCATACTTCCCTCACTCTCATTGATTCCATCTCGGTGTCGCCACCAACTTCTGCTCAACCATCCAATTCGATCTGCAACGACCGTCAACAACTTTGTCGCAGCCACGGCAATCAACCGGCTCGCCATCCAAATGGTTGACCCCACGCTCGGTCATACTGGTCCATGCGGCGCTGCACTACGAAGTGTGGCTCAAAGTCTTGGGATTATCCCGACCTTGCTCCGCCCCTGACACCAACGCTTTTGCGCCAATCACGTTGTAGTTGGCCCGGTCTCGGCACAGCGGGAGGCGACGTCAATGTGCCCTTTCCGTCAGCGCCCATCACGGCGAACGCATTACGGCCTAACGGCGAAGTTGACACATGGAAATTGATCTGAATCCCAGAATCATCAGGCTAACCTACTTGGCGACTTCTAGACTCTGAGCAAGGCTCCCAAGTCCGTCGACGATCTCCCAGAATGGAACTTCGACGGTTCTTCGACTGGCCAAGCCCCAGGCGACAACTCCGATGTCTACATCCGACCTGTGGCCATGTTCCCCGATCCAATCCGTCTAGGCGATAACATCCTCGTCATGTGCGAGACCTGGGACCCAGATGGAACACCAAACAAGTTCAACTACCGACACGATGCGGCTCGTCTGATGGAAGCGAACGCCAAGCACAAGGTTTGGTTTGGTCTGGAACAAGAATACACTCTCCTAGGCCCTGATGGCTGGCCGTACGGTTGGCCCAAGGGTGGCTTCCCCGGCCCTCAGGGTCCTTACTACTGCGGTGTTGGCACCGGCCGTGTATACTGCCGTGACATCGTCGAAGCACACCACAAGGCTTGCATGTACGCTGGTATTGAGATCTCTGGCACCAACGCCGAGGTCATGCCTGCACAGTGGGAGTACCAAGTCGGACCTTGCGAGGGTATCAACTGTAAGTTTTATGCGCCAAGATGCGTGGAACACGGTACTGACGAGGCCAGTGGGTGATCAACTCTGGGTTTCTCGATGGCTCCTCCACCGTATCGCCGAGGAGTTCGGTGCTGTTGTCTCCTTCCAACCCAAGCCTATCCCCGGTGACTGGAACGGTGCTGGTCTGCACACCAACGTCTCATCCAAAGAGATGCGCGAAGAGGGTGGAATGAAATACATTGAAGAGGCCATGAAGAAGCTTGAGAAGCGCCACGTTGAGCACATCAAGGTGTACGGTGAAGGAAACGAGCTGCGCATGACCGGTGCCCACGAAACCTCATCTATCGACAAGTTCACCTGGGGTGTAGCCAACCGTGGCTCATCTGTCCGTATTCCCCGTGCCTGCGCCAAGGAAGGCAAGGGTTACTTCGAGGATCGACGACCTGCTTCCAATGCCGACCCCTATCGTAAGGAGCTTCCCTATCATGATCAAGCCTAATTTGATACTAACGAATTGCACAGAAATTACCGGCATCATCGTCGAGACCATGTATGGATCTCTTCCCGAGGAAAAGTTTTAAATCCAGATACCCTCTATCGCTGTTGTGGAAGACATTGAATGAGGAGCGAAGCTTGTTCTAGATCCAGGAGCTTAAGGGTTGCACAGGGCGTTCTTTGTTCCTGAGTGTGCTTGTTGCTGTTCATTAGCGGATCAAAAGACGCTACAGTATGCTGGAGAGAAATGAGAGGACTCTTGTTTAGAGCGCCGCTAGAGCCATAAGCGAATGAATGATTATGACCACCTATGCAATAGATGCGGTTTTGGTGGTTCATACTCTCTATTTCTAATCCTTGGTCGGTTAATGGCCAATCCCGGCAGTCGAGAGATTAAGCTGATGTTGCCATTGCCAGTCCGCATCAACCTCGATCTCTATTCTTACTTTGCCCGCCAGAATCCTTCATTCGTCGTGACCGAAATCAGGGTCAGCCTTCTTCCCGGCTATGAATCTTCTTGTGCTCGAGACCAGGGTCCTGTTGAGCGCCCTGTCATTGCTCCGCGTGGACGCTGTTGGAGAACCAGCTTTTCCAAGGATGTTTCCGTACACAAATGGAATATTGGTCAAGCAAGGATGCAGGTAGGTCTCACTACAAGTTCCGTTGACGTCGAGCACAGCCAATGACCGCCTTGGTCTCAACAGCCACCACAAGGTCCTGGACGGGTCAAGGCTAGATTAGGTCAGCAGTCAGTTACATCTCCTGTTTCCAAGGTAATAGGTGGAAATGACCGTCTACTGATAAGGCGTCAGTCAAACTCGCGGACCAAAAGTGCACGGGGATCTGGGACAAGGCTGCATCGTGCATGGGGAGTGTTCCATGCTGGCGGCTTCCTGGTCCTACCGTCGTCCTCGACAAGGGACGGGCCATGCTGGTAGTACCACATGCACGATTAGGTCACTCCTGCTGGGGTGATCTTCCTGTGGAATGTACGAGGTACCTCCCCTCGTCATAGATCAGACTGGAGACATTGTTTCCCGCATCAACCCAAGGTGCTGGTTCAGCACTTGGAGATGTGGTTGACCGACATCCCATCACTGCGTCGATCAGCTCAGTCGATCTCGATGGATTCGTTATCGGCGATCGGACCAGCAATCTCAATCAAATAGAATCGCATTCTTGCTCCCATCGATATTTATCGTGAAGAGAGAGAAAGAGAAGCTCGCATCGACATCTTTGGCGATCATCTCTCTCTCTGACATCACTTTGTTTTTTGCCAGTCTTCACCAGGATCTTGGTTGGGCGGGTTCAGAGCCGCCTCAAGACGAGAGCTGATAAGAACATGAGACTGACTGCAAAGCGCATGCTTTTGTCCCTCGCTTCCTACCAGGGACCCCCTTTGTCACTCCATATTGCTTTAGGCGACAAGCGTTCAGGTGATTGTCAGACATTTCTCTGCATGATTGCTTCTTTCTAGCCCCTTGGTCAACTTGAGCTCGCTGCAGCTGCAAATTTTCTTTTCATCTGCATGACATGAAAAGTCAGAACAGCCTATGTCAGAACTGGCATGGACTGATCTTCATTGCACACAGTCAGTCCATGGCGGCTCACACCATCTGGAAAGGGGATGGGGAACCCCAGAGTCGACGTCCGACTCCCCAGAACGACGCGTAGCAGCAGCCCATATCCCATAACCACTGAATCAGCACAGCCTCTGCAGCAAACAAAACAGCAGTGTGAGGGAAGCGAAACTCACGTGCTCTGCGTAACGTCGGATGTACTATTGGCTACAGATAAGGTAAATTTTGGCTTGCATTAGCCTGCATTTCGCCCAGCACAATCCCGGGCGACGGGAGACGCAGGTTGGCGGAGCCTGTCTTAATATGGTTAGCGTAGATGGCCAAGCTATGCCCCTGCTTGAGTCTAAATTCATTTAATCGTGATAAGGCAACACGCTGTGATTGGCTTGACAGTTGCAATGATTTATGGCATGAAGAATTGCACAGTCCTTTATTGAATCGCATGCAATAAGCAAGTTCAGCTGTGCTCTTGGCATTACGAGACAAATTCCCTATTTCCACGAGAATTCCCGACTTTTATTGTTTGTTCACAAAGTCCCAGTGAGGCCTGGGGCGAGCGCTGAGAGGTAAATTCTGGACTGCACAGACGGGCCTACTACGACCCCGGTCTATGTGTCAACAGTTACTGCCAAAGACAGCTGCTGTTAAACATCCCAGCCAAGCCAAGATTCAACAACATATCAGGCAACATGGCCCACGGGTGGCTCTTGGGACTCGAGCAAGGCGAGGCCAAGAAGGCCCAAAGGCTGGGCATGATGGGAAACAGTCTCGCTGCCATCGACATTTGAATTGCATCGATGTTCCAGAATTGCCGGGCCAGTTACAGCAGGGACAATGGGCAGTGCTGCGGTCGATCAAGTGGACGAGATGGAGACTAGCGCGACGAGCAATCCCTGGTAAGGAGAAGAACAGTGCGTAAAAGTGTGATGCAGTCTGGTCCCTGGGCCAGCAATTCGCGGGTAATATGCTCGATCCATTCTTATTCCATTGTATGTCTAACGACGCTTTGTCAATCGGATGACGTGGGCTCCACTGATCCACGCCACCGACGCAGCTCCACAAAACACTTTGAGATTCTAGCTTCACCACGCTCAACAGTCGAGTCGAAGCACGAGACAATAATGACGCCCTGCCCTCTTCCGACACGCCGATGTCGCCCAGAAATGGCCCAGACATGTCACATCTATTCTCACTCGCATCCTCGTGAGCTTGCATTGCTTTTTCCCTTGGACTGGATCGCTGGCTCGTCTTGATATACCGCCAACCTCCATCCCTCCTCGAGCTCCGTTTGCCCTCACCAACTCCGACGACTTTGGCGTCCTAGCCGATCACCCGCCTTGCTAATACTGTATTCTACCGACCTGAGGAGCTGCACCGCAAGCACGTCCACATCGAATTGAATTGGGCTGACGTCGAGTGCACGGCGAACATCCGGTGTGCGGCCGTCACCCTTTTTTAAAACAGCCATCCCGAAGGCAAGGTCGTCACGCGAGCACTGTGGCCTCGACCTCATCAAGTCACAACGAGCACAAGTAACCCACAGCCGCCAACATGTCGGATTCAGGCATCGCCGACTACCTCCCAACCTATGCCTCGTACAACTGGACAGGGTCTCCCGCAGATTACACCCTGGCCACAAATGCTCAAACCGGAGGAGATTCAAGTATGTCATCATTCATCTACGTCGGCCCGTCGTCTGCACAAATCACCGTTCTAACCGTGGCTAAGGGGTTGAAAATCTGAACAAATGGTACCAGTCTGGCGATACGGCCTACATCATCATATCCTCATGTCTCGTTCTTATAATGGTGCCCGGTCTCGGATTTCTATACTCTGGGCTGGCACGAAGAAAGTCGGCCCTCTCGATGATGTGGGCGTGTATGGCCGCCGGGAGTATAATCAACTTTCAGTGGTATTTCTGGGGTTACTCGTTGACCTTCTCCCCGACCGGGCAGAGTGGTTTCATCGGTGATCTTGTCCATTTTGGATTGAAGAGAGTGCTTGGAAACCCGAGTCCTGGATCACCTCTCGTCTCCAGTCTTTTATATTCCTTTTACCAGGTACGCACGCATCGTTCGAAGAAAGCAGGGCGGAGTTGCGAGGCTTTTTATTGGTCAAGAGACAACATGTGTCTAACAATGTGCCATAACAGATGCAATTCTGCTGTGTCACCGCTGCCATTGTGGCAGGAGCCGTCGCTGAACGCGGTAGACTTATGCCCTTCCTCGTCTGGACTTTCCTCTGGGCCACCCTGGTGTACAATCCCATTGCCTGTTGGGCGTGGAACGCCAACGGCTGGGCCTTCAAGTACGGTGTCATGGATTACGCGGGCGGAGGCCCCGTCGAAATTGGTTCGGGCATGTCTGCATTGGCGTATTCCATGGTGCTGGGAAAACGTCAGGAGAAGATGATGCTGAACTTCCGTCCGCACAACGTCTCCTTCATCCTCTTGGGGACTGTGTTGCTTTGGTTTGGATGGCTCGGTTTCAACGGCGGCTCGGCTTTCGGCGCCAACCTGCGCGCAGTTATGGCTTGCTGGAACTCCAACCTGACAGCCACCATGGCAGCCATCACTTGGACTCTTCTCGACTTTCGACTGGCCCGAAAGTGGACCATGGTCGGTTGGTGTTCCGGGACCATCTCTGGTCTTGTGGCTGCCACTCCGGCCTCTGGTTACGTCGACACTTGGGGCTCTATTGTTCTGGGTATCGTGACCGGCGTTGCTTGTAACTTTGGCACCAAGAGTAAGTTTGTGGATGATGATGATGACGGGCATTGGCCCTCTTGTTGTTTTTTTGGTCCAAGATTACTAACGTTCCGTGTCTGTGTTTCTAGTCAAGTACTGGATTCGAATCGACGACTCGATGGACGTGTTCGCCGAACACGGTCTCGCTGGCATGATCGGCCTCATGTTCAACGCTCTCTTTGGCGTCGACTACATCGTCGGTCTCGACGGCGTCAACACCGGCTCCAGCAATCCCACCACGGGAACCGGCATCGGCGGATGGCCCATCGGCAACTACCGCCAGTTCTACATCCAGCTCGCCTACATCCTCGCGTGCACAGGGTACGCCTTCGTCATGAGCGCCATCCTGGCGTACATTGTCAACTACATCCCCGGTCTCCACCTGAGGGCCTCGGAGGAAGCGGAGCTGCTCGGCATGGACGACGACCAGCTCGGCGAATTCGCCTACGACTACGTCGAGGTCCGCAGAGATTACCTCGCCTG
This sequence comes from Exophiala spinifera, assembly GCF_000836115.1. Classification (NCBI taxonomy): domain Eukaryota; kingdom Fungi; phylum Ascomycota; class Eurotiomycetes; order Chaetothyriales; family Herpotrichiellaceae; genus Exophiala; species Exophiala spinifera. Next base: position 2,471,582 of record NW_015622517.1, on the reverse strand, counting down.
GACCCCGCAGAGGACCGAGCAATACGGCGCCGACCCGGACCTCCCCCAGGAAGACCGCCACGGCATCGGCGAGCATTCCAAGATGATCAAGGAAGGATCGAACGACGCCGCGAGTTCCGGCTCGGGCTCTGGATCTGGAACACACAACGGTCGCTTCCCGGCCCAAGGTGATCGTCACGCTGTCGCCTTGGAAGACCAAGAGAAGACCAAGCATCTAGCCGACCGTGAGAGCCACGGGGAAACATTGACGACGCCAGCGGAGAAAAAATCTGCTTGAAAATGTGATCCATCCGTACCTGGGCAAAGATTGATCCGTCCGTCGTAACCCCACTTCCATTTTTGTATCTATAGACTTTGTGGCCTGGAGGTGGTGGTGGGGGTGGTGGTGGCGGCTGCGGCTCTGGCTGTTGTTGTTGTTCGTTGGGTCTTCGCTGCGGCTCGGATATGAATACGACTTTGACTACTTCTCCTTGTGGCCTGATTTTCTTTTCCTTTTGTTTTCGAGACCCGAATGAACTGAACTGAGCGAGTTGACAACGTGGAATTGGCGTTTCTTTTATCGTTTCCGCACGTCATGTGTCGTGGTGTTGACGTGCGCGAGACAGATGACTGTAGATCTACTGTAGATATCTAGCTTTTGAAGAGTGAACCCTCGATGGATCTTTGGTCCCCCGGACTCGGTCGACTCGACGGAGTTGTTTTGTTTTGTTTTTTGGAAAAAAACAAAAAAGGAGTGAAAATTCACCGGCTGGATGTATACATCTCTTGCGTACGATGAAAAATAGACGCTGCACGCCTGACTTGGTTGGGTAGTAAGATTGGTTTACCCGGGGTTGGATGTCCGTCCTCCAGAAACATTTCGATGAATGGTAGGTAGAGAACAACCTGGCCTTCAGAAAAATCACTTTGGTAATACTACATGCAGTTGCGATAAGATGTCGATCTCACTCCGCGCCATCATCTGTGTATACGCAATCAAGCACTGAACGTTCAAAAGCCATGCACTTCTCGACCAACATCGCACAAATACTCCCACAGTTGATCTATATTACTCGGTGATATCTAGATGTATCTATTCTACGTCTTTAATTAATAATCTTGAAACCTTTAAAAAGCTCAACGCAATCATGAAAGTCATGGTCATGTTGTTTTTGACCGGGGTATCTTGTTGCTGTCGTTGTTCGTCGTCGTCTTCTTCTTCTTCTTCACCACACCTTTACTTTGAGCACCTGAACTAGCCCGAAGACCCGTTCCCATCCCCACGTGTATACCCAACTTCACACCCCTTCGATTCTCCTTTTCCCTCCCTTCACTCACCTTGTCTTTCTCATATGTAGTCCATTTTCGCAAAGCTTGATCACGAAGCTCATCAATCTCAGCCTGTCGTGCTGAATACTCGTACGTTGGTCCAGTAGCATTCATAGTTTTCTGGTTTCTCAAAATGGCTGCATCTCTTTGTCCCTGTGCAATCCGTGCTCTACGGATCCATCGATCCGTTTTCTCAGTATCGAGTATGCGTTTCCTTGCTCCCTGACGAATCCCTTTGAACGTATACGCACCCAAGCCAAGGGACCCGGCAATCGGTTTTAAAACCAGGCCGCCAAAGCCTTTGGCCACGCCCTTGGGAAGCCCCTTCCAGCCTGTTTCGCGAACCTCCAACTGCGGCAGACGCACCAGTCCTGTGACACCATCATATGTCCCGAACCAGCATTCGGTGAGAGCAACCTTCATACCACTTCGCAAACCTGTGATCCTTTTGTTTGGCGCTGGTCGCACCGTCTTGTCTCCGTACAGTCTGGGTGCGTTGTGGAATCCAAGAGCCGTCGCATTCAACATTCTAAACGGTAATGCCAATATCGCATGGGTCGATTGCCCAATGCCTTCGCCGATGTGTTTGATCAGAACAACCGCATGCGACGAGCCTCCCATAGACGAGCGTGTTGTGGACCGGCTCAAACCATTAGACTCATCCGAGCCCCGCGACGAAAGGACAACTGGGAATCGGAGAGGCTCTGCATTTCCCCGAAGGTTCAGGTTTCGCTTTATCCTGGTATGCTCCTGTCTTTGTTCCTCCACACTGGTTCCTCTAGCTGCGTAGGCAATTTTCCCGGGCAGGATCAATCCATCAATGGCCGACTTTCCTTTGTGCTTTCGTATATGTCGTTCATATCTTTTGAGATCTTTCTTGGCCTCTTCGTGCATGTCGCTTAAGCCATGCAATGCTTCTTGAAATGCCTGCACAATTGCACCACCAGCACCAGTAATAGGTTCGCCAGGCCCTTGAAAATCATTCCATTCACGAATCTTCTGCAAATGCAGATCCGAATATAGAAGCTCCTGATTCTCCACCAACAAATCTGCCGCAAGAGGCGACAATCGGATCGATGTGTGCTTCGTCTTCCAGACAGCAACGCGGCCCGGCATTATGTCGCAACGCATCGAATGAGGACCATCCAGCGGCAATGCCCGATGGAAAGAGTCTACTGCATTCTCCGCTCCATCGCCTTCCTCCTGAATACCTTTAGCGATCTCTTCAGCCTTTGCTCGAGCTTCAGGCTCAAGACACTCTCGAATGCCTTGCGCAAACTTGTCACTATCGAGCCTTTTCAAGGGTAGGGCTTGTTTTGCACCAGCCCCGGCCCGAGCAATCATAGCACTCCAGAATGGCTGGTCACCAAAGAAAGGGACAATCATTGTCGGCTTCCCAAATCTCAAACCTGCCGCAGTGGTGCCTGCGCCACCATGATGAACCACTGCGTCGACTCTGGGAAAAAGCCAGTCGTGTGGTACGTTATCCAGTAGGAAGATTCCGTCTGGTTTTTCCAAACCATCACCCATACCACCCCAGCCACGACTAATGATTGCGCGAACGTTTGCTTTTGCTACCGCATCGAATATCATCTGACAGAAAGCTGTCGGGTCGTCGATTCCAGATATCGACCCAAAACCGATGTAGATTATGGGTCGCTTATCTTCTCCTGACCGATCGAGAAAGTGAGCCAAGTCACTAGGTGGCTTGTAGGACGAAGCAAGGTCCAGGAAAACATAACCAGCAATGTCGATTTCTGGTCCCCAATCTGCAGGTTTAGGGACGAGTTTGGGACTCCAAAGGTACGTCATCGGCACCTTGAGTCGAGATAACTGACCAGGCGCCCATAACGTGGAGACGGGGTCCAAGCCTAGAGTCTTCACTCGAAACCGATTGACAAGATCTCCCAAGCCCTGCCAGGTCATCAGATCGACCAGAGGATATGACATGTAATTGACATAGCGCTGGTCAACATTGGTAGATTTGATATTGGCCAGTGGATGCGGAAAAGCCTGAGTAGGAGAGTATGGAAACGTGAATACCAGATGTAGGGGGATACTGAGCCTCTCAGCACAGTGATAGTGAGCAAACGAGGGCGGGTTAGCAATGATTGCATCGGCCACAAATGGAGGCTTGCTTCCCATCATCTTCAAGTTGGCGGTGTCCGTCTCGTCGTCAGTGGCATTGATGCAAGCTCTCCAGAAGCCTTGGAACATCTGGTACATGGACTCTCTTCGCCGGCCGACTTCTCCAGTCTTGACTGTTTCGAATGACGGTATCAAACCAGGATTCTTGACCATGAAAGCCATCAACTCTGCAGGATCTCCGCCAACAGAAAAGAATTCTAGTCCAACTTCCTCTTCGACAAACTTCTTGAACGCCGGATGAGAGGCAATTCTGACTCTGTGGTTGTACTTGTCTTGCAGGATCTTGCCGATTCTAAGAAAGGGCTGTATGTCACCACGACTGCCAATAACCATGATTACAATGTTGAGCGGCGGTATCTGAGGCTTTGCGTGCAGGAAGTCCCATTTTGCCTGTTCCGCATTCTCGATATCTTGGGCATGGTGAGTACCCAGTTGGCGCTTGATTGTGGCTCCCAGGGCTTTGGCAAGGTACCCAGTCTCTGCCTTTTCACTTACGGAGATATTCAGTCTGCCATCTTTTGCAATTCGTCCTCTCGACTGGAAGAATTCATTGCCAACTTTAAGGTTTGAACGCCTTGGTGTTATACGGGAACGATTGAGATGAGACTTTGCGAGAGCACTGTCGCCTGGAGCAGTCCGTGAACGCTGTATTTCAGTGAGCACTTCATCATCCGAAGAAGACCATCCATCAGATTCACTGAAGACTGCAGCGTCCTCAGAGGCTCGAGCAACTCGCTCGTTTACGGCAGAACGATGCTGTCTGAGGGGAGCAGGAGGCCTTTGCGCGACGGGATGCGATATCTCGGTCTCAAACTTACGAGCAGCTAAGACTGGTCGCTGAAACTTGATATTCTCGTCGAGTATGGCGTCCGAGTGCCTCTCCTTTGAGTATTTCTGGTGGTGCGGTACCTCGTAGAGTGTGGAATCCGAGTCAAGCTGCGAATGGGCGCCAGCGGAATCATGTCTCTCGGGGCAAGTAAAGGAAGTGGGAGGCGGTTTGACGGGAGGGCTGTCTTGGTAGTCAATCGCGGCGGTTGCCAACGGAGCAAGAGTGTTGGCCATCAGAGTCGGCAGGGTTCATGATGCTCGCACATAATGCAGGGCAGAGCGAGAGGCGAACTGCGTGGAGGTAGACTGCGCACTCAGTCCTAGTGGGGGCCTTGCGGCTAGAGATGAGATAGTATTAGGACGACGTGTCGGAACAATCGGTAAAGGAAAGATATAACAATATACTGCTGTGAGGTTTTCCACAGGGGTTTCCTCGTAGTGTGAGACAGGATTGTACCTGGACAAGCATGTATAGTAAGTACTTTTGGAGGGAATATTTTTGTATGAGGAGAAATCGACAATTGCAGTTGCGTCACTGACCGCGGCGTCATTATTTTCCGGAGCGCCGAATGGGACAATACTCTACGAGTACTCGTACTCGTACACCTACCTGCAAGTATGTGCTGTAGCTACGGACGTAAATGAGACGGAGGGCTGACTGCTACTCCCGGACCACAAGTGTACTCTTGCCAGAGGTATGTATTTGTCTCATTGCTCATCGCCACCGTTGTCATGTTGCAGACTGACTCTGGACCAACAACACTCTGTAGCCACATCATGCATGTCCTCAACCTTACAGAGGACCATCTCTTAGGCGTTGCCTTGCCTTCTCCTTTGCATCAGTCTGATTAATCACCCTGTCATCTCTGCCGCGTGCTTCCATAGCCTTCCTATGTGCCCTCCTCTTACCTCAGCGATCTAGCAAAAGGTGCGGGAGTACAAGAAATGCGGTAATTGATTCGCCAGCCCATCCGAACATGGCGGGAGCCATTCACCTGCTGGTCTCAAGGCTTTAAGCTGTCCATTGCTGGCGTTTTCCGCGGGGATCTTGAAGATCTTCCAGGTACCCAAGCGCCGAGAAAATGCTAGCTTTCGCGCCTGGAGCTTCCGACTATTAGCCTGTTGCGCCAAAAGACCACTGGCCAGTCAAGACAGTACGGAAATATGTACTACAGATTCCATTGGCAATTCCAAGCCTATAGGCATGTCACAGTACCTGGGGCCAGTGGGCTGATGAGCAAACACCACGAAGTACCCTGAGAAAGGCTGCGTAACCTGTCCAATTTGATACAGGGCCTGGCCAATGCCTTGGAAACCTCAAGACGGACCTAATTTGGCTGCTATCGAGTCCGAATTTCTGCTCATCATGGAGGCCTAGACTCGATCTGCAGATTGGGGTTCAAAACTTTGGAACAGTCTTCGGAAATCCCCAGGCACGAGACATTGGCGTTGTGTTTTCGATCCGGGGCTTGTCTGCGCTCTACGATCATCACCCATTCAGGAGCACGAGTTTCTGTTTTACCAGCCCTCATACGCTCTCGTATCAGAGACTCCTTGCCGCTCCACGCCGGCTACTCGTTTGCCGGGCGAGCTGCACCACATTGAGTACATATCGACAGCAGAACCAAAAACACAAGTGCGGATTTTGCTCAACTAGTCCAGCTGTAGCTCAGCCGCATCAGCAGCCAATACCACTTCGTTACCGTCAATGGTCCATCAACGAGGGTTCGCCTGAAGACGGCCATGTCTGTATGAATGTGTTCAAACGTATGTGTTTTTGTGCGTTCTAAACGTCCTCTCAAATGTGCACCACAGCTGTCCCCGCTACCCGGTCAGCAGCGACCGATACCCTGACGCGCAGCAAAAGCCTCGTGAAAAGACTGACCAAGACAGGAAGATCCCGGCAGACCCCAGCGATTTCGACCATTCTAAATTGGGGAGCAAGCATTGCATGCACCTTGCTCGTCAAGTCCAAGAAAGTGCCACACACACAACTGCAAGTGGTGGTTAAGCGGACCACAGCCATGATGTCCTGGCTTCCTCACCTCTTGCAGTCACCCTGTCACCATCGCTTCTGCAGGCCCTCCTCAGCTGCATCTGCATGTCATTCCTCGCACCTCAGGCGTCTCCGGTCTCCTCCCTCGACCTTACATCCACCCATGCTAGCACGCACTTTCCCCATCCTGATTTGTTACGTGGCGAGACCGGCGTTCTTTTCTTCCTTTTACGATGTTCGGTTGGTATACAAGGTGGCCGGTTATGCAACAAACCAAACCTTCCTTCTCTTTCCTCATTCTTTCCTCCCCCTCCCCCGGCTGCACCAGGAGACATCTATTGAACTCCCAAGTAGCTCAAGCCAAGCGATGGCGATCATTTCTCAACCTTCACATATTTCTGACAGTCGGCTCCGGCCATGTGGCACATTTCATTTATCTTGACATAACGCTAGGCAACGGTAGGTGTTGATGAAGGCTCGACGAGTTGTTTCGGCTGCTGTCGGTACAAGCTGCGGTGACCTGGGTACTATCGAGAGGGGCCCTCTTGAGGGTCATCGTCCTCAGCACCTGCTCGGGCACCCCTCCCTCTTGTTCTTCCTGTTTGCTGCCAAGTTCTACGGCATTGATGCAGTCTCTGCTCACAGCCGGATTGGACCAGGGTTCCATCAAATCCCGGCGGAAACAGTCTTCTGTCCGTGCACATGGTTTTCAACATCCGGACGACTTGCTGCTTCTCGACCTCGGGGATGGCTGACCACACGGTCTCTTGGTTAGCCCAGCTGGAATGCGGATGACGTGCGCAGTACTCTCGATGCACGTTGAGAGCATAACTACAACACGGTTAGAGAGATGAGGCTGGGAGTCCACGAGCAGAGTCGGGACGAACGTCTTGAAATTGTCGAATTGTTGTTTACTCAAGCCCAGCTTCTGTCGCACCTCCTCGGGAGGGTCTCGAAGTTTAATGGTAACAGGTGCCATATGGAGTCGGTCTCAGGTCGGCTGTTGACCTACTAATGCGATGGAAATGACAAAGTGGAATAAATGGAGGACGAGGGTACCTCAGGCAGATGATATCGACCCAACAGCAGGTGTGCTGTGTGTACCTCTGCGCAGCCTGATTCGCACCCTGCAAATGGGAGGGGCCTTTCAAAAGCTTCTCGATTTTACAACCTTGCGGCAGCGGCCACCATCCACACAGCTCACGTCAGGCATGAGAGTCTATCTTTTTTTAAAGCCGGTGTGTGCCATCTGCGTCGTCTACCCCCACCGCCAGCTGCCAAGCAGCAAGGACCAGTGTGTGGAATCAGAAAACAGAGTGCTTAAGCGATTCCCTGGTTCGCCGTTAATCTTCCCTGGGGGTGGGATTCCATGTAAATGTGCCTGTCGGTCTGGACGAGGCGCCAGACGACCGGGGTTTTCGATGCCTGAGTGAAGCCTATGCTTAGGAAAACGGAATAGGGAAGGCGTCGTTAGGGATCGACCGGAATGTAAGAGCGGAGCATGGGAGGCTTGTATGGAGAGTCTAGGGTTTAGGGAGGAGGCGTGATTGCGAGTACCATGGTGTGAAGGGGACCTGACAGAGGCGTCTACAAGGATCTGACTGTTCCCGTTCCCAGGCAATGCGAAGTCGCTCGACGCTTGTTAACTGGGCTGGTCACCGATGATACTGTTCATCCAGGGTGGTCAGAGCGACTACCGAACGATGCTTCTAGCGGTGACTCCTCCGTAGGCGACAAGGGTCTGGCGAGCGTGTTTAGCTCAACGGCGATGGTTTGGGAGGAAACGAAGGCCAACCGGGGCCGATGCGACTCCCGGAGGCTTCTACGGGCCAGAGGAAGAAGGGGCCGGCGACTCGTTGTCGAGAGAACATGGTAAGTCTCGTGCCCTCTTCCCAATACTCTGTTCTCGTACAGTACGGTAAGTGGGCAACCGGCCAATCAGCACACAAGCGAGCGAGTTTGTCGCCAAAAATCCACCTCGCTTCTCTCAACAGGGAATGACACTTTTCCAACACCCGCTGTGTTTCAGCTTCTCGCGACCCGTTGGCGCTTGATTCGACCCTCGTTACAGAAGCTGAGAAGCCTCCTTTTTCATTCACCAGCCGTCTCATATTCCCACGGCTCGCAACCATCCGCGATGGCACTTACGAACGCTGCCCTTCATGGGCCTATCGCTCATCGACAAGGCACGAGCGACGCGAGGCTACTACACGTACCTCTGTCTCGTCCTCGTCGAGTGTAGAATGGCTTTGAACATCCTCAGCCTTTAATTCTCTTCTCCTCTCCTCTGCTCTTCCTACAGTTTTGCAGCGCAATTTCTGCGTGTGTGTGTTTGCATTTCTTTTTTCATCCTCTCCTTTTCATCTGTATTCCTTCTTATCGATCCTTCCTGGCGAAGAGATTGCTTGCAGGACAAGGTTGATCGTCGTTCAGACCCTGGGAGACAATCACATTTTATCCAGAACTATCGCCACCGCCATCTCGCCTCATTTTCTTTGACAATCAAGATCAACGACACGGTCTCGCCTCACATTTGCATTTGGCGCACGCAGTTCACGAGTGACGATTGACCAATAACGAGGCACATGCTGACGCCCTGGTTACTATCAATCCCCATCTGTATGTGCGTAGGTAGGTGACTGGGCCATTACAACACCGTACAACAAGGACGGTTATCTTTCCGTACCTCACCGCAAGTCTGTCTCTCTCGCGCTCTCAGCCTCATCCAAATACCAGGGAAGCACAGCATTCCGCGCTCTACCATATTTGGTGCCTTCACCGATCCAAACCTCTCGAATCCTACCAGACCGGTGGACCTTGATTTGGAGGGATTGTCAATAACACCGACATTGTCACGCAACAGCCGATCCATCCTATCAACACTCAATCATCCCACGACGCACCTCGCCGAGATGCTCACGAAAGAGCTCATTCCAGGTGCAACCTACCCCACCTCATACGAAATGCCAGAGGCGCGCTCTCGACCCGGACCACGCATGGTCCGCAAATACCTCAGCACCATCCTCCACACGACGAGTCTCGTGGCCAGCCTCCTTGGCATGTCTCTCTTCGCAGCTGCTATCCCACGCTGGAACAGCAACTTCTTCCACAACACGGGCCCGAACCGAGGTGACTGGACCGACGGTATGCCCCTCGGCCCTCTCGTCTTTGCGCTCCTCTACCACGCCGCCACACTAATTTACAATCACGCACGTCGGCAAAGAATCCGACGACAATTTGCCCGCCAGTCCGCAGACGCAGTCACAATGGCAGACGGCGGTAAACCGTCCCTGGTCATCATCCACGTGCTATCGTCCTCGCTGATCCTGGCAGCACTATTTGCCTCCCTCATCCTGGCCGCATACGGCTCGCTGTTCCGGTTCTGGCGCCCCGCAATGCGAACTCAATCTGGCGGCGTGCCTTGCACCATGATCAACGTCTTCGCGCGCGAGTGCCAGCCTGTGCTGTACAGCGTGGGCCGCCTGCAGCTGGCAGGGATCGTGTTTGGGATCGTCGTCTGGGTATGCCACTTTGCCCTGCTGCTCATCGGGCTGCGCAACCTCAGGCGCCAGAGCATGATCAAGCGCCTGCAGTCCGAGAAACTAGCTCAGTTCTCTCTACCACGATCGTCCTCGTCCTCGTCATTCTCGCCGTCAGACAGAACAACGGCAGTCCCCGCTGGACGAACACGCTCCACGACCGCCATGAGTCTAGGCAGATCGCTCTCGATGAAAGCGCAGCAGGGGCTCCAGAGTCACGGCAGCCGTAGGGGTGAGAGGCCAAGGACAAGGACAGGCTCAGCCGGCTCTCCACGTGTCGGATCAGGCGCCGGTGCCCTCGTCGCCAACTCACACGCTTGGCAAGGCCCAGGCCAGGCGCAGGGCTGGTATGAATCCAACTCGACGACTGACATTCAGAGGCCACCCCAGACTCACTACTAGCCTTCCTGCAGCCTGCAGCCTGCAGGCTTCGTCCACGCGACGTCTTATGAGCAATGCGACCAGAACAAACCGAAATTTCAAAATTCCCATCCAGCCGCCGCTTCCGGCCCTCCCCCCCCCCCCAAACAAAATAGGGAAGCACGCTAGTTAGAGCTGCGGCGCCGAATCAAGTATGCTACCTACAAAGGTATTCTACGGAATTATGTACGCCGTGTTGCTGTATGCAAGCATGACACACGCATACCCCCACACAGCCGTCAAAAAGTCAAAATTTGCCTCGATTTGGCCGACCTACCCCGGCGGGTGGACAAACTGCAGCAACCTGCTGTACATAAAGCTAGGAAGTCGTGTCACGCAAGCAAGCAGGGGTCGACTCGCGTCTGCTCACTCAGCATGGGTAAATGGGTAGATGGGGATGCAGGCATGCAGGCAGGCAGGCAGGCAGGCACGCACATACATACTCCAGCTTCCGCCCTATTGAAGATACGAGTTTGTTAGCTCCCAGCCCTTTTGATCACGATATTGCATGACACTCGTCACGTCTATACTTTGTTGGATTGACCGAATAAGAAAGAATACGAAATGAAGAACAACGAAGCCCCTACTACGGCCATTCCTGTTCTTGTTCCTGTTCATGTTCATGTTCATGTTCATGTTCGTTTTGGAGTCATTGATAGTTACATAGTGTTGGGTTACTATGGGTGCTATGGAGAGGAATATCATCATACTTTCTCTCTGCTGGCGTTTTCTCATTGTCGTCGGGGTGGGAGGGCAAAATAAAACACAAGGATACACATGATCCAGTCGACCATCAAGGTCTTCCGATCGTGATTCTGTTCTCAAGCCCTATCAAACCTTCCCCTTTCCTTTGCTTTGGTGGTATTGGTGACCCGAAACTCCTTTCCCAATGCAATCAATGCACTTGTCTCAAACGCCCTATTCCATAGTGTCCCTTGTGAATCCTTTGTGCAATTTATCGAAAAGCAGTGTTTCAACTGCTGAGACGCAACGTCTGTCATCTCAACTTCGTCTCTCCAAGTGAACCGCCACCAGGCAAATCACAACAACAAAGACCCCGTCGTCTTAGTTCCGTTCCAGCCAAATCCTCTCAAGAATGAAGGTTTAATCACTGGTCGGTGTGTGTATTTGTATTTGTCACCCTTTAGGACAAGTGGAAAGCGCCCTGTCCTTCTCGAATAGCAACAAACAGTCTTTCCTTCAGCACAGCTTGACTGCTATAGTCTGGCAATTTCAAATAGTTGACACAAGTCATGACACTGGGCAAATAGTCATCCGAAGTGTAAGGAGCCTCACTTGGCTTGCACACGACGGTGAACATTGGGGTAAGACTCTTGAATCCGCCGATAGGAAGCTTCGGACTGCCCGTCACAAACTGCAGGAAGTCTCTTCGTTGAGCCGGATTGAGCTCCGACATTGTCTGCAAGAGATTCTTGACACTCTTGCTATCCATGTTGAAGCCATGATCAGCTTTGACAGAGTCCGTCAGGGTCTCCATCGACCAGTCTTCCTCAACACGCCCAAATAGCATGACCAACTCATCCGGTGTGAAAGCTTGGAGAGTGGCGAAAGAAAACACTTGCGAAAATCCCGTCTGGAATGCCTCGATCTGTGACCGCACTCCTCGTCCTAGGCTCAGATCCAGCACACGGTCAATGTAGTCTTGCACATTTTCCATGGTAACATTAATATCAGAGCCGTTTTCGCACAGCTCAATGCTCGGGTAGCCGGGAAGAGTGAAGTCAAGCATCAAATCCTCCACCTTGGCCCCTCGAATGGTGAGGTTCTGTATTGCCTCTGCCTTTTCCAGCTCTGTCAAAGATGAATCGAGTTCGATCTTCGTCTTGGCTTTCACATAGTGCTGTAATTGTGACAGAGAGTTTGCGAGATCCTGGTCGACAGTTCGCAACAAGCCAATCGACGGCGGCACGTTGGAAATCCCACCCACTCGAAAGAATGTCGGGCTAAAAGAGATATCGATGATTCTCGAGTCGAGCATCGATCTAGCCACAAACTTTCCAAGAGTTTTGAAAAGCAATAACAGCTTCTTGCCTGCATCTGTGTGAGCATCTGCCTGGCTCATAGGAGCTGGGAAGAGGCCCATTCTTCCAAAAGCAAACTGGTCTGTTTCCGCAGAGTCGTTTTCTCTCCACATCTTCAACTTCTTTTTGGAAAACTCTTTAGAGACAGTCGAATAAAACTCGAGTGTTGGACCGAGACCAGTACCGACCTCCTCGAAATACTCGACTTCCAAGACGCTTGGAGAGGCGCCATACATGTCCATGACCTTCATAGCAGACTCCAAGATACGATGACGCGAGATGCGGACCTTCTGCCGCTGAGGTCGACCAAGAATAGGCCGCTCATCCCGACGCCGGTCTTGACGATCATCGTTCTCGGACTGGTTGTTCTGCCAACGAATCATGGACCGCGAGTATCCAAACGAGGTTGACTGTAGGAATAGATGTCGAGTTTCAAAAGGAAACAAGAATGGGAACGATCTTGCAAGATCTTCACTCCAGTCAGGCAGACAGTTGCTAGCCACAATCAACGGTTCTTCAAGTTGTCTGTTCATCTTCGCAGTGAGCTTAGTGTTGATGAATGATGCAAGTGGCTCTTTGTAGACTTCAGTGCCCGTCTCACCCATGGCTTCTTTGATCTCGTCCAGGTTTGCATTCAGCTCGTGCAGGATTCGGAGCAAAGCAAGGATCGACGAAGTCACAGGGTGACCATCCAAAGACGCCGGCAGACCATCGCGGCCCTGCTTTCCCGTGTCATGCGCCGAAGATAAGGTCGATGTCTCAGGAGGAGGACCACGAACCTTCCGGAATTTCACGGTATGAATTGCAGACCAGACACTGCGAGACGATGGATCCCGTGGCTGGTCACGGTTGTGGTGGACCGCTCGGTAGATCGTAGTGTTATTGGGGATTGCTTTTCCGTCGATGCTAAACTCAATGTGCCAATCTTGCGGGGTAGCAGCCAGCGCTGCTGCGTACGACTGGCGAACGCCCGCAGCTGGCGATGGTCCTGGTGACTGTCCTGAAGACGGAGGTCGCGTTGTTCCCGAAACCGGGGTTCCTGGTTGCGGAGTATAGACTCTGGTCCCGTCTTCTTGACGAGCTGTGACCTTTCCAGTAGATCCGACTTCCATGTTAACAGCTCCAGGTTCAGGCATATCCTCATCAGACATGTCCTCTTCCAACCCATCAACGAAAGCCGCCAAGGCCTTCTCGTCTTCATCTCCGGCAGTCTCCTCATCGTCCAGCACTTTCTCGTCCGCGCATTCAAGTTTGTTTGTCTCCTCTTCAGTACTTGGCTCTGGAGCGTGAGCTTGTTGTTTAGATGAGGAGGCCTGGCTCCGTCGATTTGACCGCTGATTCTTGGGCGGTTCAGCTGTCGTCTTCTCCGTAGGCTTCTCATTGTCTTCAGAGCGATGCTTGGTTCGGGAAGACAGGCGAGATGCAGATCGAGAATCTCGTCCACCCGGAGGTACCGGAGACCCCAGGTCTTGTCCAAAAGGCGACAGCAATCCCGATTCGGCAGCTCCTGACAGATGTGCAAGGCGGGCATTGGCAAGTTGCTGTAGCATGTCTCTACGACGCTGGGCCGAGGCAGGTCGCTCGGAGACATTGAAACGCGGACGTAAATAGTCATCCAAAGCCTTGAACGTAGCGATAGCATGGATAGAGACAATCATTTCGCGATACGTGGTTGGTATGTCGCTATCAGGTTCTGCAGAGAGCCTCAACCGTAGCTGGCGAGAGAGCATGGAGGTTGAACTACTCCGGCTGTTTTCGGAGGCGTTGTTGTTGACTGTCAATACCTCGAAATGCTCGGCACGACTGAGCAAATCTTGAAGCTTCTGGATTAAAACGCTCAAAGCGGTAGGCGTTGATGAAGCGGCAGTCGTCTTGAGCTTTGCGTCATTAATTGACTTCATGAATGCTGAGATGAAGTGTGTTCTGGCCGCGCTGGGGCTTCCTGGTGCGTCTCTCGACAAGGCTTCCACTAGAGCACGGATGACACCGGAGTCTAGCAACTCTGAGCTTGTGATGCTCTCAAGAGCGTCCCCGTCGAAATAACGGGCGAGGCGTGTAAATAACTCGTTACTGGAGTCGGTCTGGGTTTCTTGCTGATAATAAGAACTGATGTCAGTCGCCAGTGTATGTAGATCCTCCCGTATCTTGGATGCTTTTTCCTTCATTTCTTTACCCTTGGCTGTATCGTATTTTTCCAAGAAGTTCTTCGCTGTCATGATAACCAAGTCAGAGAGTCCCGAGGCTGTCAGTGGAGTGGTCAGCTCATTGTCGTCTGAGGAATCTGAGCTCTGAGAATCATCCATGTCGTGATCATGTCTGGCAGCCATCTCATCTTCATCTTGATCTTCATCATTCTCTCCTTCGTCATCTCCACCGTCCTCTTCGTCTTCGTCGACGTCTTCTTCGTCACCCTCGTCCTCGTCCTCGTCGTGATCAGCCTCATCGCCTGTGACATTCTGTGCACTTGAAGCATTCTTCGCTTCTGAGCTGTTTCCAGCCTCGCCACTGGTCCCAATTGTTGAATTTTGCGAGGGCTTGCTATCTTTTTCGAGGTTTCTGCTGGCAAGTTTCTTAATCTCGCTGATAACGCCCTCTCGATGGAATTGATACTGATAGATTCCTTCAAGTTTATCAAAAAGGAGAACTGATGCTTGCAGTGCGAACATAACCAAGCTTGGGTGATCTTCCTGGGACAAGATAGAGGCGAGGAATGATGCATATGGAACTGGTCGAAGTGCATCCTCGATGATAGAAGTTTCGAGGTTGGAGAGAATTTTCAGCTGAGCGACGAGAACCTTTTGTCGAACAGTCAAGTTGACAGTGCTAGAATAGGCATCCGTCAATGTCGGAAGTAGGATCATGGCAAATCTACGGGTTTTGTCCTTGCAGCCTTCGAGCAACTTGATTCGTTGTTCCGTTCGCGAAGATTCTGTTGTCGTGTCACCATCGCCAGAAAAGTCATCGTCCATATCATCATACACATCAAAAGCAGAGTCGTCTTCAAATTTGGGAGCTGGGAGGAGCTCGCAGATGACGTTGAGGGTCTCGAACACCTGTTCTCGAGGTCTATGAATGAGAGCTTGCATTATGACAACACTGTCGATTTTGGAGGCAGCATCAGTAGTTTCGGACGGAGGAGAAACGCCTGTGAGGATTTGATACAATGTGTCGACCACATTCATCTTCAGAAGCTCAGTGGACAAGCGCGGACTTGCCCGAGCAACGATTGCTAGCACCCGAAGGAATTCTGTGTGAATGTTGGCCCCAATCAGATTTGTAGTGCCTGGAAGGAGAAGCCCAAGAATAGCTCGGAGCAGTGGTGGATCGACCAGTTGCTCGAGCTTGTCCGGACTGTGTTTGAAGCTATCGATAACTCTTGTGACACAAAGGCAGCCCTGCTCGACGACCTTTTGGTCGTGGCTGGACAGGACGTTGAGGAGAATTGGCATGACATCTCGGATAACAGGAAAAGAATCATGTGGGATATTTCGACAGCAGTTCGCTGCTGTGGTGACAGCCGTTCGCTGTGTGCCCGTGGCAAAGAAGTCAAGAAATTGTAGGCAGGCAGTTAAGCCGCCTTCGCGGACTATCGACCCGGGAAAGTCGACGGAGATTTTGGACAACGTGCTCAAGGCCTGCTCGGCAACATCGATGTACTGGATATCAAGCAACTTTTGGCACAGGACAGGAACGGCCCCGCCATAGACCACATTGGCCACAGATCCTCTCATCGCTTCCATCAAGTTGGCGATACATCGGCAGGCCAACAGCATCATTTCAGGATTTTCTTCTCCCGTAAGAGGATTTGGCTGCATGAGGGCCACTAATTCCTTGACGTAAGGATCCGGGGAGAATTGGCCAGATAGGTTGTCTTCATTCGACACAAGTAAGAGATTCGACAGTTCTTCCAGAGCCACCATCTGCATGGTCGGATTATCAACTTGTCGAAGGTTGTTCAGTATATCTCTGAGTCTTGATGACATGCCGCTCATCATTCCGCTCAGCGCTCTTAGTGTGCTCGAAAGACCCGAGGGGCCACGACTCGAGCCAAACAAGGCTGCGGAGAAGGGGTCAGGACCATCGTCATCATCCATACCGCTCTGGTCGTCCTCGTCGATGCTATCGTCGTTCGTTCGATTGGGTGGTGACGTTGTGTCTCTTCCAGCCTTCTCGTTCTCTTCCTCATCGTCTTTCATGGCGACATCCTGGTCTCTTCTGGCCAGAGGTTTCTTCTGTCGGCGAGGTGCAGGCACGGACCCAGGAGGTGAAACGTCTTTAGATATTGTTAGCACGGATTCGCCCTGATTGATCGAACGTGGAATACCTGATGGGCTCTTTTTGGTGCCTCGACTGGATGGGCGTCTTGAAGCTGATTTGGAAGAAGTCTGTTTGAGTGATTCGTCGGTATATTTTGAAGATGAACCATTGTTAGACATTTCCGTCTCGTTTGCTGGCCCCTTCCTCCGACTACTTTTCGAGCTGGGTTGAGGAACCGCGCTCTCAGAGTCCGTCAACTTTTGTCTCTTGCCACCTCGTCGGGCAGATGCAGGGCTTATTTCGTCAGATTGATCAACAGGATCGGAAGTTCGACGGCTTGATACTTTTCGTTTCCGAGAGGTGGACGGAGGCGGATTGGTGGACTGATCGATGGAAGGGTCTGGTGCGGCAGTCTCCGCTGCGAGCCTCGCAGAAGAACGTGTGACTCTGCGAGACATGAGTGACGATTCCCATCAAGAGCAAGAGAGATAGATGCCAGATAGCAGAGATGAACAGAGAAGTAGCGAGATAAAAAGGAGAGGACGGGCAGTTTGATGCGAGGTGGGGAGATGAAAGGCTGGCCGAGCAAGCAGTGCAAGACAGGTTGATCTGCAGCCACACAATGACGGTTTCAACGCAGGCAAGTGAATGAAAGGGGAGTGAATCGTGAGCAGTACCTGTTTCTGCGGGGGGAAGGCGTTCGGTGGGAAGTTGCGGGTTGGTGTTCTGAAGCAAGTGATGTGCCTGCGCTGTGTCCGTTGGTAGAGGTGGTAGATCGGGCGGGCAAATTTGCCATGCTTAACCCGCCATCGAAAGGCGGTCGGCGTGTCGATTGAACAAGAAATCGGAGATGCGGTGGTCGAGATGCCAGTCTAGGATGCGAAGGAGTGAATGGCAAGTAGTAGGATTATCAACAGCAGAAATGAGGACGATACGAGTACTGAGGACGAGAATGAATTACAGAGACGACGTCGGCAAACCATCCGTTGGCGCTCAACGAAACGCATCATGACTGGATCGTCCGCGGCAGGCGGAGAAGCATGAGATTCGTACCGAGCACGAGCATTGCTAAGCTATTTTCACTCACATCGCCCTGTCCCTGAGCGTCTACCAAAGTGCTAACGAGGTCAGGTCGGTAATGGCTGCGAGAGGTATCAAAACTATTAGGTGTCTGTGGTATCTAGATGCCCCATAATGTCTCTGCGCTGCTTTGCGCATCAATGTCGCCATCCGATACTTCGTACTACGGACACTTCTCGCGCATTCTCACCAATCCACAGTCTCCGTCAGCTTCAATCCGGCCCATTCCTAGACTCAATGGCGGCTTCGGGTTCAACGCGCAGTCATGCTAAGAGAACAATGCAGTGTGCAGGAGTCTTACCAGCTCCCTTTCAACGTCGGGTCTACATCATCTTGACGAGGCTGTGAGAAGCCACTTGGCCTTGCAGCCATGTTGGGTAATTGCGGGAGGGTGTAGCATGGTACTCGTACTCGTATGTGGCACGATTAATGACGACTCGATAGTCGGGATAGAGAATAGCAATCGTCCATTCCTCGCAACTGGAGGTGGTTGTTGGAAGCACCTCATTCACCTATTATCGTTGGCCAACGACGGTACCTTCATTACCTACACAGGTACCTAAGCACCCAGACACTTGCTGTGGCACCAAGAGATTCTTGGATCAAGTACCGCCATCGATCGAAGTTCACTGTACGGATAGACCACATTGATGAAAGCATGAATATATACGGAGTACCCTAGAAGCCGAACGAAGAAAAACGACTGATCTTGTCATGGACGATAAGGCACACACCCACGCTGCTGTCGTCACGCATCGACATCATAATTAAGCCCTGCATGAGCAATCCAATCTTGCTACCTTTTATTTACCAAGCCTCTCGTTGTATGTCGAAGTCTTGCAAAATCGTCTTGTCCTCAATTCATCGCTGTCTTCACACCCCCACCTCTCTTCCGCTATACAATGTCCCCCTCAACTCGGGGCGGCACTAAGCAACGGGCCCAAGTTTAAGCCGCCTTTATTGCCTGCGAACAACCGCCCATCTCGACCCAACTAGCCACTCAAACCGGCGCCCAGTCTCTACTAGACTCTGTGCTGAAAAACTCAAAAAAACCTGCCCCCCCGAGATCGCTCTCTCCAACACCCACTGGCGATCTCGCCGGGCCTTCTGTCCGCCAGAAGGAAAACCATCGTCTTGATCTATCGTCCCCTCCACCTGCCCGGCAAACCCTACCAGTACCCCCCCAGCTTCTCTACAAAACTCCACGGCTGCGCAGCCATGAGATGCTGACTCGTCCTTCGCCATTTCTCCTTTTGACCCCTACAAGATTGCAGCCTTGACTCAGCGACCGGCTGTATGGTGCCATAGCCGTACTTGGTCCGCCTCAAGTGCCCCGCCGCCTGCCGGGTCATCAGCACTCACAATAACTACACGAGCCTTCTCTGACAAATCCCCGACTCTCCTCCTCCGTCCTCCTCCCATCCCACTGTCTGCCTCTTCATCCCTTCGTCGCCGGCCGAAAAAGAAGATCTGTACGCCGTTCCAAACAAGGTCAACTGCTCTCCAGGCCATAACTGGCGACGGCGACAAAATGGACGAGTACCGCTTTCCAGACTCCCGCCTCAAGAAGAAGATGGATGATTCATCGAAGACACCTCTTCTTCTTGTGGCCTGCGGCTCATTTTCTCCCATCACGTTTTTACACCTTCGCATGTTCGTCATGGCCGCGGACTACGTCAAACATAACACCGAATTTGAAATGATCGGGGGCTATCTGTCGCCCGTGTCTGACGCATATAAGAAGCAGGGCCTTGCGGCTGCCGAGCACCGGTGAGTCTCGTGAACAAAGTGCTCCAGAGAGACGATGACTGACTAAGTATAGGGTCGCTATGTGTCAACTTGCCATCGATAAAGCCTCCACTTGGCTCATGGTTGATACTTGGGAAGCCGAACAGAAAGAATACCAGCCAACTGCTAAAGTTTTGGATCACTTTGACCATGAAATAAACATCGTTCGAAAGGGCATCGACGCAGGAGACGGAACTCGCAAGCCTGTACGGATCGCCCTCCTTGCGGGTGCTGACCTCATACAAACCATGTCCACTCCCGGAGTCTGGAGCGAACAGGACCTGGACCATATCCTGGGACGCTACGGAACCTTCATCATCGAACGATCTGGCACAGATATCGACGAGGCCCTGGCCAGTTTACAGAATTACCGCGATAACATTTATGTCATTCAACAGCTCATCCAAAACGATGTCAGTAGCACAAAGATCAGACTGTTTTTGAAGCGAGGCATGAGTGTACAGTATCTCATCCCCGCTCCGGTCGTGGAATATATTGAACAGAATCATCTCTACACAGATGACCACCGAGGTTCGAGTACATCTCTCTCCCATCCTCAAGACAATGACAAGGGCAAGAGCAAGGAAACCACCGCCTCCGCAAGTTGAGTAGCTCCGCCACGAATGCTAGTGTTGAGAGAGTGCTCAACAATCATCCCGCCACAGCCTCGTTGAGCATGGCTTCCAAAGCTCAGAAATTAAACCAAGTGGACTGGAGGTAAACCTAGAGATGGAGGATCCACGACCAGACACTTGTCAGATAAACACCCCCAGCGTCACGGGGGAGGTCATCGACGTGACTTCTTGTCAGTCGAATGAGATGATAAATGCTCGAAGCTGGGGCGCTTCCAGCAAAGAAGAATATTCTTTATGCCCAAGTGCTATGACTGCGTGGAGCTAGGAGTTCTGGTGATGAATTTAGAAGCAGAGGCGCCGGGTATATCGGAATCATGGTTCCGAAGCGTGGAGGATTTGACACACGCCTAGATACTCTTGTTGAACAACAAATTTACCGCTTGGTCAAGGGCGATGTGTTCTTCAATAAGGTGTACGAGTGTTACGATATGACCTGAAATGGTTCAAGAAAACGTTCGGTTTTGGCGCTTGCTACGGAAGAAGGATGACCAGCAGAATGACCAACCAGTCTTTTCTGAGCTTGAGCGGCGAAACAATGTTTCATGCATGCATATAAACAAAACAATTAAACAAAAAGGTATTCAACACACAGCATTCCTTAGTGTATTTTCCTTCCGATCACCCCATAGACCAGCCCAGATGTCTCACACCGTGCGGTATGCCTCGGTGGTGATGTTGTTCTGTGGTGTTCACGACGCCGTTTCTTGCGTACCTGCGCAGGTAGGTATACTCTGAAAATTGTATCGTAGTAGTAAATCTTGTACCTTTTTCCACGTTTTGCTATTCTTTTCCATCTCACACGACCCGGGTGCTGAATGCTGTTGCAGGACATCGATGTGTCCCATATTCGTGTTGGAACATGATCACAATAACTCGACTCTCGAAGATAGATATCGTGTGTTTCTGTTCTGTGACATCTCTCTCTCCCTTCTCTCTCTGACGCATCACACGGGAAATAAAACTGATGGACGATGCTCGCTCGTGCATGGATCCGACTTCGTTTCTTCCGATTTCACATCCCTCTCTCTCTCTCTCTCTCTCTCTCTCTCTCTCTCTCTCTTCTCCACACACACACACACACACACACACACACACACACACAGAGAGAGAGAGAGAGAAAGAGAGAGAGAGAGTCATGGTCTCACTTCACGTTGCTGGCAGATCACACTTCAGCAACAATGAGACTGGGAAGGCGGAGGCTGCTGTAGCGCACGCCAATGCCGTATAATCTTCCTCCCCGTGCCATATAGACCCATGGCCCTGCCACATACTCCCTTCCTCTCCACTCCATACCTGATCGGGCCATTTATGTACGACTGGATTGATCATGACAGATCACATCCGGAACGGGTACACAACTAGGTAGATCGACCACAAAGAGGAGGGCCCCCCCTCGAGGATGGCCGGCAGGTGAGGACGGGCAACCCGGGTCGAGCTCAACGGGGATAGCTCTCCAGGAGCAACAAGCAGCAACAAAAACAATGAAAATTTTCTTAATTGGCGAACCCGCCTCCGCCGCCTGTGTATGCGGTATCGTTCGCAGGTTGTCGGGCACCGACTCCAGGATGCGTTTTGGCCCACTCGTCAAACTCGGCCCGGTCTTTGCCCGTGTACCGTCTGAGGTCTTCATCCTTGACACCAGGCCCCGACTTGGAGGCCTGGAAGCTGGCGTATTTCTGGCCCAGCCATGAATTTTTGTGTTGTTGTGGATTTGAAGCGTCTACGATACCGTTGTTGTTGTTGCTGCTGCTGACCCCACTGTGACCGATGCCTTCGTCGGCCCCTTGAGAACGCGGATGTGGTGTAGCTGGATCATTTTCATGGGCAAATTCGCGCTTTGCTTGCCGGGAAGTAGGGTCGTAGCCGTCTGGATTACCGGTCTGGTCATGGTTGGGTTGTTGGTGGCCCTGGCTCTGTTTCTGGTCATGGTTTTGGAAATTGTCGTTGTCCCAATCAGTCCCGTCGAATGTTTGGTACGGCTTTAGGGCGTTGTTGTCATTGCCGTTCACGTCGTGGCCGAGCTGTCCCCCGGCGTGATTGTCAATCGGATTTCTCGTCGTATCACCGACACTTTGATGCGGATACGATGCATCCCTACCGAGGCCGTCCCCTGCGCCGCTACCGCCACCAAAAGCTCCAGGACCGGGCGGTCGCGTCGACCCGGTTGTGGCATCGGCCTCGTGGATCGCGTCCTGAGAGTCGTGTTCCAGAACCGGCGGATACTCGCGCGGCGTCTCGTTGGGCGCATACTCTGTCATGCGCCGTTGTTGTTGGGGATCTTGATCATAGTTGATGTCTGAGAAGTTCGTCTGGATCTTCTTGATTGGTCTGTTGTCGACGAGCTGGCTGTTGAGGTGTGGCACGTCGTCGCCTTTGAGGCTGGATTGCCCACACCCCATTTTTACTTTGTTTTCGGATTTGAAACTCGCCTTGGTTTGTACACCCTAAGAGCGTCCGCGGGAAGGCGAGGGAAGACGTTGATTATGCTGGTTCAGGCGAGAAGGTGCAATATGTCGATTGAATGAGGTACAGAGTCAGATAGGTACTCCTGGTAGGTAGTCTCGTTTAACAATTACAGCTCCTCTCTGTACTCGCACTCAGACCGTATGTGTTGATTTGCGACAAATTGCGCGGCCTTAGGCACTGGCTCTTCTACCCGATACGAGGCGAACAATGGACGTCGTCGATGAACCCAAGAAGCTAATTCAAAGTGCAGTCAAGAGCCTCATCTGAATCTAAAAGAAGCTTGCGGAGTATGATGATGTGATGATGAATGCGTGTACGTAGGAGTACGCCCGGCTCGCTCGGCATTTATTATTAGAAGAATCGCTGAACTTTGGAGCTGCGCAGCATAGGGTGATGGATTACCTTAGATTACCGTCCTTTCGTAGTGTTTGTGCGGTCTACGAGTAGTGTGACCAAGCCTCACCAGCCCGGTGGTTTAGGTCAAGGCCCAGGTCACTCGACACCCGGACGGTTCTCCAGAGTCTGTGCTCCTGAGAGTGAGGGGAATCACCACCCAGGTCAGTGTTGCCGTCGGTCAGTGCATCAACCGCCGCTGTATTTCCGCCCCAGGTTTACAGAAGTGTGGAGAGAGCCATTACACTGTTTGCCAGCAGGGGCGGTACACAAACCACCGCTCATCCGTTGACACTAGGTACCTGACTTGGGTACGTAGGGATTACCTCCAGTAGATATTTGGGGAGGAAGCCTCAGTCCCCATTCAAAGAAAGTTGGGGAAAAGGTTCGATGTCTCTTCCAGCAGACACCAAGGTAAAATCCTCCTTACGTCAGGTAGGTAAGGTAGTCAGACTCCTGTACCAAACGCTCGAGCTAGATATACCGCCTCGATATATAACTGGTATCTCTCAAAGTGCTCCAGCCCGTTTCGGTCCTAGTTAATAGCTTGACGAGTACAACTGGTCTCATCTGGGCAGGGAATACAGCATTTCATGAGACCAATACAACGAGCAATACATGCGTTGATCGAATCATGTTATCCCCAAGACGTATCATACCGATCGCGCAGAACCTGACAAAAGTTCACCATGCTACTTCGCAGTTTGCTAGAATATCCACCACTTCAGGGCGACGAACCGAGCTTCGCGATGGAGATCTGAACAGCGTGCGGCCCATGTTTGACCTCAAAGGTCGCAATTACATCGTGACGGGAGGGGGACGCGGGATAGGATATGCGATCACTCGTGCCATCGCAGAGATGGGAGGCAATGTAGCTGTCCTGGATGTTCTGCCGTCTCCTGTCGAAGATTTTGGCACTTTGGAGGGTGACTTTGGCGTCAAATCCAGATACATCCATGCCGATGTCACAAGCGGCGAGAGTTTGACAAAGGCATTCGACCGGACAGTTTCGGAATTTGGAAGTCTCGAAGGCTGGTAAGAAGACACCCCAAATGTCCATGTACATCTTTCTCGCACGTTCTGAAAGCCAACTGAGTTCTGAAAACAGTGTGACGGCCGCTGGCATATGCATTGACAAACCCTTCGGAGAGTGGTCGTGGGACGAGGTCCGCAAAATCATGGACATCAACGTGAGGCTGTACAAGTGTATTGTTCAACTTGATAACTGATACTGTTACAGGTTACTGGTACATTCTTCGCAGCTCAAATGGCTGCTAAACAGATGGAGAAGCAAGGGACCGGTGGAAGCCTGCTACTTATAGCTTCTGTATGCGCGCACTGCGCCATCCCTGGGCAGCTACTGTCCGCATACTACGCCTCCAAAGGTGCGGTGAGGATGCTCAATACGGCCTTGAGCGTCGAGTTGGCTCCACAGGGCATCCGCTGCAATGCAATCTCACCCGGCTTCATCGACACCGATATGAGCAAGACCCTGCGGGAACAACGTCCGCATTTGGTGGACATTATGCACTCGTCACCACCGTTGAAAAGGATCGGCAACCGCAATGACCTTCTCGGGGCCGCCATATATTTGCTGAGTGACGCCTCTTCGTACACCACGGGTGCTGACATCACAGTGACGGGAGGATTGCATGCTGGCAGAATATTCACTTGATATGGAATCACCGTGGATGTCTCAGTGGATGCCATGTACACTTCAGTCCATCATAACCCTTTTATGCCTCGGTGAATGCTGGCGATGCCTCCTGTCAGATTTTCATATCCACCGCCAGATGTGAGGAAACCGGCGTCTTGGATCATGGTCTTGAACTCCTCTTGGGTCGGGAATCGTTCAATACTCTCGACCAGGTATTGATAGCTGTCCCGGTCCCCGGCCACTAATTGTCCAATGAGGGGGATAGCCCCAAAGCTCCATCTCTTGTATACAGCATTGAAAACAGAGCTGTTGACATGGCTGAATTCCAAGCAAGCAAAGACACCTCCGGGCTTGAGTACTCGGAACGCCTCACGGAGTGCAGCGTCCTTGTTTGTAAAGTTGCGGATACCGAACGCCACCGTATAGAGGTCGATACTGTTCGACTGGATTGAAGGCATAGACTCCGCATTTCCTTGCATAAATGACAATCTTCCAGATTTCCCATAAGGTGTTTCGAGAGCTCTCTTTTGGCCTTCCGCAAGCATGTCGGGGTTGATGTCTGCGATCGTCACTTTGGTATTTAAATCGAGGTTGACATTCGTCGCATGGTCGAGCATGCGGAAGGCAATATCCCCTGTTCCGCCTGCGACATCAAGGATATTCCAGCCTTTGTCGTCTGTCCTGCTCCCGGGATTGAGACTGCGGACAAAGTAATCTTTCCACAATCGGTGGATTCCCAGAGACATTAAGTCGTTCATCGTGTCATACGAAGAGGCTACCGAGGAGAAAACGGCTCCAACTACACATTATTAGCAGGTCCCGTAGCTTCTTGACAGGTTGACAATACCTCTGGCCTCCTTTTGAGCCTCAGCAATGGTCTCGAAACCAAAATGCGTAGTTTGTCCATCCTCCCCGGGAAGTTGTTGTGACCGGAGCTGAGCCGTGGAAAAGAGGCGAATAGGAGTGCCAGCGGACACTGAGCTGTGACTCCGGCAAGACGTCAATCGGCGAGTGATTGAGCGCAGCATGTTTGTAAAGTTGTCACCCAGACCCTAGGGGAATTGTGTACTCTCCGACAACCTCGTCCAAACTTTTGGCGCAGATCTCATGCAGTCCAGAAGCAGTTTAGCGTTCGGGGGTTATTTCGTACTCCGTACGGAGAACCGAAGTTGATGTATCGGTTGTAGTGGCCCGTGGATAACCGAGAATCCCTTGCCCATCACCACAGTCCAACTCCGACAACCTCCCACCTCTTGTTATCCTCTTTCGATAGAGAGAAAAGCACATTTTCAACCAGCTGACTGCCAGACATGAAGACTAGAGCCGCATTCAGACCCTTGCTAGGATGGTGTCGGTACAGAGATGGGGTTCTCCTACGAAGACAAGGCTTGCGATGGGCAAGCGATACCTGGGCCCCAGGCCCGGCGCAAAAGGCTGGAGCAGAGTCGTAGGTACATTCCTCACAGATCTGTTACTACTTTTCTAACTCACCTCAACAGAGTCAACTTCCCGGGTGCTCTCAACAGTAGCTTCACGTCGATGATGAAGTTTCATAATCCTGCTGAGGTTACAGCCATGCCAACATATAGAATCATGGATGCTGACGGCAACATCGTTGACAATACGCGAGATCCTCAATCAGCATCAGACGAGGACGTTATCCAATGGTACAAGACCATGCTGACTGTTAGCATCGTGGACCTGATCATGTTTGATGCTCAACGGCAAGGTCGCACCAGCTTCTACATGGTCTCCGCGGGAGAGGAGGGCATAGCTGTTGGCTCAGCATCTGCCTTGACTCCGGAAGACGTTTGTTTTCTGCAGTACCGTGAACAAGGCGTGCTCCTCCATCGAGGGTTCACGTTGAAAGAGTTGATGAGCCAGTTGTTTTCTAATAAAGATGATAACGGCAAAGGTCGAAATATGCCTGTTCACTATGGCTGTAGCAGGATAAATGTGCATACAATCTCAAGCCCATTGGGTACGCAGATACCACAAGCCGCAGGAGCAGCATACGCCTTGAAGATGCAACGGCTGATCAACCCCAATGTTCCACCCAGGGTTGTTGCCTGCTATTTTGGTGAAGGTGCAGCAAGCGAAGGCGATTTCCATGCAGCATTGAACATCGCAGCGACAAAATCATGCCCCATTGTCTTCGTATGCCGGAACAACGGCTTTGCAATCTCGACTGCCAGTATTGAGCAGTACAAGGGTGATGGTATTGCTAGTCGTGGCATGGGATATGGCATCGATACTATACGAGTGGATGGCAATGACATATTTGCGGTGAGGGAAGTCATGAGAGAGGCAAGAAAGCGCGCTCTCGAAGGCAACTGCAAACCTATACTGGTGGAAGCGATGAGCTACCGAGTCAGCCATCACAGCACAAGTGACGACAGTTTCGCGTACAGGGCAAAGAGAGAAGTGGAGGAATGGAAGAGGAGAGACAACCCAATCACCAGGTTGAGGAAATGGATGGAAAAGAAGGGAATCTGGGACGAGGATAAGGAGAAGGAAGCAAGAGCATCGATACGAAAAGAAGTTCTCAGGGAATTCTCTGCCGCTGAAAAAGTCAAGAAGCCCGCGATACGAGAAATGTTCACCGACGTGTATGAGGAGATAACCCCAGAAGCTCGGGAGCAGATGAAGCAATTGAAGGAGATCGTCGAGAAGTACCCGAAAGAGTATGATTTGTCGGTACACGAGGGAGGCGTGAAGACTTTGGAACAATGAAGGATGAACACCATGTATAGAGTTTCAAAGTTCTGCAAAGTACAGCACCATTGGGCCTTGTTGTCCCAACAACAAGACTATGGTTCGAAATGACTTACGCTCTTGTCTGTCCACAATGCGGACTGTAGACTTGTTCTCGGTGCGCCAGAGTCTCAAAATTCTTGAGAAAAGAAATCGGGTTATCCAATCCGGTTCTGTGTGAGATGTTCCAGGGGTATGTCGAGGATGCCGGGCTCCACTGACAAGGGAAGGAGGCGGAGAATCAAATATCCGATTGGCATTGGCCGCCTCAGCCACCGTGGCTTTGCGGGTGCAGAGCGATTACTTCTCCTTCTAGCGCCGCACTAAGGTGTACTAGCGGCAACCAGCCACCATAATACGCAGCATGGGGGTCTCCTCTCGAGGAATCATCATCACAGCTTCCAGCCTTCCTGATTCCCTCCAATGCACGACTCGGATCACAATGGTCACTGTGAACGGCGTCTTCAGTGCCAATGAGGTTTCTTCGCTACTGTGCTCGCTTCGGCCAAGTGCAATCTGTGCTGTCATGCAATTCTCAGGTGCTTGCGTTTGCGCCTTTACCAGCCTCCTCCTACACTATCGGTACCCAAGTATTTCCAGCATTCACTAACCATCTGTGTCCAAACTTTTTCCTCACAATGAACATTCTTCTGCTACTCTACTCAAGTTGAAACCTCTAGTCTGCACATATTGCATCTTTCTGGCTGTTGTTTCCGCCTCAACCCCACGATTGCAATCCTCACTTCATTCAGCCACCCCTTGTTACCCTTGCATTGTTTGGGCGTTTGGAAATCAGTTCTTCCTGTACAATATGCACTCCTCACTTTTGGGCTCAGTACTCACTGCACTGGCCATTTCTTCCTTGCTTCCAACAGCTACTGCACAGACTTACACCTCATGTAACCCGTTAGAACAGAGTAAGTCAACCTTCTGAGCCAACGACTGGATCAAACTGACGAAAACTAGGCGGTTGTCCAGCAGATCCAGCTCTGGGAAAGAGCGTCGATATAGACTTTTCATCGGGTTCTTCAAGCGAGTTTACGGAGTCCGGTGCTCCTACTTACGACTCTAATGGTGCTGCCTTTACGATAGCGAAATCCGGTGACTCACCCTTTATCGCTTCAAAATGGTACATCATGTTCGGGCATGTCGACTTTGTTGTCAAGGCTGCTCCCGGCACTGGCATTGTCAGTGCTGCAATCCTTCAATCTGATGACCTGGATGAGATCGATTGGGAATGGCTAGGCGGTGATAACACCCAGGCCCAGAGCAACTATTTTGGCAAAGGGCAAACGACGACAGGCTACAATCGAGGGGCTTTTCACGCAGCACCAAGCAATCACGACGAATTTCACACCTACAGCATCGATTGGACTGCCAATGAGATTGTCTGGTCTATCGACGGTACCACCGTGCGGGCTATGACTCAAGATCAAGCTGTGGCTGGCCAGTATCCTCAAACGCCCATGTATGTCAAGGTTGGTGCTTGGGCGGGAGGAGACCCATCGAATCCTCAGGGCACAATTGAATGGGCTGGTGGTCTTACAGATTACTCCGCTGGTCCATTCACCATGTACCTCAAATCTGTACATGTCACGGACTATTCGACCGGCTCTGAATATTCATACAGCGGAACCAGTGGGACATGGCAGTCTATTGTGTCCACCGGTGGCAAGATCAACAGCCAAGGTGATGGAACACCAGTGTCCAGTTCAACTCCTTCGGTCACGTCTCAAGTAACAACAGGAAGTGCTCCTCTGGCTTTTGGCAACAGCGATGGCGATTCCACTACTACGACCAGGACCGGCTGGCCCTGGTCAGGAACAGCCACCACAACAGCTGTCACCGTGGTAAGCGAATCAATCTCTGGGCTGACGAGTGAGTTGTTCCTTAGCTCCAGCTCAGTTGTTGTACTATAGCTAACAAGATGATAGACCCCTACCCCTTCGTCGTCCTCGTTGCTGCCCTCACAGTCGGGTTCGGCGTCGGCTTCCTCCATTGAGGCCTCCGGATCATCTCGCTCTAATACAAGTCCGATAGCTACCACATCTCGCAGAACAAGTTCTGAAGTCGTGACAGCTCCAACCACATCTATTTCTGCACCCGGAACAAGCCAGGCGAGCGGCACATCACAATCATCAAATCCATCGAATGGATTTCATTCTTCGAGCACAACGGCTGTCACCAAGGCATCGGGAAACCGATCTTCAGCTGCAACAACGACTTCTGCACAGTCTAGCAGTTCGACTAACCAGACGGGCAGTATGACGTTGCCTACCTCCACCCGCTCTGCTAGCATATCATCACCATTGCCGACACAGACAGGAATGCCGCCAGCCCCAAACAACGCCTTCCAGCACTTTGCTTTTGATTCTTGGATGATTTTGAGCGTAGCTATATTTTGGTTCCTCTTCTAGGTTCGTTGGCCGACCACCAGTGAATATGGTGGCATTTGTCAGCAGGAGTTATAATAGTGGGAATGGTGGTGGCGTCATTTGACTATGAGTACAGAATGATTCTAGAAGGGCATGAGCAACCTGGAGTGCAAGGACGCAAGGCTGAAGTCAGCAATGAATAAATATGGACATATGATACCCAGATAGAACGAACGGGCTCTCATCGAGTCTCACGATACCAAATGATGGATGAATTACTGGTTGATAGAAAACCGCCTTTACGCTGAATCTAATCCCCTTCACTCTCGACTTGGATACCACGAATAATCTCTGAAGTGGTTGATGACATAGAGAATACTAGGACTTGCATCAGCGGGCGGCGGGATATGCCAGAGCGTCGCCACCCTTTGTGCCTGAGAATCTCCGTATTTATGGATACTCCTCCTCGCACCGACAGGGAATGGACGTCGATAAATTTCGAATACTCGTACCCGCCAGTCCACGTCATTTTCTCATTGGAAGACACCACAACTTGCGGCGCCCGATTCTCTTCCGCTTCGTCCGTTAAAACGGTCAGAGGCGGTAAAAACGCCACAAGCGATCTCTAGACGCTTTCATCCCACCTTGGACACTGTCGTTGCGCTCTCAGTCAATTTCCTCCCGCAGTCTTCGTTTCCTTGCATTCCACTGCCTCAAGTCCGCAAAAATCCTTTCGACTATTTCCCACCATGGCGTCTGTAGCGCCTGCGTTCGGCGATGTCTCCCAGACTCACCCCTACACGTGTAACTCGTGCGCAGTTGCCTTCCGTAACAGCGATGCCCAACGAACTCATATGAGGAGCGACTGGCATAGATACAACCTCAAGAGAAGATTAGCAGAACTGCCGGCCGTCTCTTCGGAAGATTACAACGAGAAGGTGCTCGCTGCACAGGCAAGCAATAACGCAGCAGCCGCTCAAGCAGCCTTTGCAAAAGTATGCACACAGTGCCAGAAGACGTACTACAGTGAAAATGCTTTCCAAAATCACCTTGCGAGCAAAGCCCACCGAATGAAGGGCTCAATAGCCAGCGGCAAAATCTCAAGAGAGAGGACCAATGCTTCAGACAGCGCTGTATCGAAAGTGGTATCCTCAGAGGACTCGGAAATCCGAGATCCCGAAGCAGAGGCAGAATTCGAACAGGTGGTGGCGGGTATGAAGGACACATCCATTCAAGATCTACCGGCCATCGCACGAAGGCCGTCTGCTCCCGGTCCTGATGCTGACCCACGAGAGGACCATCCCATGTCACCAGAGAAGCCCGAGGTCTCTTCTATTCCTTTATCTCGGTGCTTATTTTGCAACTATGACTCCCCCAACCTCAAGCTCAGTGTCCTTCATATGACCAAGATCCATAGCTTGTTCATTCCTGAGCAGCATTACTTGGTTGATCCCGAAGGCCTCGTGCGTTACATGCAAGCAAAGGTCTATCAGAACTATGAGTGCCTATACTGCCATCGGCTTAGGGGAAACGCGGATGGTGCTCAGACGCATATGAGAGACAAGGGCCATTGCAAGATCGCCTTCGAGACCGAAGAGGAAATGATCGAAGTAGGTCAATTCTATGATTTCTCAAGCACATACTCGGATGACGGCGTGGATGATTCCGATACGGAGATGGACGCCTCGAAACCTACACAAAATGGCGGAGTCAAGTTGGCAAACGGTGAGAACCACGAGGAAGATGGCTGGGAGACAGACTCATCCTTCTCATCACTTGATACTGATGAGCTTGTCTCTGTACCGAATGATGACCGAACATCATCCTACCAACGCCTCCCTCTGCATCGACATCACTCAAATGCAGACCCGCGGCCTCACAGGAATGTGGATGGCTTCCATTCTCATGCACATCATCATAACAATGCAGTCTTCTACGACGAATACGAAATGCATCTCCCTAGCGGGAGAGTGGCCGGTCACAGAAACCTGCGAAAGTACTATAAACAGAACCTACACTCTTACCCCACCGCCGCCGAACGTATGGAGCGAGCACAACGCTTGATTGAAGAAGGTAGCTCGGATGCAGACATGGAAGATATCGGAGATCTTCCAGCTACGCCACCTCGAAACAGCCTGATACGCAGAGGGGAAGCTGGCATGCTTGGTGCGACGAGTCAACAACGCCGGGATGTTCGATCCCAGGAGATTCGATCAAGACAGAAAGAGCAGCGTTCTCAGAACAGGTACCAGGCTAAGCTGGAGAAGGCCAACAATCATCAGAAACACTTCAGGGTAAGTATTTGCATCATGCAAATTGAAGCAGGGCTATCGCTGACCGTTCCAGGATCCTCTATTGCAGTAATTGACTCAAAGCAGTCCTGGACAGCCTCGCCGTGTCATTCAGGAGGACTCTATCTGCGGCATTCTCTCACTTCTTGGCTTAGCGGGCATGTTTATTGCATAAGAGTATGGCTAGAGAAAACCTTGGTCGTGGCTGGGACTGGACTGGTAGAGGCTGGTACAGGCACTCCATCTATTACGAAACGCGATCAACGAACCTACATTAGACCAGTTCTATTCCGTATAGAGAGTACTTTTAGACCCGTATGACTAGAGCGCATATACCTCTTTGTATACGCCAAAGTGTTAGGCTTCTGGCACTGATGCGATGAATTTCGTTCCTGACGACACGTCTGAGTGCCGTCATGAAGATCCTTGGTTGTTTTGACAGAGAGTAGCTAGGTAGTATTACAAGTTCAAGTGAGTCCAAGTGAGTCCAAGGGTGAGCACTGGGAGCTGGTCAGGGGAGTTGGGAAATTTTTATACGGCGGACCAAATGGTCCCGAACCCCAACCAAAAACCACCGAGCTGCATCTCAAGCTTCATTCTTGCACGGATCATTGATAAAGTAGACTACCATCCTATTTCGCAGGCAACTCAGCTGCCAAAAAGGCCAAAAGTGCATTGAGCGCGAATTGGTCGCTTTTCTAGTCTCTTGTATCTTTCTTTGAAGTCTGGTCGCACTGCAATCCTATTGCGATGGCCAAAAAAGGTACGAAAAAGAGTCTCTTGACTCCGATCATCTTCCTCTCTCGCCATCCGTTTGCTAAACCTCGCTCCCCCCAGTCAAATCTCGTACCGTCGCAGTCCGCCTCATTAGTATGGCCATGACCGGCTTCTATCGAACTATGATCCGACCTCGCACCTCCCGACCTCTGAGCATGCTCAAATACGATCCAGTGGTCAAGCGGCAGGTGTTATTTCTGGAGCAGAAGCGTGGTAAATGATGCACAAACCCATTCTTCGATGGTGATTTACACGACTGGTTGAAGTGATGGTCACCAACATGACGAGCCGAGAGTCCTTGCAACCTTTAGTCCTACGAATTGAACTGCTTGAGGCTTCCAGTCATTCTCAAGATGTTGATAGTGGCTGCTACCCTTCACATTGGAAGAGAGGATGCATACTGCCTTGTGACCGCCATGATTCAAGTCGGACTGAGCCAAGTGGGAACTGCCATCTGCACCCTCACGGTCGCCAAGGTCGAAGGGCGCTTCAGGTGGTATGTGTAGGGGACGTAACCGGGCGAAGTACGTCCATTTTTGGTGTCTACACTGCGGCAATCTGGAGCTGGAAGACGAGCTATGCCCTACGGACTGGTCTTGGACAGGCCGTGAGCATGTCTCACGGCGAAGCGCCGTGCAGATGTGCCAGGACCATTGAGTCAGCCTTTGAGCTCATTTATGCCCTACGGCATCCTTACGGCATTGCATCCAACTATCTTTGGTCGCCTTTTGGTCATCTTATGGTCATCTTATGGTTGTTGTCAGAAGGAAGTTGAAACAGACACTCCCGAAGAGTGCACTTTCTGTCTAGAACGGGCAGCTCGCGGGTTTCGAAGCACTTATTACTCACCTGCGAGGCAGAAACATGGAGAGAGAAGACGTTCTAGACTTGGCTGTTTGCAATGCAAAATGGTCGGCGATCAAAAATTTACTTTTATCAACTTCCTTTCAAGAACTTTCCGACCTGTACGTGCTCGGCATTAAGAGTCTCTTCATCATAGCTTCCCTTAGTCAACTGATCTTTGCGTTCCTCTTTGAATGGCAAGTGGTTTAGGGGTAGGATAGATATTTCGTCCCTAAAATCTACAATATTTACTGTTAGGTAGAAGTTCATCTTACCTATCTAACCTCTGATCGTTAGCGAGAGTCTGCGAGGCTGTACGAGGCTGTACAAGGCTGCGCCCAAGCATTTGACGTCATTTCTTGAGACTGAGCCTGGACACACGGGCTTTTGAGCAGGTAAAGCAGAATCAACAAGCACAACCGATGCTGGAAGTACCAAGACACAACATGTCAATTGAACTTTCTATGGTTCCCATGGCCTAAGGTTCTCCTCAACGCCTCAGTATTCTCAATAATGCTCATCTATACCTTTGTAATATGATTCTCTTTACACTGAGCCGATGTCGTCCTCCCGAGTCATGCCTGCGGGCAGCTTGACAACAACTCAAGATCTCGACGGCCTAGATCCCGAGTCGTACACGGCCCGTCGCCTTAAGCATGCCTCTCCTGAACACCTTCACCTCACCTCTCGGAAGTTCTTCATTGGGCCGATACCCGAAGGCTGGCTCAATAGCAACAGGAAATCATGGTACAAGCGGAGGTTGGAACTAAGCACCTACTCCTCCAAAAGAGCAAGTTTCCATGCATCTGCCGATACAGGGCCTCATAATAGGACTCTGACAGGGCTGGATGGTCCGTCGACCGCGGCAAGGATATCGTTCAGCTTTCCGCAGCCAGAAGACGTCCACGACGAGGCATCGAGTGCAGGTGAGGAAGCTGGGACAGAGATCCCAGAAGAGGAGGAAGTCCTTGAAACAGCAAATCTTGAGCCCGTTGCGACAAATGAAGTTCCAATTGGACCTGACAATGAACCACAGACTCAAAATAATATTGCGTCCTCGAAAGCTATTCCTGTACCTATAGACAGAGGCTTAGACGGAACAAGAGATCAGTCTGGCCACAAGAGTGCCACATCTCCGGGTCCTACATCCTTTTCAACCGCGAAGGAGAACATGTCGGCGATATCTGACAGAGACCCATCCTTGATAGATGAACGCCGATCTAGACACGACACTGACCAGGAGGAGACGGATGGACAAGGGTCTCTGCGGATTTCTAGCGTGGGAACGAGTTCTCGGACGCCTCTGATACAACCGCAAACCGGGATTCCTGGCTCCCAGTCTCTCCGACAACATGAGCCCTCACCTTTGAAAGACGATATCTCATATCAGCTCAAACGCTCCACTACTGGAGTTCGCTTCAAGGTTGCGGAAGGGGTCCAGCAAGGTCGACGTCGGATCGAGAGCAAGGCAGAGAGAGCGATAGATCGTGTTGCCGACCACAGATTGAGACGCAACACGTTGAAGGAAGGGACCATCGTCAAGATGGAGAGAATGTTGGTTAGATGTGACAGCACTATGCAACCGCTCCCGGAAGATTTCGACGAGAACGAGAGTCAGAAAATCGAAATGAGACTCCTTGAGAAGTGGAGAGAGTATATGGTTGTGACGAGGAAAAGCAAGAAACAAGATGCCGATGACTTCAGATTGCAACTCTATAAAACAAGAGTGATTCCTGAGATTGACACTGAATCTACAAAGAAAAAGCCCGCACATGAGATTAGATTGGATCCCAAAACAACAAGGATAAATCTATATTCCTCATTGGACAAGACGGTAGTCATCTGGCATGCATACAAGAAAGGAACACGAATCTTCGTCATGAGGCCCAGCTCAACGGCACATTCAGTGGAGTGGTATACTTTCCTTCGGGATGCTTTGGGTTGGCGGAGACCTAATGTTCTCCACATCAATGTGCCTGACCTAGACGTCACCTTGAAGCTGGAGAGACCGTTTGAAGGCCTTGAGAAAGCTGGTGCCGATGCAACCGATGAAGAGACTGCGCTCTCTCAGACTGTTGAGGCTGAGAAAGCTGTTGCCGGCACAATCATAGCGAAGTGCTTGGATATGCTAAAACGTGATCCCGAATGGTCCAGCGTACTAAAAGTCTGGAGCGAATCAGCTCATATGGGCCTCGCGTGGAAGAGATACGACCGACTAGAATGGGTTTCTGGTGCCAACGAACAAAAAATGTATGGCTCTATGGCGATGCAACGATCGCATGACCTGGAATTGCGACCAAAACAGCACTATCCTACCTGTACTCATGGACGAAAGGGCAAGCTTCACGAAGAGCCCAGCCCGATCGAAGGCTTTCTTGTACGTCTTACGTCTCAGAAAGGCGTCCATCAACGATTCGGCAAAGCATTTTTCAAACGGCTATACTTCTCCACCCACGACCAGTTCTTGGTGTTCAACCGACCTGCAAAAGCCACACCACCACATCCTCCAAGGTTAGCAACAATTGGAGGTCAGAACATCCCTTCGTCACAAGAAATTATCGACAAAACACCGTTGATGTTCGAGGTGGAACCGTACAAGTTGAAAGATGCAGCTGTTTCCTGGCTGGCCTCTAGAGACAGGTTGTCGATTGAGAGCCATGACCGAGATGCTCTGGAGGAGGCCCGGCGCAATGTCGCAAATCTTCTTGAGTCTGACGGGTTCGTCAATTTGTGCTACGTGAAGAAAGTGCGTACCATCAAGTGGGGCGCTTCCCCAGCTGATGATACGCTCGATATTGGTTCCGACTCTGATGTTGATTTTCACCAGGAGGTTTCAGACACCAGGGCTGAAGACGGCACAACTAAGCAGATTGATGACGATCGTGTCTTTGAAATTCTCCTCGACAACGGGCTGGTGATTCGATTACAAGCATACTCGAAACAAACCCGGGATGAATGGATCTCGAGGTTGAAGAAGTTGGTCAAGTACTGGAAGTTACGTGTCGCGGCTGAGATGGACACCTACAAATCAATCCGACGAGCCAATCTAGAAGAGCTTAATATCGACGAAGAACTTGAAGCTATTATCGGACAGTTTGCGAAGAAGTGGGAAGTTAGCCGAAGTCAGACGAGTCCAGAGCTGTACAACATGTGCGGTTTCAGTGTATGCCGGAGTATCACAATGGCCGGCCCACTGTACCTGAAAACGAAGCGTCGAGCGGCTTTCCACAGGAGCCAAGTGATCCTCACCGGTGGCAAGCTTCTGATATACCAGGCTTCGTTGAGAAAACGGACAGGTCAAGAGATTCGCCATATCCATCAAGAGAAGCAACAGGTTGTCGATCTGAGGGACTGTTATGTATACAGTGGCTTGATTGTGGAAGATGATTTATTGTACCAGAACAAGACGTTTGACGCCAACCATCCCGGTATAGCAACTCTCCCTCGGGTCTACCTTGAAGACGGCTGGACCAGCGCCGATGTGGATGTGATGACTTGCTTTGTCGTGTGGCAGAACAGACGCAAAGGCTGGTTCCGAACAGCAGCAGTTGCCCAGGACAACAAGTCGTCCTCGGATGGACAAGGTGACGGTGGAAGGACTCGAGCTACACTACGCCGAGTGGGCCAGCTCGGTGTGCCTGGTCGAGGAATGGTGTTTAAGTGTCGAAGTCGGGCCGAGAGGGACAGATGGGTTCTGAGCGTTTCATGTGAAATTGAACGACTTGTTGAGCAAGAGGTTGAAGAGTTGGGAGATGAAGGGGAGTTTAGGTTTGATAAGTGAGAAAATGAGAACAAAAGGGTTTGGCAGAACAATCGGGAGGGGTCTCACCACCCTGTGTTGTAATACGAAATTCGAAGTGGTAGGTGAGAGAGTACATTTTACAAGGGCTGGGGGATCATGAGTCGGTAATAACGACAAAAAAGACAAACGACGACGGAAAGGAAAGGGGGGAGAAGGAGCAATTAGTAAGGCGAATGAACACATAATGGGATTTGAGATGAAGGGAGAAAGTATCTATTTTATTTATTTGTTGGTATGATTAGGTAGTATCGCCGCGATAGTGACATTGACTCATAATGGTAATGGTGAGGTACCTAATACTGACGTGGGAAATGGGTTGTTTGGTTGTTTGGCTGCTTGTGTTGATTTGATTTTGCCATCTGTCTGAGCCGAGCTCCGTTCGTGATTCGTGATTCATTATCTCTCTTTTTTTTTCCTGTCTGGAATTTTGTACGAATGCAAAACCAAAAGCGAGAGAATAGGTAGGTACCTACTGTGGGTACTCGCACCACTCGACTCTGATCCCACGAACCACGAATGCGTTATCTGACGGACGACGGACCCTGGACTGGAGCCACGGCTAGACCTAACTAGTCGTACTCCACGAAAAGCATTGTAGCCTCACTCATGATCTCGTCCGCCCTGTCCTTCCCGCCACCGACCTTGGTCTCGAGCCAACCTGTTGCCTTGTCGACGACCATTTCCCACACGTCCTTTTCGTCGGGGACCTTGGATCTGAGCCACGCCGTCGCCAGGGCTGTCGCGGCGACAGACGTGTCATCCGCGGACACCTTGACGGTGACGCTCTCGACGTCGTCGGCCGTCACACCCAGCAGGGCCAACAACGGGTCTGAAAGGGTCCACGATCCGTCGAATTCCTGCAGGTTGATAATCTTGTGCATCTTCTGTTCGTCCGATAGCTGCTCTTCCTCTTCTTCTCCTCCTTCTTCTTCCTCATCCTCTTTTTCTTCCTCCATATCGACGTCGGCGACGGACGCGGTCTTCTTCTTAGCCGTCGGCGCGGACTTGCGATACGATTTCGCACCTAACTGTCTGCGTGGAGCCACGCCGCCAGCGAACTTGTATGCCCTCTGGCTGAAGAGTGCAACTCCAGCTCCCCCACTCCCACCGGGTGCCGGTGGTCCGGCAAAACTTGACATGCACATATCGACCGTGTTTGTCGGCGCGGAGGTGCCGTGATTTATCGGAGCTAACTCTCTGTCTCTGAGACCTGACCTGTGCATTGGTTGGAACCTCCTACGTGCCCTGGGGCCGGGTTGCTGGTGCAGCATTTGAACTTGTTGAAACGCTGCTGGAGGTGGAGCCGGGAGGGGCCCGCCTGGCCTCTTTTGCCTCCTGTCGACGGGCTCCGGCGCACCTGCACCTGCAGCGTCAGTATCACGGACACAAAGAGACATGTTTGGGGATGATGAAGGTGAAAAGAAAGAATTCGGGCCAGAAACAATGCCACTGCCGCTGCTGCCCCCGCTCT
The DNA here is from genome assembly GCF_000836115.1 of Exophiala spinifera. Lineage (NCBI taxonomy): Eukaryota > Fungi > Ascomycota > Eurotiomycetes > Chaetothyriales > Herpotrichiellaceae > Exophiala > Exophiala spinifera. The sequence goes on along the minus strand of NW_015622517.1, from coordinate 2,432,712 downwards.
GGCCAAGGTCTCCGTCCGATTCATCAGGTAGTGGACATGAGGCTGCTGCCATCATTTCATTCGAGTAGTGCTGCATCGTGTTCATCCCGGCGGCCGAGTCGCCGAACAATTCAGTGCCGCGGGAGAATCGACGTGCTTGTAAGTCTGAGGTTGTTAAGTCCAAGTTGTTTAGAGATTGAGCGATTCCAAAGAGGCCAGTGGTGCCAGAGCAGAGCCCACTTTGTGGGGGAGCAGAGTCCGAGAGAGTTGGGGTTCGAGTGTCAGTGCTCCCGAAGAGACCAGAGGTGCTAGAGAATAGCCCGCCACGTTGTGAGTTCCGGGGATTTTGGGAGCCAAAGCCCCCGAGATAAGCACCAGAAGAGAAGGTGGAAGCCAGCGAGTTCGAACCGAAGCCTGAGTATGGAGCAGAAGTCGCCTTCATCGTGGGGGCAGCAAAGGTCGTTGTTGCACGAGCCGCGAATAGCATAGTGGAGGCACTCTTTGGGGTATCAATGGGTCGGGACTTACTCAATAAGGAACGCGACGGAAGGTTACCTTCGTTTGTATTGTCGGCGGTACCATTTGTCTCCACAGCAATAAATGAGCACCATTTTCCAGCGACTTGGAACTGGGTACCAAGTCTGACGGCCTCTCGTTCAACAATGAGATCCCATTTGCCTCTGTGGGCGGATTTGAGAGGTTGGCCGAGACGGTTACGCACTTCTGTGATCCAGCCACGACCCTCTTCGAGTTCTTGAGTTGCTTTCTTCGCAGCAAGTTGGTGGATTGTCTTACCCACCCCGACATCCTGAATAGGGATTTGAAGCTCCAGTGGTCCATGCTCGCAGGTCCCTCGCAGAGTGACTGCTTTGGGGACCTTATGAGGAGCACCAGGGCCGACTAGGAGGTAGACCGTCGTGCGGTTGAAGGGGAACAAGGCTGGTATCTTGTGTGGTGTCTGCAACACTTTGGGGCTCGGAACCTCAGGTAGACTATCATAGCGACCGGTTGGAGGATTGGTGGGTTCTTCCGGCGCGTCTGTGTCGAAAAGAGAGATTGTCTTCTTCTCCGCGGGTTTCTGCAGGTCCGTTACCACTGTTGTAGCCGGTTTGTCGGTAGCCTCGACCATCTCAAAATCATCATCTTGGGAGATCGAGTCTTCGTCGTATGTGACGGCAAGGGTATAGTCTGTGACGTGCGGGGTCAAGGCTCCCTTGAGCATGCGAACAACACGCTTGTCCATCTTCTCGTTGTTGCCCACGAACTGAGCGAAGCCGTTGCCTGCGCGTGCGATGCCTTCGACGAGAGCAGACGATGCACCGTGCCCAATACCCAAGGAGAAGAAACGTGCATTTTTCGTTTCGTTCAGGAAGGCGAACAGCTCGTTCTGATTCCAGATCTCGCCGTCGGTCAGAACCATCACTTCGAGAGGAAGATCTTCATATCGATTCTTGACAGTCTCTTTCAAAGGATTCAACATCTCGGTGCCACCATAATTGGCACTGAAACCGTCGATGTGCTTAAGAGCCTCCTTCAGAGTCGACTGATCGTAGGTCTGACTCTTGTCGAAGAGGAAGGAGTATCGGGAACCAAAAGAGCAGATGTTGAACTTGACCCCGACAGGAAGAGACCGTAAAAATATCTTCAAGGCGGAGACAAGGAGTGGAATCTTGTCAGACATGCTACCACTTCTGTCAACCACAAACACAATTTCAGGCGAGATGTTTGGTAAACTGAATTTGGGCACGAGGGTTGTCATTATTGCGCGTTGGTTGGGAAGCAAGGGATGTGTCTCAAGCAGTGCACGTGGGTTTTCGGTGTCTTTGGCAAGCACGACAATGATGAAGTCCTTGTCTAGCTCAGTTGTACCGAGCGTCAATGTCGCTGATGCGTTGTTGGTTTGGAAAGCATCATCGTCCATGAGACTGGTCCGACCCATGGTCACGGCGATTGGGTGGCTTGGTGATTGCAGACCTCGTACAGTAGAACCGTCTTCAAGGGTAACATTCACCAGAATGGAAATACCGCCTTTGGCATTTGCGGATTGTTCAGTCAGCGCTTCTCCTGATTCAGTCGACACCGATCCATAGCGTGGTGCAATGGTAGTCGGAATGGTGAAACGTGAGCCACCTGTTTCGGCGTCGTACTTGAGTTCTCCGAGGTAGACGATCTCCACGTAGATCTTTTCGTTAGGTGGCACGTTCCCAATTGTGGTGGTGAAGACATCAGATGCCTCCGGCAATTGTTGAAACAACCCTGCCGTCTCGCCACGAGCAACTGCTTCGTCGTACTCTACCTTCGCTTGCTGTTTCTCCTTGACTACTCCGACCAAAGTCTTGGAGCCGACTATGCAGGTAAACTCAACGACACTGACTCCATCGTACAGTGGGAAGGTATATTGTACCTCATCGAGCTTGTCGTTTCGATCATTGACAAATATTTGTTTGAGTGTGGTTCGTGAAGTAATGGCTAGAATATCTGTGGAGGTAGACAACTCAACTTGTGGAAGGTACTGCTTCTGAGGAGGGGAGTCGTAGTACGGTTGGGACGCCGGCAGTGAGTATAGATACCAACAGCCACATCGAGACTGCATGGTGCTGTGTTTGCTGGAGGATATCCGGAAACAGTGATAGAAGAGGAACAGAGAAGTGATGTGGGATGGGAGGAAATGTAGGGGGTTTAAATAGATGGACAAGGATGCAGGCAACCATAAGGCCTAGCTGCCTCATTCCCAAAAGGGTAATCGGCAGGGGTCATCAGCCAATCAGACGGCGAGCCCAAGGAGAAGTTTCAGGAGCATCTGGTTGCCTTGTGCCGGGAATAAAGGATCATAGCAGCAAGAATATTCGGCACCTCACCAACTTGCTCGTCGCTATAAATTGTAGTGCCAAGTCAGGTTGGACTTAGCTCCAAGATCAACTCCAATGGAGGTTGCTGTCGTCAAGATGCAGGTCAAAAACAATACGCGAGGGACAACGGTGGAGTCAGTAAAGGATACAAACCTGGTTCGCTGCGAGAGGTTCGCGCTGTGGTAAGACAAATTCTTTGCAGCTGCCTGGTTTATCTCGTTGTCGGGATCCTGCATCGGACTCGGGACGGACTGGCGGACTTTGCCAATCCCTCTGCAAGCTGTAGCCAGGCGGCAGAGCACGGAGGACAAAGTATCAGGCACTAAGGCCGGCCCCCTGGATCGTTGGAGAGGCACTGTGGGTGTCTGGCGGATTGCCTAATCACTGCAAATGTAACTCCAGGTACATCGTATCAATCCTAGTGGACGCGGTCAGTATCATCGACAGCCTTTGCCGTGGAAACCTCACATTTTTCCCTTCTTGAACCCTACACCCTTGAGTCTTCCAACTTCTTCGAATCCCCATCGTTTGTACCAATCTCGTAGTGCCATGCCCTGGCCAGGAGCTTCTTCATCTATCGCCATGACAGCAAAGACCTTTCTGACGTCAACCTCAACCGGGTGGTCTTCGTGGCCCACTTCCTTCGACACATGCTTGGTCTGCCGAAGTAGTTCGATCAGCCGCTTGATCATCCTGCTCCCTATGCCTTTCTTCTGGTGTGTGGGGTGGCAGTAAAGGCTTATCTCCACAGAATGTCCATAGCCCAGCATGAAGCCACGAAAAGCCGAGGCGTACGAGTATCCAACGACTGTACCGCCCTCGTCAACAGCCACCAAATACGGTAAATGCCGAGCCACTGAATCGTGGTAACGTTCAGCGACATAATCAGGCGGTGGCTTTTGCACGAGAAAAGAGACCACAGTGTTAAGCACGTAGTACTCGTATATCTGACGCACCTGTGGGAGGTCTGATTCCACCGCAGCACGAACAGTCACATTCATGGTTAGAAGAGGTCGTCCAGCGATGGCTGCCCACCACTCGTATATTGTTGTTGTCCATGTCGTGTCAATGGTTTCGACGAGGTCGGCATTTATCCCAGCCGGCGTCCCTCGGCGGACAAACAATATTCCGAACCACCATTCACGTGCACAGTCACGTGAGCACAGCTTATCGTTATCGATTCGTGCCCCGCAAAACCTAGACTTCAACTGTGACTTCAATGTTCTGAGCAGTCACTAACAATCTCTTTTCGCCGTGCCTCAGTCTATTGATCAATTGAATCCTTGAATGTATTGAAATTTACACTATTGAGGCGTGAATTGGTTTTTGCTTATTGTTCGTTGTTGTATAAGTTTAGATTCCCCCTCAAGTTGTCTCTTCCAGGTTTCGACCGCTGCTGTCAACGCCACACGTAAACCCTCTTTGCACACATGCTCACTCGTCTCCAAACTGCTGCAATGGCATCTTCTAAGCTGTTGCCGCTCAAGAGTATCCCTACCCTCTCCGACCTGTATCGCGCAGAACTCCTCGCACCGTCAGCCGAAGAGGATCTGGCATCCCCAAACCAAGAATACAACGACAAAATCAGCCTGATACAGCATGACATCACACTGCTAGAAGTCGATGCCATTGTCAATGCTGCAAATCGCCGACTCCTCGGAGGAGGAGGTGTTGATGGCGCAATCCACCGTGCAGCTGGACCTGGCCTCCTGAAAGAATGCGCAACTCTTGATGGCTGTGCCACCGGGTCTGCCAAAATTACCGATGCCTACAACCTGCCGTGCAAAAAGGTCATCCACGCTGTTGGCCCTATTTTTGACAGCATCACCAAGTCTGAGCCTCTGCTTCGATCCTGCTACCGTACGGCCTTCCGCCTCGCAGCTCAGAATGACTGCAAGTCGATAGCCTTCCCTGCCATCTCCTGTGGAGTCTATGGTTTCCCAAGCAAGCCTGCAGCCCTTGCAGCGATCCGCGAGACCCTTGCTTTCCTCAAGACACCAGCAGCGTCGGGTATCGAGAGAATCATCTTTTGCAACTTCATGGATCGAGACGTGGATGCATACGCCGATTTGCTGCCGTAAGTGGCACATGTGTTTCCATTTCCCAGGAGTTTTGACTAATGGTGATTTGATTTTAGGCTGATTTTTCCCCCAACTCTGGAAGACTTGTCCCCAACAAGTGAGTCAGACCTTTCTGATCTAACAGACTCAGATGATGACGAAGGACAGCCTAGTCCCATGAGGCCTATTCCACCCCGAACGCTGTATGTGAACCCCCGTGTCGATAGAAACAGTGGATCGAGATCAGCCAGCTTCCGGAGTAGTTCGAAGCGATCGTTCGAAGAATTATTCGAAGATGACGATGAAGAGGACGAAAGCCCGGTTACCAAGAAGAGACGAGCCGGAAGTGGCCCGTTTGACTGTGAAGGTGGGGATGAGCAAGACCAATCCCTTCGTGAAGGCGCCGAGTCCGAATCAGAAGATGAGGTTGACACGAAAATTCCTACCACCGTCTGGAAAGGCCGTCTGACTGATCCTGTCGACGACGAATGCCCGCACGAACGCTTCTACGTGGCTGATGGGCTGTCTTCTCATGGTCTCTGGCCACATGGTGCATGGATCTGCGAATGTGGTGAGAAGTTTCTCCAGAGATGTTGCACTGATATGCCAGCGATTGGTCGTGGTGTGTACCATCGGTATCACTACTGAGAAGAGTGCGGATGGAGCGTATTGTCTTTCTGGGGTTGTTTAACTTGTCAATGGACGTTTGGGTTGTACAAATGGCAACGTCTTTGGCAATGGATAGGAATTGGCTGATGTGGTATCGAGCGCGGATCAAAGAGCTGGCTGAGGGATCGCTTACCATCGTACATACGATTGGTTCTCGGAATAAAAGTTCAACTAAGGGTCTTGAGCAGGATTCTCAGACATGGCAGATCACCTGGTAATTGTCAATAATGATTTAGTTGACTCTGACACTCGATATGGTAGTTTTGATGCCTACCTAGGTTTGGTTTTTGGTTCTACATTCGTCGAATGATGCATGAATCAGTCAATTATGAGGCATCCTTAGCCATGCTCATCCTCGTTTACAATAGTGATGGGTTAGCCTTTCCTCCCGAGCTTCCTTTCTCTCCCCAATCGTTCAATCTCCTCGCACACGTTGTCGGTGACTTCGTCGGTACCAGCGGTCCCTCCCAGATCCCTCGTTTTGATGCCTTTGTCCAGGACGTTCTCGACGGCGTCCATCAGCAAGTCGGCGGCGTCGTGCTGCCCCAGCCACCTGACCATCTCGGCGCAGGTCCAGAAGGTGCCGACGGGGTTCGCGACGCCCTTCCCGGCGATGTCCCAGGCCGAGCCGTGGATGGGCTCGAACATGCTCGGGTTCCGCCTGGTGGGGTCCAGGTTGCTCGTCGGGGCGATGCCGATGCTCCCGGCCAGGGCGGCGGCGAGGTCCGACAGGATGTCGGCGTGCAGGTTGGTGGCGACGACGGTGTCGACGGACTCGGGCTGCAGGGCCATGCGGCACGTCATGGCGTCGACGAGCATCCTGTCCGTCTCGACGTCCGGGTAGTCCCGGGCCACGAGGGCCTGCACCTCGTCCCACAGGACCATGCCGTTGCGCTGGGCGTTGGACTTGGTCACGAACGTCAGCTTCCGGCGCGGCCGCGACCGCGCCGTCTCGTACGCGAACCGCAGCAGCCGCTCGGCGCCGTGCCGCGTGAACACCGCCACCTCGGTCGCCACCTCCCACGGCTGCCCGACGTGCGACCGGCCCCCCTGGCCCGCGTACTCGCCCTCGCTGTTCTCGCGGACGATGACCCAGTCGAGTTTCCGGGCCGCGGCGGCGCCGCCCTGGCACGACGACAGCGGCGACGTCACCCCGCGCAGGATCCGCGTCGGCCGCACGTTGGCGTACTGTTGCAGCGGCTGGCAGATGGCGAGCCGCAGGCCCCAGAGCGAGACGTGGTCGGGAACCCGCACGTCGCCGACCGCCCCGAAGAGGATGGCGTCGTGCTTGCGAAGCTCCGAGAGCCCGTCCTCGGGAATGTACTTGCCCGTCTTCAGGTACGTGTCGCTCGACCAGTCAAAGTGTGTGAAGGCGAAGCTGAAGTGCGAGAATGTCGACGCCAGCGTGTTGAGCACCCGGATGCCCGAAGATATGACTTCGGGGCCGATGCCGTCGGCGGGAATCGAGGCGATGGCGTATGTCGTCGTTGTCGTTGACGGTGGAGGGTCGGCGACGACCCCGACGGGTTGTTGTTGTTGGTGGTGGTGGTCGACGGATATCGAGCCCATGGTTGTTGATTGACTTGACTCTGTGACTGGGTGTTTTTTTTTCTCTTATTATTGACTTTTCTGCGACGAGCTAAGCGAATTGTAATTCTTTGATGCTTGCTGTGAAAATTTAAAATTGAATCCAGGATAGTCATATAAATATAACAAATGTACGGCTTCTTAAACTTATAAGATGCTGCGATTCATGCATGTCGATGTCTGAACGCGGGCAAACTTTTAGGCTACCGGCACTTGTCCCGTCGCCCCGGGTCTGTCCGGGGTTGTACTCCGTACGCAGCCTTTCATGGTCTTGCGGAGGAAGCATATTCGACAGGGTAAAGAAAGCTACTGGTAGGGGTGTCTATGGTTAGGTTAGTGCCACTTTTCAGGGTGACGAAGAACAGTTTTGGAACCCTGGGTGCGTGGCAGGGTTTAAAAATTGCGACTTCACACCATGTCAACCAACTATAGGTCCATTCATCCACAGCACAACATTATCCGGGGAGGCTCGGTGCACCTGTGACCCCGAACCTGTTTCTCCTCAGTTGGACGCCCTTGCTCGCTCGAACCAGAGTCCTGAGCGCCAGCCAGCTACATAGCGAAATTTTCATGCTCAGTGTGTTTCGCAATATATACTTGGTCGTCTGTATATGCGTAAAGTTTCATTCTTTAAAAGCTAAACTTTCAGTTTATTGTTCGTCTTTTCGAATTTTATGCTTTTTGTTTTCTACTTTTATTTGTTATGTCTGTGTTTGATTCTCAAAGGTAAAAACAGCCCGTGGGTCGGAAGCATCCCAGGTAAAATTTCATTCGACATATTTGGGGGGGCAAAGAACGAAGTCGGGGCTGAAAAAGCATGACTACCTACTAAATGATGAAGAAGTACTCAATCATAGCCTGACACGATGCGCGGGCTTGGTTGGGCTGATACAAAGGACCAATTGTTACCTGGTCAGAAGAATGATCAGTCAGCAGATGTAGTGGCTGAGTAGTGCATGCAGCTTAGGCTGTGTCTGAAGCCCCCAGCTTATAATTTGAAGTGACGTGTCACATCACAAATCTTGGTTAGTATGGATTTGGTGCCATGGAGCCGCCGCGACTCTTAAAGGGTGCCTGGATCCATCCCCGCCTGGAGATTACGATCTACAACTTCCGAGAAGCTGCTGCTGTGGATGTGCTGCACCACATACTGTACAGGACTCAAACACAAGATCTGCCATAGAAGCCCCAAACCTCCGGAGACCACTCCATCATGGCTGAATACATGAAAGAAGTTGTGCAGCAACCTTCAGACGCCTCCACTCCCCCAACAACGTCGGCTCCTATCGATCCATCCGCTTATCCAACCCATCGACTCAACGGTATAAAAGCTGGAAAGCGTAGCGTCCAGCTACTTGTCAATACAGGGAACCAGCTCTTTGACGCAGAAAACATAGAATGCGACGACTTTGGGTGGCAGAGTTTCGGTAATTGGGAGGGTGAAACTCTATTGAAGGTCGTGGACATTCTTCAACAAAGGCAACCCAGCGCAAGCACTCCCGCGGGCAATGACAACTCCAAATTTGCGAAGCATGGGTCTGGACAGAGACTCGGGCCGGGACGGACGTTGGCGGACATAGGCAAGGAATAACGCTGGGGTTGATGCTGGTGATTGGGATGAATGGCGCACGCAAACCGATTAATTGTGACAGTATGTAGTAGTCGCTCATTTATTTGAAACTTGGCATTACCATGTATACACAAACTGCTGGATCCATTATTCAGTGACGTTGGGTTTGAGTAGTGAAGTATTGTTGGAGAGTTCTGTCTGAGACAGAACCGACGAACTGAATTGCCCGATCTCCTGCAGAGACTCCTTTAATGTCGAAAAGGTCACCAAGGGTGGAAACGAATAGCTGTTGCCCATCGTGGCCCACCCTCATATCCTCCACGACGTGTACACGCTTCTCTGAGGCCCTTCCAGCTGCACCGTTGCAGATCTCCAGTAACCTTTTGGCGCTCTTGAACTCGCCTTCGAGCGTTTGAACGCCTGCTCCCGGATCCTCCACGGCCGTATCATTTTCCAAACTACTGGAATCTCGCTCAGAGTGGAGGTGTTTGATGGTCTCGGAGAGCGCATCGCTACATACTCTCAGCCCCGACAATGTTATGGTCTCCGCCCGCGTGAAGTCTCTGGCCTGAAGAACGGGGCTAGAACGCTCAGTCGCCTTCCCCTGACCGACGATCGGCGGAAAGTGCATTTCATTGATGTGAGACAGTACTTCGTTGCAGAATTGGAGACACATTTCAACGTTCCCTTTCTCGTTCTTGATCCGCTGTATGTCGAGCTGCATAGTTTCGGAGGCTTGTTCGGCGTCACTCGCATGACTTTGAAGTTTTGCGTCAATGTCCTTGAGATGATCCTCCAGATCTTGGGTGGTACTTTGGACCAAATCTTTATACTCATTGAGCACCTTTAAAGTGACAGAAGTAGAATGCCTATGACCACGGTCAGCCTACGAAACGCTTTTAGACCGCGAACTTACAGATTTGCATCGGCAAGGGCGATGCAGATGGTGCTTTTGTACCCTGCGATCATGTTGGTGAAGCCGTTCACGTCGTTCCCCATGTATTTCAGTCTCGCCCAATCTCTAAAACTGGTTCTAGCACCTCCCGAGTGCTTGCTACATTTGATCAGCAGCCCCTCAAAGTCCGAGCATGCTTGACTGCATCGTTCCAGGGGAAGCTTCAATGAAGTGAACGCGCTCGCATTGGAAACAACAAGCGATTGTAGAGATTGGAGAACTTGATTGAGAGCGGCTAATTCATCCAGCAGACAAACAACAGCCCGCCGATGGTTTTGGAAACTCCGAACTGTGTCGTAGAGGGCTTTGCTAGATTGGATTGCAGCCGTGATGACGGCCAGTAAACCAGCACTCACGCTCAGCGGATCAGCCATGCCGTGGATGCGCTGGCACACGGACCTTTGGAACGTGGTTTCTCGCCAGGTGACAGAGTCAACTCGAGATCGCAGGAGGCTGACCGAACCACGACACTCAGGAGAGGTCACGTGCCGCTCCAGACTGAAGCAGCCCAACACGAAATCCTCTAGGAGTCTCGAATATCCAGACAACATGAGAAGAAGCACGGGAATGTGTGTGTGGCAAATCGGAATAAGGATTTGTATTTGGATGACCTCCTACAACCATGTGATCATGCCAATTCACCAACCATCGACCACGCGTGTCTATGGCTCCAGGATGACCTGTGTTCTCTTTTCAACAAAGGCTTGTCGAAAATCGGCATTGAAAATGGTGCAGTTTTTGCGGATATCCGCCGCAGTACGTACTCGTTCTTGCGACAAGATTTCAACTGGTTCCAAGACCCCATGATTGAAAGAAGACGGGAATGATATTAGCTATGAAATATACCTAGGACTATCGAGCACCTAGAGTTAAATCAAGGCAAAGAAGTGAAGTCTAATCCAAGATAAGAAGTCTAATCCGATGGAAGTAGGGTATAAATCTTGCCTTTTCTCAAGAAAATGGCAAACCCAACCCCAAATCCCGCAAGTATCTGCCCCTTGTAAGGAAAGAAAAAGGGGAACCAGATTGCAAAATCCTCCTGAAGGTGAAGTGAATATAAAAGAGGCCGCAAACGACCTCTGGTCTGAGAATAGAAAAATATAACTTCTTCGCCCCGTGATCACCAGCTGTCAAGTACTTTCTCAGCTGCAGGCAATATCGGTCAGATAGACAGTGGTAGAACCCAATGAGCCGCATGAACCATTCATTACCTGGTCGGCGACATATGTTTCGACCTGGCTTACCGACTCCGTGGCGATGATTGGTGTGTTGCCGTTGTTTCCATAGGCCACACATCCTGGGGTAGTGGAGCAGGTTAGCTGTGCAGTGGCGACAACTTGACTCGTGCTGCATCCAAAAAGGCCGCCCGTAGTGCATGTTCCTCCGTTACTGATACCAACATTGGCTAAAGAGAGCCCCGAGCAGAGTACAACGGCTGTGTTGCACTGGGGAGTCGGCAGCGCAGGAGCCGGGCACGCGGTGTTTGCCACAGGCGTGTTAGCGAGACCGACTAGCGCGCATAATGTGTTGAGAGCTGATCCCAAGCCTGAAATTTGAGCCTGAAGCTGAGACGCTGTCAAAGCATAGCCATAGGCTGTGGTGCTGGTAAACGACACCGAAGACACTCCGGCATACGTGTAAAGCTCATTGGCTATGGCCTGCATCTGCGCAGTTGTACAGCTGCCCACTACCAGTGGGCAGGATAGACTCTTGACCACCCACTGGCTCACAGCAGCCTGGCAGAAAGCCATAGTTTGAGTGGGGGTCGCACATGAAGCAGTTGTAGTGGTGGATGATGCCGAAGATGTGGTACTCGTCGTAAACGTTGTTGCCACTGTAGTGGTGATGATTGAAGTTGACGATGGTGCCGAGCCGCTGCTAGTTGAGGCCGTAGAAGGGGCTGAAGAGCTGGACGAAGAACTGGAGCTGGAGGATGATGAGCACCCCACGTCACTTAGGTAAAGAGTAGTCGAACCAACGCCGCTGCAACTATTGCTTAGAGCATAGTTGGCAATGTATTGCTCAAGAGCGCTGACTGATTGTGAGACGACAAGGGGTTGCCCGCCGTTTCTACCATAGGCTTGACATGCTGATCCAAGAGGTGCACAAATGCCCTGAGCAGTAGCCATCACTTGATCGTTGGAACATCCAAAGAGACCGCCGGTGGTACAGCTGCCGGTTTGAGTTACTCCAGCATTGCCTAGTGACATCCCCGCACAGAAAGTGACGGGCGTATTACATTGCGGCGCAGGAAGTGTTGGAGGGCCACATGTGATATCGATGACTTTCGTGGGAGCGATCGCCGAACAGATTGTATTTATAACCCCTGCTAGCCCGTTGACTTGTTGTTGCAATGAAGATGCCGATAGCGCGAACCCGTAAGCGTTGTTGTTGTCGAATGCTACCGATCGTACACCAGGGTATGAGTATAGCGTATTTGCAAATGCTTGCATTTGAGCCGTCGAGCAGCTACCGAGCACTAATGGACATGAGATCTGTTTGACAACCCACTGATTTACGAGTGCTTCACAAAAAGCAACTGTAGGAGGGGTGGCACACGATGCCGATGAGGTCGTGGAAGAAGCCGATGTTGTAGTAGTCGTGGTAAGTGATGTTGACCCTGTAGCAGAAATGGTAGTGGTTGGGGAGCTCGATGCTGATGAGATTGTTGAGGTTCCGGAACTGGCCGTAGAGACTCCGCTAGTCGAAGAAGCGCTGCTCGAAAGGCTGGTGGTGGATGATGCACCACTAGTCGACGTAGAGCCTCCAGTTGAAGAAAGACCCCCGCTTGTCGATAGCCCAGTTGAAGAGCCACTAGAAGATGACGCGCCAGACGATGAAGATGCTCCTGTGGAGGACGCTCCTGTGGAGCCAGTCGAGGACGCTCCAGTCGATGATGCGCCAGTGGAAGAGCCAGTCGAGGACGCTCCAGTCGAGGACGCTCCAGTCGAGGACGCTCCAGTCGAGGACGCCCCAGTCGAGGAACCAGACGAGGCGCCTGTGGAAGATGCTCCTGTGGAGGACGCACCAGTGGAAGAGCCAGACGAGGCGCCAGTGGAAGACGCTCCAGTCGATGATGCGCCTGTGGAAGATGCTCCTGTGGAAGAGGATTCAGTAGAAACACCGGTGGAGGAGCCGGACGATGAGCTTGTAGAAGAAGCGCCCGTAGAAGAGGATCCGGAGGAAGAGCCAGACGAGACACCAGTGGAAGATACTCCTGTGGAAGAGGCTACAGTGGAGGATATTCCTGTGGATGACGTCTCCGTAGATGATGCACCGGATGATGCGCTCGTAGACTCACCGGTTGAGGAGGATGCTCCAGTTGACGAAGACAACCCTGCGGAGGAACTGCTCGTCGAAGATGTCGTGACTCCGCCACTGCTAGTCGTTCCTTGGTTACCTCCAGTCGAGGTACTCGAACCAGAAGTAACCGTTGAAGTGGTCAACGAAGTAGAGCTACTAGAGCTAGAACTTCCACAAGATGCGTCACTCAATACCAGTGTGACAGATCCCAGGGAACCACAACTGTTGCTAGCCGCGTAGGTGGCGACTTGCTGCTCAATTCCTGTTACTGTAAAAGTCGTAACAATTATGGGCTGTCCTCCATTCCTTCCGTAAGCTGTACAACCTGCGGTCGTGGAGCAAGACAGGGCGGCGGAAGCCATAACCTGATCATTGGAGCAAGGGATGATGCTGCCCGTGGTGCAAGCTGCAGCGTTTTGGACGAACAATGTGTTCAAAGACATACCAGCACACAACGTGACCTGAGTATTGCATTGGGGCGAAGGAAGGATGGGAGGAGGACAAGTTGTATCTTGAACCTGGGAGGAAGTGATAGGAAGTGAGGCACAAATCTGGCCCAGTGGTCCCAATGATCCTATCTGCGATTGTAGTCCAGAAGCAGTTAACGCGAACCCATAGGCGTTGTTGGAGTCGAACGTGACAGATCGAACGTTAGGGTCAGAGTACATTGTGTTCGAAAAGGCCTGCATCTGAGAAGTTGTACAGCCTAGAATGTCGGGACAGGATATAGTGCTAACAATCCACTTGCTTATAGCTGCAGAACAAAATTGTACAGTTGGTGGAGTTGCACATGAAGCCGATGAGGAGGTGGATGATGCAGAGGTCGTCGTGGTTGATGTTGTGGTGATAGTTGTCAGGCTTGATGAACTGCCAGTCGATGAAACACCGGTTGAAGAGGTCGAACCTTCAGTAGTGGAAGATACAGAACTACCGGATGTTGATGATATCGATCCTCCAGAGGTGGAAGAACCGGCGCCACCAGACGTGGAAGATCCAGACCCGCTTGTGGTGGAAGATACTGCTCCTGAGGACGTTGTTGACCCAGGTCCTCCGGATCCGCTTGAAGTAGACGAGCCAGAACCTGCTGTGGAGGATCCTGATCCACCCGTGGTGGATGACCCAGGGCCTCCTGTGGTGGAAGATCCTGAACCACCTGAAGTAGACGAGCCAGAGCCTCCTGTGGTAGACGATCCAGAACCACCCGTGGTAGATGATTCTGAACCACCTGTGGTAGATGACCCTGAACCATCTGTGGTGGATGACCCTGAGCCACTTGAGGCTCCCGTGGTTGACGCCGTGGTAGACGATCCTGATCCCGCTGTGGTGGAGGACTCTGAACCACCTGAAGTAGACGAGCCAGAGCCTCCTGAGCCTCCTGTGGTAGATGACCCTGAACCTCCTGTGGAGGAAGATCCTGAACCATCTGTGGTGGATGAACCGAAGCCTCCTGTAGTGGAGGACCCAGAGCCACCTGAGCCTCC
>NW_015622517.1:2282721-2417954 GCF_000836115.1 Exophiala spinifera | reverse complement strand
GAACCACCTGAAGTAGACGAGCCAGAGCCTCCTGAGCCGCCTGTGGTGGAGGACCCTGAACCTGCTGAACCACCTGTGGTAGATGATCCTGAGCCTCCTGAACCACCTGAAGTAGACGAGCCAGAGCCTCCTGAGCCGCCTGTGGTAGACGAGCCAAGTCCAGAAGTAGGTGAAGTTGATGAGCCTGAGCCCCCGCCGGTGGATGAGCCTGAGCCTTGCGTGGACGAGCCGGACTGAGACGTAGAGGCAGTCGATGAACCTTGGCCGCCACCACCACCAGTTGTCGAGGAGCCTGAGCCTTGTGTTGATGAGCCTGAACCTGATGTCGGCGCACCAGTGGACGAGCCCGAGCCTCCAGACCCAGTTGACGAGCCTGAACCTGAGGTAGAAACTCCTGTAGATGATCCTGAGCCTGTGGTTGAGCCTGAGCCGGAACCAGTTGTAGAGCCTGAGATCGGCCCTCCTGTGGATGAGCCAGACCCTCCGGAGCCAGTTGTAGAGCCTGAAACAGACCCTCCTGTTGACGAACTGGGTCCGGTCCCTGAACCGGTGGAAGAGCCCGAGCCCGAGCCAGTAGTAGACCCTGATATGGGCCCTCCTGTGGATGAGCCAGATCCTGAAGTAGTTGTCATTGAGGACGACTGGCGTGTGCTGGTGGTTGCGGTCGTTGAGCCACTGATTGGTCCGACAGATCCACTTGAACTTAAAGTGGACGAACTCCCCCGACTGGTAGATGTAGTCGCGCTTGAGGTGACTGTGATGGAAAATTGTGAGCTCCAGTCAAGCCATCCACTACTACTCCAGGCTGTGGATGTAGTGGTGCTTGTGGAGATCGAACTGGAAACGGTTGGATTCCAGTCTTGCCAGCCATGACCACCTCCGTAAGAACCAGGCCAGCCGGAACCACCATGGGGACCATGGGGACCAATGGGAAACGGCCACCATCCATGTTGGTTGCTCGGACCTGGAAGCGACTGTGTCGGAATTGGGATGCTGTTGGATAATGCTGCAGAGCTAGTTCCCCAGGACACCGGGAAAATAAACACCTTGGTAACGGTCACCTCAATGACAAAGGTTGTGGCGGCGGTAAAAGTGCCTGTAACTTTTGCATTCCAAGATTGTGATGGGATCACTTGGAACGTGGGCTTCAACGTAACCAAAGGCTGCCCATTGATGGTCGTAGTGACAACCACGGGAGGCTTTGTGACGGTGACAGGTGGTACCACCTGGGGAAAGGTCCAAGTATAAACGCCAGCTCGAGGAATAGTTCCTGTACTTGAGCAAATGGCCTCTACCGGCATAGTAGTGGATGGTTGTTCGATGATTGTTTCGAACCACTCTGTACACCCTTGAAATGGTTTGCCAGGTGCAAAAGATCCATAACGGCATTCAACAACCTGGAAGAGCTGGTACTTGCTACCATCACTGCCTAAACAGTTCTTGCACAGTCCGCTGCCCTCCCATCCGGGAATTGCTATAGGTCCAAGAGCACTGAAAGGAGCAACGGCCTGCCTAGTAACGGTCTCGAAATATGTAAGGGCATTGTCAATAGTTGCAGCATTTTTGTGACGGTTCAGCCAGCCTGGCCACATTGCCCTGTTCACAGAGGGCGCAGCCGTGACAATTGCGATAGTTTCGAGGTGTTCAGAGGCCTTGACAAATTGGCCAACATCTGTTACAAGAACATTTTGGGTTGTTGTTCCGTTCCATGCCTGCGGAATGGTGGTGGAGACGAAAGGATAGGTTGTGAAGGGATATATCGTCGAGCATTGTCCTTTCACACAAGCTGTGCTTGGTTGGCAGGTCGCAACAGGTTGATACTGAGAGGTCACAGTGATCGGCGCAACATGGAGGCCCGTTGCCTCTGGACAAGGTTGTATCGTCGCTAGTGGTTCCCCAATGACCGAGTTGGAGCTGAGCACCGTGAGAAGCGCCGTAAGAAGCGGCGTCCTCAAGAGCGTCATGACGAACCCCAGATGACCTTGAAAAGGTTGGGTCTCTGGTCCGTCAAGGGTATGAAGAAGGCACTTGTTGAATCTGAGAATTGAAGTGCAGAGTGAACCAGATTATATACTCAAAGTGTCTCTTGTACTTTCTCAGGAGGCTAAAGTTGTTGAAGAGTTGCCAATCTCCACGAAATTTGAGAGCTAGACTTCACACAAAGTGATTTTCGCCTCTCCGTCACGCACCGTACTTCTGAAATTGACCTGGCCTGTGACATCTGCGAGTGAAGAACTCCAAATTGAAGAGAAATGAGCCGCGTGCGACAGGCGACAAACGTTAGTTTCAATATCCGTGAACTCTCTTGCAAGCACAGGCATCCTCCTTTTTTCGTAAGTAAGTTATTGTAAGTCAACAATTCTCATCGAAAAAGAAGCGATTGGCACTGACACCATGAAAGCGGATGCACCAGGGAAATCAGGACTTGATAGGCTCACGTCAATCAACAACACCATTTCAGCATCTAAATTGAATGTTAGATAGTCTTCTGGAATCGCCTGGCTCTGCAGGTACCCGAACTTCTCCCTGTTTTTACCATATGTAGCTGGCGGCAGCAGCCCGACGAGTCTAGACCGCAACAGTGCAACACCAGGCACAGCGGCCGTGCTTGAGACATGTCTTTCCAGGCCAGGTGCTGCGGTGGATAGAAAGCAGTCTCTAGCCCTTGAGCTGAGGCCATAAAATGTTTTGGATCATACACCTGGTAAGCGTCAAGGAAAGGGCTTCAGGCTGGACACGCCAACTTTAGGCCCAGATGCCCAGATGCGGAGACATGATTGATTGACTAGTGTCAGGGCGAAAGGAGACTGATGGTCTGTGTTCCCTGAACTGCGTGGAAGGCCTTCACTGACAAATGTCTTCTGGAGTCATCATGAACAGAGATGGCCATTCGACGTCGACGAAAGACTTTAGGCGGAAGTGGGACGTGCTGACTAGAGAAAAGAGCTCCAATCGCCGCGAGATAGATTCGAATAAATCAACAGAGGGCATTAATGACAGGAGCAGTGGCTTTACTCATCTTCAAAGCACAAGGAGAAGGATACAGCAGAACAGAACACCTCAGGGGGGGAACTTCGATTCTCCGCAGCTTACGCAAGCTTCATCGAGCGGCGCATGGCAAGACGGTTGTGGATATTCGTATGGCGCATATACTCTAGCTGAAAGCGAGCGCCGACCGCTGGATAGCGTAAACAAGGAGCGGATGTACTGTAGGCAAGATTGGTCTGCGGCATGCCAGCGATGTCTGTGTTTCCGGCGCTAGAGGCTCTAGAGGCTCTAGGCTTGTCTCTTGGCTCTTCATCAGTTCCAAAAGTACCTCTAAGGCGAAAAATTTCTCTCAGTAGTTTGTTGTCAAGGACGTCGGCCAACACCTCATCCAAGACATCCGGCGCACAAAAGGGAGAGTCATAATATGACCGGAAGAATTGAACGAAGTAGGGGATGATTGGCGTTCTTTTAAGGTTACTACTGCCACCTCCCAACCGCCATCACGTAAGGATGCATGATTTTACGGGGAGTGGATCCGCGAGCTCGGACGTACATAATTTGTTGTACAACACAGGGCTCGGATAGCCGAAGGCATCCTCGTATAATCGTATTGGCCTCCTCCACCCGCCACCACCCCGGATGGCGGGAACTACCGGTTAATGATATAGTCACCGTGAACCTCGTGTCGGAGCCCACCGACAACAAGCTAATCCTCAAGGCATTCATGTAAACAAGCTACACCTAGTTTATCTGATGCCATTCCCGCCGTAGCAGGACTGGAAGATGAGTTTCTTCTGCTGGGTTAGAGGATGCATGCCTAGGAACCAACTCCAGAGGAATCGTGGCACATGAAGTCGCGGAAGAGTGTCAGAAGAAGCGTTGCGAGATTACACATCTTGCCCCTTGGTTTCAAGCACTTTCTGTCCCTCCCACTGAGGCATTGATACCAAATGAGGCAAGACCAGAGAACTGACGGTCAAGCTCGATCGTCAACCGCCCATGTCCTCAAGATCAGTTTCACGTATTACTTTCGCCCTAGTAATGCAAGGACCAATGTTGCGGGGGGGGTGTTGCCTGACGGGATCGGTTCTTGGAAAGCCAATAGCCGAGAATGCTCGAAAGGGTGGCCATCTTGGGATCATCCCGAGGGTTCCAGCGTAAAAACTCACTGTGCTCCGTAAACGGCCTGGTAGCAGGACACGCGGATCTAATTAAGGTTCCCATTATGCAAAATGACACGAATTAAGCAGCTGATATGTGGAGCCTTGTCTGTTCTGCCTTGCCCAATTTGATCCGCATCGCTGTGGATGTTTTCACAACTAGACAATGGCGTAAACCAGGAGCATAAATCCTGACGCTAATGCGGACTTCGTAAGTCGACCCGAGTGAGAAGTTCTCAAGACTTTACGTCAAGAACGTTGAAGAGGTCGGCCCAGGCTCATCAACTTATTCGATGTCGAGAACAACACCGAAAAGGAGTAAATAGTAGTCATGCGAATGATTAACTGCAGCGTAAGGCGTGAATAATTTCTTTGATCGTGATCAATCCGAACAGAGTGCTTGACAGTCGGTAGGCGTACTACAAACGCAGGATCCGCCTACTAGCTATCGTCATGGCCTGGGCCATTGATTTCATCTTTCGGCAGCGAGTCAATTGGGAACGGCACTCGTAGTCTCTGAGTACCATACATGTACGTAAGTACAATCTAAGCATCGCCAGCCACAATTCTAGTACGGACGTATTGTCACGGCCTGCCGCTGGGACGATGTCAGGATGTGGAAAGCCTGGATTTCAATTGACAGTACAGTTACATCTGCCTATGTGACAAGCAGAGATACCGCTTGGCCTATCTACTAATAGCTACCGCGGATCGGCGCTGTATCGTCTGCTGGTAGCTTGTTCCGTTCGGGAATGAGACTCAAAACCCCTACTAACCACAGGAGAAGTGATTTCGCTTAACTTCTAGGCACGAAGAGAAGTATACGACAGGGTAGAAGACCCCAGGAGGAAGGCTAGATTGGTATTATGCAAGGGACGCAAGTGTTTCGGAGAGGTGCTGGCGAGAGGCTGGTGGATATGCCGTACAGTTCCTTCTTGTGAACCCCATCTGCAAGCGAGCGCCGGCAACAGCATAGCGTTATAGGAGGAGCGGATGTACTTTTGAAAGACATTATGCGGCCTGCTGTCGTTTGAACTTTGCCGTATCTCTGGTGCTCGATACTCCAGGCTTTTCTCTCTAGGCTATGCATCGACGCCGGAAGAACCTCTACAACACGAAACGCTCTCGGCACTTTGTTATTGATCCTGCCAAACCCCCATTCAACACATATGGAAGGCACCTCTGAGAAAGGGACGAACAAAGGGTCAGCATGAAGCTAGGGTGGTCGGTGGCGTTCACTTAAGGTTCGTACGCACGACTTCACGAGTCGTGTTCCAGTGGATCTGCAGGCCAGGGCGCCTTTGAAGTACAGAGCAATTACAGGGCTCCTATTCAATGCTTCGCCCAACATCGCCTCGCATGCCGTGAAACGTCGGATGTCGAAGCTTATAATGTTAGCCATATGTCGGAATCCGCCGACAAGAACTTGACGTACCGTGCTTGGGAAGTTGGAGACATGATAGTGTGACAACTTTTCTTGGGCATCGTCAAGCTACAGTATAACGACCGCTCGTTTGTGTGAGTGTACAAAGGCATAGAATCCTCCTCAGTTGAGCGATTGCTGTACCCTCGCTGGCACCAGACATGTTCCGCCTTCATACCAGCCGGAGATATTCCACCATCAAGGGCGGCCGAACTTCTGTCCGCTCCCGAGTCAGAAGAGACTCTGTGCGGTGATCATGCCAGTGTAGCTTGTCCACTATTGGGCCCCTCGCTTAGAGACCCTAACGAGGAGTGCCGAAGCGACATCCTTGAGACCCCTTGCCGGCGAAACAGGCTTCCGAAGATGAGTTTGTCCTGCCACTCTTTAGCGGTGGCGTCTTCTACAGCAACCCCCAAAGAGTCGAAGCACACGGAGCCAGGAACTAGTAACAGTGTTAGCGTTGTCAGATTGCAGATTGAAGCCTACATTTCGAGCATGACCTGTAACACTTTCCGATGCCCTGATGTGGAATGCGGGAAGACCAGAAGTCTATGGTTAAACTTGGTCTCCCAAAGCCTACATTCGCAACCAATGATTCCTTACCCAGCATATTCGGATTAGTGTGTACCCTACCCCTGATTATAGGATAAGTGTTTAGGGGATGTGCTCCTACAGAGATTGATCGTTGAAACGTCAGTTACGGAAAGGAGGGCTATACCGAGAAGGTTTGACCACCTCGTGGTCCCCGGCATGCCAATGGACAGTGCTTCGCCAAGGGAGCAGCGATGAACTCTAATTTGCTTTTCACTATGCGAACTGAGGTGGTGGGCCCTGTCAGTTTTGCCCTGCTATACCTTTTCTCAATAGTTCCATGGAAGTAAGAGCACGGATCCCAGTGTCAATGCCAAATTTGTAAACCGGTTGTGGTGAGGAGTTCTTAAGTCTTCTTATTAAATACTCTTGAGGGGTTATTTGACTGCTAGTAGGTTCGTTTGATATCGAGAACTACCCTCAAAGAGAGGCCGTAGTCGTATCACACCGGTCCCTCTGGAAACTGCCGCTTGTGACACCTAGGCCAACCATTAGCTACCAAGAGGTGCATGAAAGATGTCGATCGCTACACAGTCTGCTTCCCATTGCATCAATAGCGATGAAAACGTCTCCATTGTCGCACTTTTAGCAGCCGACAGCGAGGCCAACAAAGTATCGAAGAAGAGGTTGGTTTGCGAGCTCAATTTATTGACTATTGGCCGGAATCACTCACGATGATACAGAGAATATAATAGAAATGCTCAGCGAGCATTTCGTAAGTGACCACAACAGAATGTCACGCTTCGCTTTGTCTGTGGCGAGCTCTCCCTCGTACATCCACTAATGTACACCAGGTCAACGGCGCAAAGAACATCTTCGTAACCTCGAAGCAGCACAGGCCGTATCCAACAGTATCCAAGTCGAGAACGTCAAGCGACTTCGTCGTGATTTCCAGCTCCTTTCACAGGAGAATGAATCCCTCAAAGCTGCCTATAGATCTCCAGCGTATAGATCTCCAGCAACCTCTCATATATCGACGATCTCACCATCTCCTTCGAAGGATATCCACTACGGGGCACTTTATCCGGACTATTTGGGATCGATACCCACAAATGCTTCATATACACCGGAATTCGGACCATCTACCCTTTATCCACTCACCACGACACTAGCATCGAGCGTAAGCACGATTCCCGCGAACTCGGTGCTGATGTCCCCTCATAACATTCACGACATTCGACGCAATCTATATACCATGTTTAGTCCTCTTCTCGAAATTTCAGTACCTTCAACCTCCCAAATGCACTTGGCCACTCTGGCAGCATTAAAATCAACATTGCCAAATCCCTTGAAGCCGACGTCTTTACAACTCTCAGTCCCTCACGATGTGTATATAGACTTGATCCCTTCCCCCAGTCTTAGAGATCGATTAATAATGGTTGGCCCGGCGAACGCTAGTTCTTTCCTCACAGACGCATGTACAATCGCATGCGATATCGAAGATACCGGTCAGATCATCGTATGGGGAAAAGACTGGTTGAACGAATTCTCTTGGGAATTCTGTCCCAGTTTACTTGAACGTTGGGGCGGCTTTATTCTTGGTCCTGAATGGGGGCAACGGGCAAACTTCTGGCGGAAACAAAGAAGAGCCCCAATTATACCGAGTTATGATTGACGAAATTTCGGGGCAGCACCTGTGTATGATAGTAACCAATCTCCACGCCCGATCTTAGGCTTGTATTATCCACATTTCTTTGACTGTCATTTCGTTAGCTTTCAAGGAGGGATAGAGGTACGTAAGTTACTGTTCATGCAAAGCTAGGTACATCTGGCGTAAATAATGTTGCCTTGTCGCGGTCAACTTCTGGAAAAATAGCCCCGCCATGGTAACCGGACTGCGTCCAAGATGAGGGCCTCAACATCGTCGATGAAAACTGACGTTCAATGCAGGAGGCCAATCGGCAACTGTTCCGCGCAGGTCCGCGTCATGGCCGTCCCGGGGTCTGGCGTTATTGTAAGTATCGATGGTCGGCAGAGTAATTCTTTCTTGCCGACACAGTCTTTGCGGCCGTTGTAAAAACCTTGTGGATAATGCGCGGATCTTTTTTCTCTGGCTCAGGCTCAGGACTTTCGAGAAAGAACGGGGCCCTGGTCCTCTAGAGATCCCCAGTAATTCATAGCCTGATTGCGCCTGTTCGTTGAAGATACTGGTCATTTCGCTTCCGTACTTTGATTCGTCTGCACAAGACTCAAGGCTCCCACGGACATTGCCAGATACATCTCACTAATCTAGAAACCCGAGAGTACGTATCATAGAAGTTCCATTCTGTCAATAAATGAGTTCACTAGACCCAGACCGACCTTTTGAGATCGGTGCCAAGTGTAAGTGGTTGGCGCGTAAAGAAAGGAGCTCCTATTCAACTGATCAGTAATCAAGAAACAAATACCCTTTTCGGCGTGTTTCCAACATAAGATCACTGATCGCACCTCCACATCACTAATCTAAGCGTCGTACACCTCGATGATATAATAGGTAGTGGCATGCTATATATTCCAAGGATCGGGGGAGAAATCGATAGTACTACCTCAGGTAGTTCTCGATTCAAGTCTCAGCAAACACCAGGTTGGCAGATTGACCCGGAACCAAATTATGAGATCAGCCCAACCAGTGCTCTCTCAGCGTCCAAAATGAGTATCCCTCAGAACACTACTATCCTAGATACAATCGGCAACACGCCGCTCGTTCAACTCCACCATATCAAACCTGATAATGGCGCACGCATCTTTCTGAAGATAGAAAGTCGAAATCCAACGGGCAGCATGAAAGATCGTATGGCCCTGGCCATGATTGAAGGTGCAGAGGCCGATGGCCGATTGAAACCCGGTGGAGCTGTGGTCGAATACACCGGCGGCAGCACTGGAGTATCACTTTCGCTCATCTGTTCTGTGAAAAAGCATCCTCTCCATCTCGTTTCTTCGGATGCTTTCTCGAAAGAAAAGCTTGATCACATGCGACTTCTGGGCGCCACTCTGACGCTGATTCCGAGTGACAACGGCAAGCAGACGGAGAAATTGACCAGGGACATGATTCGTGAAGCTCACAAAATCGCCGATCAGACAGGAGCGTACATCACGGCTCAAATGGAGAACAAGGACCAGCTCCGCGCCTACGAAAAGCTTGCGGAGGAAATCTGGACTCAGACAGATGGACGGCTGGACGGGTTTGTGCAGAGCGTAGGAACGGCAGCTGCAATTCGAGGGATTTCCAAAACGCTCCGCGGATACGACGGGCGAGTTCGGATTGTTGCAGCGGAGCCCGCAGAGTCTGCCGTTCTCTCCGGAGGGCCCTCGGGATCACACAAGATCGATGGTATCGGAGCAGGCTATGTGGTACCGCTCTGGGACGACAGCATTGCGGACGACATCGAGCGCGTGTCTACCGCCGATGCAAAGGCAATGGCGTTTCGTCTAGCCAGGGAAGAGGGAATATTCTGCGGAACGTCAACTGGAGCAAATGTGGTTGCCGCCTTGCGACTTGCCCAGCGCCTGGGCAAAGATGCCACAGTGGTGACCTTGATGTGCGACACGGGAATGAAGTACTTGAAGACGTTTTCGGAGGAACTGATTTAGAGCTTTAATATTGACTTTCAAGTGCCGTATCTATACTCAGATCCTACATGATTTAATAATTTAGAGTGGCGGATCCAGGGTATAAATATAGAATTATCGAAGCACGATAAATTTCCATAGACATAAACTTTCTGTGGATAGTCTAGAGATCTTAATCTCCTAAATAGATGCCCTATAGAAGAAGGTGTAAAGGGTGTAAGGCCAGATATTCATCTAGGTCTACGTAATATTATCCAGATTCCACAGTCTATATCTATCAATGTCTCTGAACATAAACAAGTAGAACCAATACCTTTTCCATGAGAAGAGACAAAAATCTCATGTTATACCTGCATGGTATCAACACATCTCAGCCTCGGCGCCTTCTGTGACTCCGATATCTCCCACTAACTCTCGTTAGCTCGACCTTGGAGGCAATAGGACGATCGTGATCTCTTCAAGATGGATTTCAGTCGTACTTGGTGCTCTGCGCGCGCAATGTGAGAGATTTCCATGTTTCGATGACGGCGTCCTTGGTAGAGTCGCTCGCCTGAATCCACGCCAGCTCTCCTTGCTGTACTCTCGACTGACGGATCGCTTTCATCCCTCGATCACCCCGGAGAGCTTCCGTGACCTCAACATCGATCCCTTTCAAAGGGTACCCTACTATCCCACTGGCTGCGGCATACCATTTGATAGGGAGGCCTAGGATCCCTTTGGCAGTACCGTGTGCGAGGCCCACCAGGCCATCATCCATCAACCCTCGCGCAGGCTGCATGACGAGACCGGTGATACCGTCACTAACGCCAAAGACAAACTCCTAGTTCCCACATTAGCTTAAGGTTTGGTTCGTTCTAAATCACCACAGGGATTGACGTCGACCAAGCTTAAGTTTCAAGTCGCAGGGAGGAAAAAACAAAAAGCCAAACGCACCTTTACCCCTTCCTTCACACCACTGCTTATGCCTGTGACCTGCCGCTGCGTCCGAACCGTGGTGTCTCCCCAGAGCCTGGGGACATTGTGCGCGCCTCTTGCCATTGCCAAAGTGAACGCGCCCGGCGCCCTGGCTGCCGCCTTGCCTATGCGCAGAGTACCCTTGACTGCGCCTTCACCGACGAACCCAGTCTTTTTGGTCGTTGACCCTTCGCGCCAGGAGTCTTGCGTGGCCTTTCGCAAGAGCGGTGCGCCTTCGTCTGCCTTGGAAGGCCCGCCGTGATTCCCTCGTTCAGCAGCATTGTGGTCACCTCCCTGAAGAATGAGTCGACTTTCCATTTCCACCATGCGAGCATTCTTGCGAGATTGGCGTATCATCTGAGTGCCAACATACGGCACACGCACCACGTCAAACAAGATTTCCCCCATTCCTCTCAGGGCGTCATAGAGCAGATCCCTCACGGCTCCAACTGCGCCGAGTACCGGCTCGTACGGCCCTAGTTGTCCGATATTGTATTCGCAAGTCTGGTTCAATTGCAAGTCTTTCCAGTCTAGAAGCTTCTCCTTGCGCAAAACAGTAGCTGCAAGCGCGGAAAGGGTAACATCAACTCCGAGCTTCCTCGAGAGGGAACCGTGGCGCCATACGGCCACTTGTCCAGCATACAGATTGCCGCCGTCGTACATCGATGGAGGCAGATTATTATGAAAGTTGGCGACGGCACCCTGCGGCCCGTCTTCGGTGCGAATACGCTCGGCGAGGTGGTCAGCACATCGAGCCATTACCGGGCTGGTGGCTGCGGTGGCAATCCTGGCCGCCAGCTTCTCGGCTGTGAGTTCGCCAAATGGAATGGGCGGAGGTCCTGCACCATAATCATGCACCATTTTGCCCCAAAATGGTTGGTCGCCAAAGAAAGGCACAATGACTGTCGGCCTTCCTGCGGCAAGGCCAGCAGCAGTAGTTCCGGCGCCGCCGTGGTGAACAACGGCGGATACTCGAGGAAATAGATAGTCGTGAGGACAGGAAGATATCAAAAGAACGTCACGAACATCGTCGTGGCTCTGTAAAGAGTGGCCCGTGGCGCCTACCCCCGCCCAGCCCCCGGAAACAATAGCTCGAACTCCAGCCTGGCGGACAGCTTCAAATATGAGAGCAGTAAGGCGCTCCGGATCGTCAACCACTATTGAGCCAAAGCCAATGTACACCGGGGCAGGTTTGGCGTCGAGGAAATCCAGAAGTGCCTGTGGTGGGGAGTACGCTTTGGCCTGTGTGCTGAACAAAAAGCCTGGTACAGTGACGTTTTGCGCCCAATCCATCGGTTTTGGAATGAGAGATGGAGACCTGGCCCAGAATCAGCAAATTTCAACATGATTTCAATCAAGTACCAAACGAACCAACAGTAAGTATGCGGGATTCCGAATCTGTGTATGAGCCCGGGCGCTTGAGAAGGATGTATGGCCTCAAGTCCTAGAGTTTCACACCTGAAGCGGTTTATGACGTCTCCTAGGCCTTGCCAGATCATTGCGTCCACAAGAAAATAAGACAGTAAGTTTACGACTTTGGCATCCAGCTTCGTTGACTTGAGGTTGGCCAGCGGGTGAGAATATTCTCTTGTCGGCGACCATGGCATCCTGTTATCAACCCGCTAAGCTTCAGAAAATGACCAAAGTTGGAGATCCAGAACCAAGGTACGTACGTAAAGACCATGTGGATTGGTATGCCCAATTTCTCTGCACAATGAATATGAGCAAAAGACGGCGGATTCGCGATGATAACATCGGCGACAAAGGGCAAAGCGTCCGACAACGCTCTTGCTCTGGTATTCGTTGACGCCGACTTCCCTGCCTCGAGCGGCTCGAAACAAGACTTCCAACATGCCGTCATCATATCTCGTACTTCATGGCGTCGTCGACGAACCTCTCCTTCAAGGACGGACCCTAGTGTTGGAAAGAGACCCGGGCTCTTCACCATGTACGCCATCATCCCTGCGGGGTTACCTCCAATGTTGAAATAGTCGAGGCCACAGCCTTGAACGTAGGCCTGGAAATCTGGATGTGTTGCTATGCGGACCCGATGGCCCTCCTTCTGGAGCGCCAGGCCCAGGGTGACAAATGGCTGGATATCACCTTGAGACCCAACGACCTGCATGACGATATTAAGTGGTGGAACGGGCTGGTTCGACTGGTAGCTCGGTAAAGTAGTCGTCCGTGTGTTTTCCGAAGCTGTTGTGAAGGAACTAGCCTCGATGCCCCTCGAGAGTTCGTCGAGGCCTTTGATCATGTCCAAGTTGAGCGTAAAGTCGCCTATAAAATAGATCAGAGATGATTTTGTCAAACCCCAACTATGCATACTCGAGAAAGATAGCTTGTGCATCACTACTTCGCGAAGGTGCTGCGTCGAAGTATCCGAATCGTAGGCAGGATCTACAGACGGATGCGATGAAGGCGATGCCTTCGACTTTTCGAAGGCCTGAACCTCCCTGAGTTTGCCCATGCCTGTAATCTTTCACAACTCAGTTCATAACGTGAGAGAGTGACGACCGCTTATGAAGAGCTTCGCTGGGTCAAATAGTGCTGGTCTCTTTTGGTGGCCTCCATCGGTAGGTACGTACGGAATGTCGTCTTTTCTGAATTTATAAAGGGGAGGACGGAAGTTGCAACGCGGCCAACAACGTGTTCTATAACATTCTCATTTCCTGATGGCTGCTGCCTGGCCCCTTGTTGCGCACGCAGACCGTCTCAAGTTACTTATGAAGTCCATCAAAGTCCGAGCACTGCGAGCAGACAGACAGAGAAGCGTTTGCGGATGGAACCCGCGGGAGTGGGTCCAAAAGTCAAATGCGTAAAACGCCCCTGAAAGGGAATGGCGCCTTCTCTAACTCCATAGTGAAGCCTCCACCATGGTCCATCAGTGGCCCCTAGGCTTACAATTCATCAGTACCTCATGTCCAGCATGACCGGCTGGTTATGGTTGGGCGATAGGCGTTTGTTGTCTGCCTTGTACAGTCGACCCTTCCAGTTCACCCAATCACCAAGTGTGATGTTTTTCTTTTTGCATCTCTTCCAGCACAGCAGGTACTATATATAGTTCAGTATCCTACAAGCTATGAAGATCCCAACACGGGTGTTTACCATGCACAGTTGACAGGCGACCAAAAAGGCAATCTTCAGCATTTATTCAACCGCGAAGATGAGCCAATGGTGCTCATTGGTTCATATGTCATCACCTCCTGTGGGCTGAATCTCCAACATCGCTGCCATCACGTAGCCTTTCTCGACCCTCCACCATCAAAAGCCACGGGCGAGCAAGCGGTTGCCCGTGTTCATCGAGTTGGACAGGCCGAGATTGTAGATGCAATTACTTTCTCTACCAACAAGACATTCAATGATCGACAATTTCTCAACAATATAAGAAAAGCAATGCCAGGTCTTTTGGCAAGTCTGAATAAGAGACTCTTTGGGAGAAACATCACCTCTGCCGCCTTTGAGGATGAGGAATTTGTTCCTGACGTTGGAGAGTGGGTCAAGTGGCAAGGAGTGATTATTCGCCATTAAGGCCGGTAGTTTCGGGGCACCCGTCGTGACGAGTGCCAATTGTTCTTCAATAGGAGAGAGCCATTCCTCAAACTTGAAACTTTAAGGGCTCACATCCTTTTCCAGAAGGTTGGTAGAAGTGATGGTTCCCATTGTACCAGTTCTGCAGGGTAGGCCAATGGGGCGTTTTGACCGGACAAGCTCCCGATCCTCAAATCTAATACCCGTCCAACCCTTTCACCACTCCGTAGGCACCACCTCCCTTCTTAGCAAACATGTCTCTCACATCCTTGATCAAATACTCTGGCCTCTCCCACGCGAAAAAGTGCCCACCGCTGTCATTTGTCCTCTCAAAGACCACGTCCCCCTGTCCCCTCGTCCAGATCGACGGCAACACCCTCAACTCCTTCGGCGCATGGCTGATTCCCAACTTCACCCCGCCCCCGATGTACTCCAAGGCCCTATCCCTCGTGACCCTCGTGGCCGGGTTATCCCACTGGTGCGTGACCTCGTAGTATATGCGCAGATTCGCCGCGGGGCCGTCGGTGGAGAACCAGTAGATGCTGATCCACGTACACACCTCGTCCTCGGTCCAGGGGTACGAGTCGGTCCAGTCGTGCAGTTTCTCGTAGATCCACGCGAGCAGCGCCACGGGGGAATCGGCCATGGCGTACCCCAGTGTCTGCGGCTTCGTGGACTGCAGCAGGCGGTACCCTGACCCTTGCTCCGTGAACCACTTTGTCCGCTCCAACCCCCGCTTCTCCGCGTCCGAGTAGGGCGTGAGCGCGTGCTGCAGCGCCAGCGCCGGGTGGCTCGTCCAGCTCGGAGCGTGGCCCTGGTCCATGTTGATGTGCGTCGCCTTGCAGTGCCGAGGGTACAGGAGTGACATGGCCCGCGTGACATAGTACCCCCAGTCGCCGCCCTGGGTGACATACTCTTCGTAGCCCAGCTTGAGCATCAGCTTGTGACACGTCTCGGCGTACTGGGCTAGCGCGAAGCCCTTTTTGTTCACGCCCTCGGAGAAGCCGTAGCTGGGCAGAGACGGAGCCACGAAGTGGAACGCCGGTACGTCCGCCGCCGCCGCGTCTTCCCCTAGGTCGTCGGATCCTGGCGATGGTGACGGTGATGACAGCTGGCGCCAAATCTTCGTCGCTTCGATAAAACTCCCTGGCCACCCGTGCACGAAGAGCAGCGGGATAGCCTTCTTCCTGCTCGATCTGGCGTGGATGAAGTGGATGCGCAGTGTGTCGAACCCGTCACATTGGATCGAGGTCGTGAATTGGGGAAGCTCGTTAAGTTTGGTTTCCGCCGCTCGCCAGTCGTACTTATCTTTCCAGTAGCCTGTCAGCCGTTTGACGTCGGCTAAAGGAGCTCCATAGTCCCATTCTGCACCGTCGATTTCGTCTGGAAATCGTGCGAGAGAGAGACGAGTCTTGAGATCAGACAGGGCAGAGTCGGGGACGGAGATGGTGAAAGGTTGTATATCTGTCATGGTGTGATTATGACGAGAATACTATTGTCTACTGCTGCTGCTGTTGTTGCTGAATTCTTGGGTACTTTGTAAGGGTAGATGATTACGTTGGAGATGATTTATATTCCAGGGGTTGTTGATCGCCAGTGAGTTTGTCAGCTTCACGAGCGGTCCGCCCACTTTGCTGCCTGGATGGGTCAGATACATGCCATCATGATCGCCCTGCCACGTGAGGATACGGTCCCAGTCAGTCGTATAACGCATGTACATCGATAATGGGCGCGGTGATTGACCTAGTTGGGCTGTATGTGGAGATGGAAATGGCCCCCGGCAGAAACCTCGGTTAAGGCCAGCTCGATACGCCCCGTGCAATCACATTTGAGCTTGATCCCCGGGCCCTTTAAGAAGCGAAATTCGGGCGTCAGGCTGGCTCCGAGGCAGCGAAAGGCACGATGGCGATTTCGAAACCGTGGGGACGCAACATCCTCAAGGGAATTCCACTTGGTTGGTCCGAACCGTCAAGACACCCTTGCCTTCTTTCTCCAAAGCACTATCACACCATGGCGAGGCCTGAGTGGCTGTCTCGCATCGTTGATAGCTTTGCCCCCAAGGACCACGATCAAGCCAGATTGGGTGGTTGAGATCGCCTTTGACGATTACAGACTTGCCACGCCGAATTTGAGAAGATTAGATGGCGGCTATGCCTTCGCACACGTTTCTCGAATGGATGATGCAACGCGAAATCGAATAATAATAAAGCGATCTCAGGGAATCGTGGGAGCGAATTCTCAAAAATAATGTTGGTATTCGCTTCTAGACGTCGAGCGGCCACAATGGCCCTGGCTCTCAGCGTAACAAAAACCCCGTCCAACTCTATACTTCCTCTGATCCGCAACTATAACTTCCCTCCTCTTCTCTTCTCTACAGCCTCCCGCAGAGCGCTGATGACTTGACCTGGATCCTTGGCCCCAAACACAGCACTCCCAGCAACAATAACATTGGCCCCAGCATCTGCCGCTTGATCTATCGTAGATTCACCCAACCCACCGTCCACCTCGATGTTCATCTCGGGGTACTTCTTGCGAAGCGCGGACACCTTGGGTAGCTCGCTGGCCATGAACTTCTGGCCGCCAAATCCAGGATGAACCGTCATAACGAGTACCATCTGCCACATGTCAGCTCTACTCTCCCACACAGCCTCGTATCACTCCTGAGGAATCATGACACATACATCCGGTCGTTCTGCGGCATTTTCATTCTCCAAGATGTCCCACAGCACGTCTACACTCGTGTCTGGTTTGATGGCAATGCCGGCCTGCATGCCCAGATCGTGGATATACTTTATCAGTTCTTTCGGGGACGTCTTGCGTGTGGTGGTTTTGTCGGCAGGTTCTGTAGCCGCGACGGACGTTACGGCTGCCTCGTAGTGGAAGCAGTACAGATCGCATCCCGCGTCGCGGAATGTGGCAGCCCACCGATGCGGCTCTGCGATCATCATGTGGCAATCAAACGTGCCTCTTCCTCCAGCGGTCTTGGGCCGATCGACATGTGTGCGAATCATGGAGACAACGGGAGCTCCAAAGGTCATGTTTGGCACGAAATGCCCGTCCATCTAGAGTGGAAAGCGCCGTCAGCCCGACATTCTTCGCCCAAACCTCCCGCGGCTGTCACAAAAAAGACGACACATACAATGTCCACATGAAGCCAGTCGGCCCCTTGTTCCATGGTTCTTGAACATGCTCCTCCCAGCGCGCCAAAGTCGGCACTCAATATCGACGGGGCTATAATTGCTGGGGGAGACATCGCGTAGGGTGCGCGCCGCTTGGTTCTTTGCAATTTCTCGAGAGGTACTGGAGCCGTGCGGATGAGATTACGAGCCGGTCGGCGGTGGAAATGGGTTGTGATCAGGTGTATGGGAATCCGGGGCAAACAGCCGAGACGGTGGAAGGCTGGCGAAGACACTCAGATGTGTTGATCGTGCAGTAACTTGGGAGGTTTCACCTGCAACTGAGAAGTTCCAGTTATTGGAGAAGCTGCGTCATTGCAGCGCCCCGAAGAGCAGCCGCACTCAGGAGGGGCAGCGTTGGGTGGAGTGAGTCCGGAGCCTTACGGGACGAGGACACAAGATTGTGGAATAATCCTCAATTGCTTACGATGCAGATGCAGATGAGTTTGACCAACAAGTAAATCAGATACAGATATGTGTGCGCTTGCTAAAGTTCTGAAATCATTAACTAGAGAAGACTGCCGTCCAAAAACACCATGCGTCCGGGTTGGCTGGGATCAAAATTGAGCACTGTTGTCCTCGTCAATGACCACCAACTTCGTAGCTGTTGTACAAGTGTTGAGAATACCAAAGAGAAAACCGCCACCATGAAGAAAAAGAACAGTTGTACAAGACCAAAGCACAGAGTACATTGTTGACAGTAGAGCTTGCTGAAAAGACCACGCCCCTCTCCCGGCTCAGAGCTGGCACCCGGTCCGGCCTCAATAGTGTCGACAAACTTGACACATCTGCCTCGTCTTGGTATGCTGGCACTCCATCGTGGCCGCTGCTGATTGAGGAAGCTGGCTTGCAAAGGCATCCCCGATACCATTGATCAACTGCGAGGTAGTGACACTTCCGGATGAGCGTCGGAATGATGCTTCGTACTGGCTCGAGAGCATAGAGTCCTCTGCAGAACTGGGTCCCCCGGCCTCTACGTACATTGAGGCGTATTCCATATCCTCAGCCCCAATCATGTTGGACGAATTCTCTAGCTCGATATCGTCTGGCCGGCTAAGGTACTGACCAGTTGTCCATGGGTCATCATCCTCATCATGTTCAATAGTGGAGTCAACTTCATGTTGAGCGACGTCGGCTGCTTGCAAATAAGTGTCGCCCACCTCGAAACTGTTGTCGAAGCTGAATTTCTGGTCATTTGAGTGGATGGTACTGAGAGATGATGGAGCCCAGGGAAGAACTGTCACTGGATTCTCCGGTATTGGGATAGCCCGACCCTTCTGGCTGTTACGGCGATGATGGTTCGCTTCATCTGTGATAGGCGAGGTGTGACAGCCACAACCCTTGCAGCCACAATAGCATTTGTGATAGTAGTCGCCACTGCATGATGGTTGTTGAGACACAGGGTTGCGATTGGTTGTTGTGGAAGATTCAGGATCTGAAGCTCGTCGATAGGCTGGCTGAACGGCTCTTGGGCCATCAGAGAAGACCGGTCGAGACATACAAGACATAGTTGTGGCAAAAGTAAGCAAGAGACCCCTGTAACCTTTGTAGGTTCATGCGGGTAACCTTTAGTTACAGATTTCTTCCTGTCGAAATGTTGGTACAGTTGGTGCTATGGTAAGTGTTGTACAGGGATAAGCGGACAGTATTGCACGAAAAAGACAGAGCATTTGGTGGAAGAAGAGCGCATACCTTGGACTTGAGGACGAGGAGAGAACCTGTATAAGTAAGGCATCCAGGCATCGCGTAAAGAGGGTCCAAGATTCAATCATTATGGTCAGCTGGTAACTCACAGGGCCAAGAACCTGGGTAGCAGGTGAAAAAGCATCACGGGATGTTGACTCCATGTCGGGAATAACGAAATACGGTAGTGAACCCTCATCCGCGAGCCAGTAGATTCAGCCTTGCGCGGGCGTTTTTACATGGATATAGTATAGCGCGGGCCTTGGGTACTGGGGTCAAGAAAGAGGCCATAAGGACCAGGCATGAGGAGACCCCTCAGCGGTAGAGGTAGAGGGCGAGTAGACTCCATCCGAAGAGGCAGTATGACCAGCTGGTTGGATCATACGTGCTCTACAGGGAAGCTAGGAAAGACTGCCGTTGCTGCCGTAGTCAGTCAGTGACATGGTCGACGAAGGGCGGAGACACTGGAACGGAAAAGAAAAGCCATCGCGATTGACGGTTACAGTCGGACAACGGGTCAAAGGCAAAGGGTGCCTTGGAGGGGTGCAAGGAGGAGTTCATGCTGCGAAGGAGTGATCGGCAAACACATGGTTCTCAGGTATTGTACTGTATGTGTGCACTGCCTCTGGGGCGGGAAGAATCCGCGTGCGAGACGGTTTCGACGACGGAGTGAAACGAATGATCAGGGTCGACGTCGCAGGCACGAGGTTGTTGTACAGTAGGCGGAGAAGAGACGTTGATCACATGGCGACGTACAGGGGCAAAGTTTCTCCGATGCCGGGATTGTACCGGACGCGAAAATCGGGTATCGTGAGGGTGAGTGCTCAATGGCCGCCTCACTGTTTCCAATCTCTCACGAGGATCGACCCTTTCTTGACCGGTGAGAGATTCTCTCTCGCATTCCATCAAGATACGAGCAGTCTTGTGTTTCGCCTCCATCTTCACTGCGTCAGGTTCAACCCCGGCATCGCCAATACTTGACCGTCGGAACCGGTCAATGTACGAATACTGCGCGTACACCATGCCCGCCCTCTTATCCGCCTGTTGACTATGAACAATCTCACTGTATAGTTCCGTTCCCGAGTAGGTCGTGAACGGCACGTCATAGCTTTTCCACTGCCAGAGCTGTACAGGACAAGTTCATGCAGCTAACTACTGTAGTGTAGCTAGTCGACTCTCCACACCTCGAATGTCCACCCGAGGACCGGCGCCGACGCCAACGCCAACGCCATCAAGTCATGGAAGATTCTCTTATCCTTCTCCTGCAGGTTGCTTGCAGGGGCTAACGGGGAAAGAATCTTTACAGGCACTTGCAGACTCTCACTCGTTGTAGTGGGTTCATCCGCTCGGTTTCGAATTTTGTACCCACTGATGGGATGGCCCAAAATGTCCGGCGTTTGTGCGACACTGACACTGACACTTGACTGCACACCAAAAGTCGACCCCCGGCATTATCGATTGTCACACTGAAACGGAAAGACACACTTCTTTTCGAAGTCTCACCGCCAGTCGACTTGGTCAAGGGTACCCGGTACTAACAAGACAGTTCATACTTTCCTCCCGGCAACTCTCTCTCGTATTTGTCGTCCTCGGGTGCCGGGCTGTCAACCTTGGTTTGGCCTTGTCCACCCGCCGAATACTGTAAGTACAGAATACGAGCATCGGCTATCGAAACCCTCCCCGCCTTTTGTGACATATTCGTCATCTTGCAGACGTGTTGGTTGGACTTGCCGCAAAGCGCAAAGGATGGTCCACAAGCCATCACGCCCGTTGATGATCCCTTGGGTGAATCCATCCACTGATCCCATTCCCCCCCATCCTTGAAGGTTGGTAGTATCCCTCACTTATCCTCACTTATCCTCGCTTATCCGTCCGCCGCAACAACACCGGGCTCAAAAATATGCTATCTCTTCGGCTCCCTCCGGGCGATTATCTTTCTAGTGGGAAAGGAAGACAGGTGAGAGCCACGCTATCCACGCTATCCACGCTCAAGCTTCTTATGCTTGTATCATTCGATAGATAAGGTAGATATCCGTACGGTACATAGGGGTCCTCTCAATGGGCATGTGGCATGACGAGGTTGACACAAGGCGGGTATTCATTAATTGTTATCTTTTTTCTGATTGCACTGTCCTTGACCAGTTGAAGTATTGACCGAAAGCTAAGTCAGTTCGCTACTGCACCTTGCTTCCCTCTCTGCCTTCATTCCCCGATGGTCAGCCAGCTTAGCAGGTTTTGAATCGTGCTCGGACCTTTTTTTTAATCAGCCCTAACTACATGAAAGTTCAGGTTTTAATCTTTCCAACCCTACATAAAGGTAAGTTATAACTAACAGGGTGACGCAACACAGAAAGGTTGACATGGGATTGATTGAACTCTCTTGGACGCGTGCCGGCAATTCCTATCAAGACGCGACTACTGCTCATGTCATCCATCATCAAGGGCGACTTCGTTACTACTGTCACGACATATCTGTCAACAGAGATATCAGTACAGAGGATAGGCACGGAGGATCTAGGCTTCTACCCAGGTTCCGAGGACGAGTAGTGGATAAGACAATTAACCAAAGTCAAGACCGATGTAATGGCATTCATTAGTATCTTAATTGGGAATCCAACAATTGTGAAAATAGAAACAAGCACACACAGAGTGTATCATTATCATCGTACATAGATCATCGTTATGATCCCCCAATCCACGCGCGCCGACCCCCTCTGACCTGGAACTTGGAAAAGGAACTGAGAAACCATATTTGAGCCATGACATGTACTGGACTGTAACTTTACTTTTCGCGACAGTATTGTTCCCTCGTTTGGTACTTTTGTTGTCGCAACGCAAACACACCCAGATACACACGCACTCTCTCTCTCTCACTCTCACTCATCACTCAGAGTAATTCAGACTTTCTATTTCCGGAGGTACAGTAGGTACCTACAGTACTACCTCCCTTGGCCTTAGCCTTGCCCTTGTGGCGTCACCCGTGTCACCCGTGTCTCAATCTCAAACGCCGTGTGCGCTATAGCTAAGCCTCTACTATTTCGGGGGCGCCCGAGTTATTCAAAGGAACAAACGGACTCGAGAATCCAAGACCTCAGGGGAACCTCAAGGACCCAAAACTCATGGAATCAGGGGAATACATCAAGTATTAGGGGTGTTCCGTTTTCCGTACACCCTCTGTCCCAATTGACGACAGCCAAACCCCTGACTACAGACTGACTGAATCGAATCGTTAACTACCCTTGCCCTTACATACTCTATAGACCCTAACGTACCTTTACTTTTCTCACCTCCGGGCTACCCTACCCTACCTTACGCTGCCCTGTCCTGCCCTGCCTCGCCTTACATTACGTTACCCTTACCTAGAAATCGAAACACTATTCCAATGTCTCAGAGAACTTGAACAAGCCAAGTTTGTCTCCTCAAGTAGACTAGAAAAAGACCAAATCAATACAATAAAAGGACCCAAGTGAGAATACTACTAACGAAGACTTTTTATCACCTTTTTTGTATATTGTTTGTCTGGCACGCTGAGTACTTGTTCGTAGGGGGAGTTTCAATCATTCATTCACATCACGGGAATTGGGTATCATGATAAAGAAGAAAGTAAAACCAAAATACCACCAAGGTAAAAAGGAGTCAAAACTCTCCCGTGTTGTCAACTCAAATTATCCATTCATCGACGAGCAAATCCATGGCCCGTACCGCGTAGCCCATGCAAGTCATATAGATATATGTAGCTGTAGGTGTAGCTTTAGGTGAGCGTAGCTGGCTGTATGCTTCTTTCTTTTCATCATCATCATAATCCATCTCTTTTTGATAACATCATACCTGAACACCACCCATCAGACTTCGACAATGTCAGTCGTAGTAGATACCCTCAACCTAACTACCTAGGATCATAGAGTCATTAAAAATTCATTCCCAACTTATGGGCCCGGCCCCTTATTCCATTCGTTTCACGAATACCTTCAGACAAGTCGCGGTACCTAAACTACCTCCGAAAAATATCTTTTACTCGTATGTCGTCCTGGGCTCCTGGGGTCTGGCGGTAACGGACCACTATGGTGAACCACGTGAGGTCTAAACACGGCGTCGACAGGCGGCATCCAGTCATCCAGACCGAGGGGGAAGTATTCGTATAATTGATCCGCGCTTTCCCCTTCATTGTGGAACGAGAGAGACTTGGTGAGACCGAGATCGGGTCTTGGTACGCCCCCTTGGTGAGGAAGGGATTGCTGGTGCTGCGGCTGCGGCTGCGGCTGCTGACCCATGATATGAGTGTTGCTGGTAGGTAGGGCCGACGAGTTCGGCACACTCGTCACACTGACTTGATGACCGTGCATTCGCTGTCGCGTGTGTGAATGGTGTGGGTGCTGGAGATGTGCCGGCGGAGTTGTCCCGGCTCCAGGCTTGTTCACGAGTGATGGGCTAGGATTGCTCGTTGGAGGGCGACTAGAGTGTCTTGAACCGGGTTGATGATGGTATGGACTACTACCGCCGTTACCGCCTTCGTCGTCGCTGCCAAAGTGTAGACTCATGGCACCCGAATTTCCAGCACCCATGTCCGGAGTAAACGTGAATGGAAACGCGCCCGGGGTGCCCAGTTCTGGTGTACTGTCATGCGAAAATGTGGGAACCAGAGGTGGGTTCATGGACACAGAGTATGGCGTGGGCAGGGGCTCCGAGGCAGCCATTTGAGACAACCAGTTTCCGGTGTCGAGGTCGGGAGTGGGCTTGAAATCCGTGTTGGTATTGTTGTCGTAGCCTACGGTGGAGGAAGGTGGCATGTCATTGGGAGGCGTCCTGATCTTGGGAGCAGATGTTACTTGCGGGACCGAAGTCTGGCTGTTTCCTGCTCTTGAAGCCGAGGGGAGGTGCTTTCGCGCTGTAGAGCTGCTGCTCAACGGTAGATCTTTACGAGCAGCAAAGTTTCGAGGACTTCGGCCACGCACGATGACGGCGCCAGAGTGAGATTCGGCAATGGGGATCTTGCTGCCCGTGGACAGAGAGGCGAGGATCTTCAAATGGAGGGTAAAATGTTGCTGGAGTTCTTTCCGACGGCCGTTGTTGGCCGTGGCTATTCTGAACTGCAGTCTTTTCCATTGGATAGGAAACGTGGTGAAGTCAGTGTCGATGTCTTGTCCGGACATCTTATCCAAGGGAATCGTCGGCGGTTCTTTTTCAATTTTGTCTTCGGGCTTGGGAGCTTCCCCGCTGGCGGGTGTCTTCCAGGGCACAGAGATGATCTTGACCGGGTTACCCTCTACAGATTCGGTGGCCGACACGGACAGTTCAAGTTCGTAGATCGGTATTCGGGAGCCATCGTCGGTAAAGACGTATCGAAGATTTCTGGGAAGGGTGACGTTGCCCGTGATTTGGAAGAGATTTCGTCGGTAACAGGTGAGTTCAGGAGGAGGGGGCGGTGCGTCGGGTGTGGCTGGCCATTGAGACTCCGCCAGAAAGAACATGCCATGTAGCTGGGCGTTGATGTTGACGGAAGAGCGCCGGAACGAGTCGTCTAATAGGGTGAAGTTATATTGCGGCATGGAGAAGCTGAGGTACTTGCTGTCCCGGTCGATAGAAGGACTCTCGGGCAACCCTTCTTGAGGCACTTGATCAAACTGTGACATTGTGCTCTCTGCGAATGGATCATCATAACCAGACGAAAAGCGCTTTAGCATAGCGGAAGGCTGCATGCTCGAAGATGGAGCAAAATTCATATCGTCACCACTGTCGATGGCGGGTCAGCACAGGAAATCCCCAAGCAAAAGCCAGCCCACTTACCTCATATAGGGCTCAGAGTCGAAGTTGGAGTATTGATCTTGCAAGTCCATCACTGACGGCACACTCATATAATCCAGATTCTGGAGGTTTCCGTCGGTAAACGGCATTGGACTGTGCAAGTAAGGCATTGCGAGGGGATCAAAGCCGTCCATGGTCACGGCCATGGAACTGGGCTGACTGAATTAGGAAGAGAGGAGTCGCGGGGGCGCACACGGGCGACGATGAGTTGCTGGAGGGATATACAACAGGGTTATCGGGAAGAGGTAGGCGTTCTCGTCTGCATTCTCAAGAGCAAGAAGAATCTGCTCGAGAGACCGGCGCCACTGCTCGAAGGGTTGGGCGAAAATTCGAAATTTGGAAAATCAATCAGCCGGCCCAGGGTGAGGG
The DNA here is from genome assembly GCF_000836115.1 of Exophiala spinifera. NCBI lineage: Eukaryota > Fungi > Ascomycota > Eurotiomycetes > Chaetothyriales > Herpotrichiellaceae > Exophiala > Exophiala spinifera. Next base: position 2,392,728 of record NW_015622517.1, on the reverse strand, counting down.
TTTATTCAGCAGCTTGAGCGGCGAGGGCTGGAACGATTCCCTTGTGTGGACGGAGGCGAAACTTGTTGAAGGTACGAACGAGTACTCGACGCACCACACGCAGAAGGATGATGACGGGGCAGTCTGGTCCGTTCGTAGTCAGGATGCAGAGCACTGTCAGGACCTCGAGAAGAAACCGGCTTCTATTCGGCTCGTCCAGAGCAGTTACAGGTGAGAGGGTGCGTATGGTCGTCGATAAATTGGAAAATCCAAGTGTGGGACACAAGAGGGAATATAGTGCCCGCAAAGGATCTGACAGGTATATAGACCAAAACGGTCCTTGCGCAAGTACGGCGTCAGTGGCAGAGAGTAGCAAAGGTCTGTGTGTTCGCGGTGGCCAGTGATGAATGTGAAAGGGTCGGAGGTTGCGATCGAGACAAGATGCGCAACCATCGCTTGACTTGACTTGGGTCGATGGCGCGCGGAAGTGCAAGTGGATATGAGGGAATCTCTAGTCCCCGACGACGCCTGCAGAGTTCACTACCTAAACCTAGATTAGCCGGTTATCCAGACGCTGCCAGGGCCAGTGAGTGGGCTCGGTGCGCAGCCTCCACGCCGGTGGCTGGTGCTAACTTCTCAGACCTGCTACGGAAAAGAGTGAACTGAGAGAGGGGAGGGGCAGTAACAGGCAGTGGGCATGGTGCAGAGGGGGGAAGAGGGACTCTAGGGGCGCTAAGGGGCTTTACCCACTCCCTGTTGCGAGCCCCTACAGGCTGCACTGACACCCGGCGAAAGCCTGGGGCGGTGACGGGACTGCTGGGGGCCACCGTAGGCGTTTGTTTGTTTGCGGTAGAAGGCGTCAAGTGGCCTTCTAGAAGGAAACGGGGCCCGCAGAGACAAGGCTTACGCTGCCCAGCTAACGCAGCTAAACCAGGCATCATTGTTCCCGTCGCCTCTGCTGTCGAAAGGCTCGTATGTACAGTTCACACTAGCTACGCTGTAGAGTTGAAGTGGTAGGTCAGGTCACGGCATAGGTAGTGTGTCGGCATTCACGGTACGGAGACTGAACCATCTTTTGGCCCCAAAGGTGGCGAGAGATCCGGTGCCCCTACGAGTAGGGAGTACCAGGTAGTAGCCTGTCGTGCTTTGTATTGTAGCCGTGTATTATTATTATTGTAGTGCCTGAGGTACAGTACCTCCCTAGGTACTGGAGCACTGTCTATGCCACCAAATGCCGTTATCTCGACTCTCTAGAGCGTGATCTCCCACTCGATTCCTCTCCGTACACTGCCAGACCACACCATTCCCCAACCGACTCCTCTCACATCCCTCAATCTCCTCAGGATCGAAAGACTGGCACAGGGGGCCCACGGACTTGCCTCTTCAGCCTCTTCAGCCGTGCCCACATGCTCCTTTCAGCAAAACAAAAAGAAGTCCAATCTCAGACTCCAGGTGAGCAAGAATGGCCGTGACAGGCGGCATTTGGCAGTCTTCATGCCGAGGTTGGATTGCCATTGGACATGCATCTTCATGCACCGAAGCCCTGCCAGAAGCCTGTTAGTCTGCATCACTCGGGGGGAGTTCCCACTGCAGTGACTCCAGCCACCAGTCAGTGAGCTTTCCGAAGGAGACTAGCACGCCGCTGATGATCCCGCCTGTGTCTCAATGGTTGATCATCGCTTCGCCCGACGGCCTGACATGCATAATTATAGCTTGTCGAAACGCATGCGCTTGCCCACTACGGAAAAGCTCGAACACGAAGAACACATCATTGTGCACCTTTGCAGCTCTCGTATCGTGATCGACCACCTGCCAGACCCAATCGTTCGCATGTGCAACACTTCTTGTGCCACTGGCGCTGCTGGCCCCTTTCAAGCTGTCACAGGTCAGTTCGTCACACAGCGGGAGGCCTTGAGGGCAGGAGACAAAAAGAAGAGAAGCTGAGGATTCTGCATCGGTTTCGGTCAAGCCGCGCTACAGACGCCATCCAGGTACCAGATGCGTTGTGGCGGTCAGATCGCATGTGGCTCGCCAACTGCGCCAGGGAACATGACCCCGAATGGGCGACCTTGGGCGAGGGGACAAGGCATTCGACTGCTCGTATCAGCCCACCTTCGATTCAAGTTCGTGGAGTGAGACAAGCGAATGGGCGGGCTTGCGCAGTGTCCGACGTTCCGTTATTCCGCATTTCCCTGTCTGCTGCGACGTAAACCTACTATCGGGTCCTGGGAGCTAGCGACGCACTCTGAATCAGACATGATTATTCACTCTCTGTCAATCTTTCCGGTGCCATGACCACCCGGCGACACAGGCGTGGCACAGTAAAAAAAGGCTCAAAAGCTCGCTCCTCGTCCGATTGACCAAACAAAGGTTGCCTCCGAACTTCCGCTTCCCCTGATTGGGCTAGTTTCTCACAGTGTTGCACTAATCGGTCGCAGGTCGTTCAATTATTGGCTTCCAGCCCCCCAGCCCAAGCCCCGTCATTTCCAACGCTCTTCCTTGCTCGCTCACTCAGCTTTCCCTTCCCGGCTTTCGAGGGCGATCGGTTCGGTCCATTGTAGTCCGCAGGTCGGTGCGGCGAGTGCTATGATACACTATCACTCCTCTTGACAGGTCTTTTGCGTCGAGATACATCAATATATCAAATCCGAACCTCATCTTCAGCTGGACATGACGAGAGTGCTCGAAACCCTTTATGACGCTTTCGGTGGCGTCGAAGCACAAAGCCCAGGATCCGTGCAAATTACTGGTCTGACTTGTCGTCTCCCCCGAATCCTTGCAACACAAGATGATCACGTGGGGAGAAGACAGGTGTATTGCCACTATGGCATGGTTTGACCTAGGGTATCCTGGTTCCTAAGTCACATCATGCTACTCAGTGGGTCCTTCGGTGCTCGGGTTGTCTCGGTCGTCTCTATGAGACTGTACTTTTGTGACAGAATGTTTGGTTGGACCTGCATCTCAGTAAGAGTGATTGATGGAGCAGTCCCGGGATCGAGGTTGTAGAATGCAGATATACGTGATTGGCGTATGCAGATTACGTTCCAGGCATCATCGTCCAGTGCAGGGGTTCGCTGGAAACCTCGTCGAATGTATTTATAGCAGTAAAGCCCAAGGCTTTGAGGCTATCTGCAGTCGGGTCTTCTCGAATCTTCAGCTGGTCAGTATAAATCAAGTTCACTTCAGTGGTACAACTCACATAGTCGAGGAGGACAGACCGCAACCCCTGTTTCCTGAATTGTTTGATGCCTAACAAAACGAGTCCCTGAAACAGCGATCTTCTGTCGCCAAACATTGTCGATATGACTGGCGAAGAGATGCATGCCACCCCAGTTTGCTTGTATAGCGAGGGAATGTACTTTGCTATCTTTGATTCCGACCGACAAACGAGTATAGATCCCAGTATTGACTGATCTGTTGTTTTTTTGGCTCGAATGATGCCGCAACCCTCCTTGTTGCTCATGGCCATCTGATAAATCCATCGCACATCGTCTCGGGCACAGCGTTGGAGGTGTTCCATCATGACATCGTTGTATTCGTTGCCATAAACAAGGTCGAATTTTACGTCAGGGTTGGCCAACTTCTGACCAAGCCCTTCTGGAACTGACCATGTGGATAGATCGCGTATTATCATGGTGGCCACAGAGCTCGACAGCGCTGTGTTCCAACCCAGCTTCGCGAACCATTGCCGTAGTTTTTTGTATTCAACAGGACCAAGTTTGGGTATGCCCAAAAACACGCTGGGAAACCTGGCCCCCAATTGAAATTTGGCGGCGCCCTTCTTCTGCAAGAGGGCTCGGACGGCTCGGTCATGCAATGAATGGCCAATTGACAGTTGCCGCCGAGCAGGATCAACAATAATAGCCCCAATGTGGCCGATGGCGCTGCTCTTGGAGTAATATGTTGCACAGAATCCAAAAAGCTCCTTAGTGCTGCTGTTTCGGACCACAAAATGCGCTTCTTCGACGTCTGGATCTCGAAGGAGAAAAGTCCCACTAAAGACATTGTTGAGCAGCACCGCATGCACTGACGAGTCATTCTGACATTGGGCGATTAAAACATCAAGCGCGGCTGAGTCCCGATCCTCGCTGAAGCTCTCTACAAGCCACTGCTGCCGGTAGTGATTAGTTTGTGGTTTCTGGCCAAAGGCTCCCGGTAATACTCCTGTTGGCTTCAGTTCACCATAGAGAACTTGGACGAGGGCGCGAAGGGCGGTCTCAGTGAAGTCATAGGTGCAGATGTATGTCCCTATTGAGGAATCCGCCGCGAAATCAAAAGGAGAGCTGACAGCTACCACGACACAAGGTTTCTGCCTAGGCCGTCCATCTGGTCCGACGGCCAGCTTGCAGAGCATTGAAATGTGTTTTGCAAATGCATTTTGGTACATGTTCCTGCCAGCATCTGCAGTGACAACGACCACTCCTTGTGCACGGTTTAGCAGGTTTTCGTGCAGAGGTCTGACACCGTTCGCTGTGTACGAGGTGTGGGATATCTTGCCGTTCCGATGTCTGGCTAAGGACCGGCCAAGTTCTCGGAATACTTGCTCGCCGCTCATGATCGAAGTGTTGGCATCGACGCTAGGGCTCCGACTGAACGATGGTGCAGCAGACAGTTCATGTTGCATTTGGTGGAATATAGCCGATGCTGGAAGAGGTTTCACCAATGGCGTCAAAAGGAGAAGTTCTTCTTCAGCCTTGACTACTCTGGACAGCGGTAGATAATGTTTCTCATCTCGAACAACTGTGATGGATTTGTTGTACGCTGTGGTCGACAGAGTGGTGTGAATCGGCTGTAGCCGTGCAAGATTTTCAATCCCAGGTGGAGAGAAAGCCTTTTCCCACGACGTGTACTTCGCCTTCATGTTGAGGATCCTTTGAACAGATTCTTGCACTCGAGTCCTGTCAATCATGCCATTGTCCAAACCAGTCTTCAGACCGTTGATGGCGTCTTCCTGGACTGACATGCTTCTGCAGGTGAGTATCAAATCGCAGCCCGCTTGAAATGCCATGACTGTCCCTCCACTAATACCTATGTTGCGACTGAGTGCCTCCATCTCGAGGCATTCTGAGACCACGACCCCTTCGAATTGCATTTCATTGCGCAATAGATCACGCACAATTTGCTCAGAAAGGCAGGCATGCATGACATTGACCTGTGAGAAGGCCATGGCGACGCCTCCCACCATCATCGAATCAAGACCTTGTGCAATCGCAGTTCGAAAAGGTACCAGGGCACTCTGGCTCATGTCCTCCAGCGATTCGGTGATAGTAGGCACGTCGTCCGGGGCACCAAAGAATTCGAGATTGCCATACGAAGGGAAGTGTTTGCCACAGGTGGCAACTCCTCCTTCCTGATATCCTCGAATGCACTCAACGCCGTAAGCAGAGACTTCTTGCGGGTTGTCGCCGATTGAACGGACACCTAGAGGTTGATTTCTCGCATTAGTCAAGACATCGAGCACAGGACCCATGATCCAATTGATGCCGCACGAGTTCAACTCTTGGGCGGTAGCGCGTGCGATGTCTTTGGCCAGCTTCTTGGAGCCCGAAGCAGCGACACCCATAGCACTGGGGAACTGGCGAATAAAGACCTCGTCGTAGAGGCTGTTGACGCCGCCATTCTCTTGATCCAAGGCAATGAGAAGGGGAACGGGATGGCCAGAGCGGCGCGCGAGGGTCTGCAACTCAAGAACAAGCTGAGTCGCCTGTTCGGCAGCTATCAAGGTTATATCGTTAGTCAAGCAAGACACGACGAGATGAAGCAAGCATGTAGCATCAGGTTTTAGGGGTAGCACATTTGAGGTTTTGAGCCTTGAGAAGAATCGAGCCTACGTGGTACTTCTCGATCAACGTTCTGACATCGTCGGTGACAGAAGTGCCATCAAAGCCCATCATAAACAATTGGCCGAGTTGCCTGTGATATATAGATCAGCTTGTGGATTTCACGGCAGCTTTGATGACGGCATGCTCGAGACATACCTCGATTCGTTCCACCCGGGGGATACATCCCCGTTGGTGGCCATAACGGTCTGAAGTACGCTCGTCCCCACATATAATCTGATTGGATGGAAAGGGGACGAGAGGGCTGTAGGGGAGTGAGGACTGGGAACAGGTGATCGGGTCAGAGAGAAAGCCGAGTCATTGACGCACGAGCGAGACCAGTGAGGTGTCTTCCAGGTTCGGCGTTGGGGGGGGACACCGGAGCACTGCGCATGGCGTTAACTTAGAGAAGCAACATGAGACGTGGGAATGGGGAATCGAGGTGATGTTGCATTTGTGAGGATGGCAATGGACGATGGAAGACACACAGTTGGGAAAAGCTTGACGGATGCCACCTTGCTGGCGCTGCCGGGCTTTCTCAGTGCTACCGAAGGGCGAAGACGTTAACGTTACACCGGCGCGGGATTTGATCACGTGCCGCAGACTGCGACTGCCCCGCCATTTTTCTCTGCGCTTTGCTGCGAGTGCTCGTCCTCGCTGGCATCTTGATTCTCCGCCATCATATGGTTATCACGCTGCAGAGAGATACCTGATGGGTCCGAACCGGGCCGCGCTGGTCCATTGATTGGATGATACGCAATTGTTGCATCGTTGCATACCCTTCCATGGTGATCCTCGTGTCATTTCTCCACGGTCGCCTTGCTACCCTCGTCTCTTCGTGCGGCTACACAAGGTGCTCAGTGGTCGAGATATCCTCCTAGGAAGATGGCCCAGGTAAGCGGCGGCGCGATTGACTACTGGAGACTCCTCTACGTCAAAGGTTTGTCCTCATCTTGCTGTCTTTTCCATTTTATCTCTTTGTCGCTGTGAACTTTTCCATTTAACACCTTGCGCAATCTGCGGAGATTACCTTCCCTCGCGAACACCACCAACAGAGTATCTATTGCGAAATGCGGGTCATCATTCGTGACACTACGGAAAGCGCGTCGAGATATGCTGCCAGATGCATCATCAACCGCATAAATGCATTCTCTCCGACAGCGGAAAAGCCCTTCGTCCTAGGCCTCCCAACCGGTAGCAGCCCCGAGATCATCTACAGACATCTAGTACAGGCGCACAAGGCCGGCGAGATCTCATTCTCGAATGTCGTGACGTTCAACATGGACGAATACGTCGGCATACCTGAAGACCACCCTGAATCCTACCACAGCTTTATGTACAAGCATTTCTTCGCACATGTTGACATTAATCCTGCCAATGTCAATATCCTCAACGGCAACGCTCCCGATCTCGCTGCAGAATGCGCCGACTACGAGTCGAGAATAGCCAAAGCCGGCGGCATTGACCTTTTCCTCGGCGGCATCGGGCCGGACGGACACATCGCATTTAATGAGCCCGGCTCCTCCTTGCGGTCGCGGACAAGAGTAAAGACGCTGGCAGAAGACACAATCCGAGCCAATTCTCGCTTTTTTGGTGGTGATCTGAGTCAGGTGCCGAAACAAGCCTTGACTGTAGGCGTTGGTACGGTCATGGACGCGAGAGAGGTGCTGGTCATCGTCCTCGGCGCGAACAAAGCCCTGGCCCTTTCCAAAACCATCGAAGGTGGAGTGAGTCAAATGTGGACGGCTAGCGCCCTTCAAATGCACGAGCGCGCCATGATTGTATGCGACGATGCGGCAACTGACGAGATGTTGGTCAAGACTGTCAAGGTGAGCACACAAGACATGGAGATGGGGGAGGATATGCTAACACGAGCTTCACAGTACTTCAAGAGTATCGAAAACGTGGCCGACGAGGAAGAAACAGGCAAAGAAACACCTCAGCAACGGCTACCGACAAAAGCCGAGAGTTGGCGAAGTGCCCTGATGGATCTCAAGATCAATACCGACAAGAAGGAGCAAGTAGCGGCAGAAGACGGGGAATTGACGCCCGATAGTATGTCGTCCAGGTTGGTGGATTCGGCCATCGGTATGAATGACAGAAAGATGGACGATTTCTTGTTTGACAGGATGGGCTCGAGGGTGTCGACTTTTGCTGCGTAACCAAATCTCCCTCTCTGGGCTTCCCCTTTTGATCGTTCTTTCGAGCACAAAAATCAACTAGTGACTCTGGCTCTGGGATTGATTCAACTATGGCGTTTCCGATTGCAAAATGGTATTTCTGGGGTCAAGAACGACCTCTGCACTAGGACGAGCAAAGGAATTGTATCCTAGGACGCGATCACGGTCCAAATTTTTACGTTCACAAGATAGCGTTTCCCCCCTTTTTACTTGAACAACAAAAGATTTACAAGTTCGCGAAAACTGTAGGAACGGAACCGCCCATTTCCACCAGAGTGCTTTTATTCCTGACCCAAGCCTCGAGACCTCGTCTTCCATTTTCGACACCGACACCACTTTGCTTCCATCCACCAACGGCCATTTCGGCCGGAGACTCGCCCCAGGTGTTGACCCAAGTGATGCCCGCCTGCAACTGCTTTATCACACTGTGACACTGATTCACGTCTTTCCCGAACACCCCGGCCGCCAAGCCGAGTTCCGTGTTGTTCGCTCTCTCGACGGCTTCCTCAATCGAGGAATACGACAAGATGCACATGACGGGCCCGAAGATTTCCTCTCTCACGATTTTCATGTCGTCCGAGCAGTCCGTAAACACGGTCGGCGACACCCAGTAGCCGTTCTTGAGCTGCACGGGGAGGTTCGCGGGCTGGTCCAACCCGCCGCACAGCAACCGCGCCTTGTCCACCGTCTTGCCGTGCTCGATGTACTGCGTGACTTTCTTGTAGTGGGCCTCGCTGACCAAGGGGCCGAAGTTGGTACTCGCGTCCATCAGGTCGCCGGCCCGAACCTCGTTGATCTTTTGCAGCAGGACCGTCTCAAACCGGGCCTTGAGCTTCTCGGGCACAAACACCCTCGTGCCGTTGGTGCAGACTTGGCCCGTACTGAAGAAGTTGGCCATCATGGCTCCGTCGACGGCCTGCTCGACGTCCACGTCCGGCAAGACGACGACGGGGCTCTTGCCGCCCAGTTCCATGGTCACGTACTTCATCTCGCCGGCCGCGGCGCCGGCGACCTTCCGTCCCGTCGAGACCTGGCCCGTGAAGCTGACCTTGGCGATGTCCGGGTGTTTCGTCAGGTACGCGCCAACTTCCCCGGCGCCGTACACCACGTTGAACACGCCGTCGGGCAAGCCGGCCTCCTTGTAGACTTCGGCGAGGAACTGGGCGTGCAGAGGCGTCACTTCCGACGGCTTGTACACCATTGCGTTGCCGGCCGCGAGGCACGGCGCCGACTTCCAGAGCGCGATCTGGATGGGATAGTTCCATGCCCCGATGCCCACGCACACGCCCAGCGCTTCTTTGGACGTGTACACCCACGCCGAGTCGCGGAGCCGGAACGACTCGCCGTTCAGACCCCCCGAGGCCACCAGGTTGGCAAAGTATTCGAGCACGTCGGCGCCCGTGACGATGTCGACCGTCGACGTCTCGGAGAACGGCTTGCCCGTGTCGAGGGTCTCGATTTTGGCCAGTTCGTCGTTTCGTGACCGGAGTATCTGCACCGCCTTCTGGAGGATGCGTGCCCGCTCAATCGGCGGTGTGCTGGACCATGATGGGAACGCCGACTTGGCGGATGAGATGGCTGAGTCTATGGATGACGGGGATGATGCGTAGATTGTGCACACTGGTTTGGCGGTGGATGGATCGATTGATTGGAAGGTTGACGAGGATGAGGATGATTCTTGTGCCTTGCCGGCGTAGAATGTGTGGCGATCCGGCAGGGAGATGTTGAGCACCATTGTGCTGGATGGACAGGAGTTGGTAGTGAGGAGATGATGATGATGGCCACTTGGACCTGGATCTGTGCTTGAAGCTCCTCAAGTGACTGAGGGCGTGTGCAAGGGTTGCTGCACTGTTCTTCTCGACGCCTGGTGAGCCGACTTTAACGTTCGTCGGTTGATTGATTTATCCCTGGGCGGTTGATGATATCGAACATTTGATGTCATGTCGGGATTGTGAACGGACACTCATCTTAAGGTAGCTAGTGCTGTACCTGCGGCGTTCATTACTGGGGTGAGAGTTCAAAAGACGGTCTTTCAGGGCCTTTTCGAAGCCTGGGACAAGAATTTCTGGGCGGCGGTTTTAGCCTTGACTTTAGGCCCTTTGAGGCCTGGACGGGACAATCGCCGCCTACACTGACTGATTTGGCCACCCGCTTATCTCAGTGATTCTTTTCCTCTTGCAGGCAAACAAAGTCTAATTCCCTGTAATGTGTGTGTCGATACGAGCACTGGCCGGCAATCAGCAGCCTGCAGGTCTCTACACCCGATGGCCCATGGTAATCCTCTCCTCTTCTGGAAACTACAACCTGAGCACAGTCGACGCAGAACTTCTGGGCGTCCTTGAGGCACCAATTAATGCCTTTTGTCTTTCGCCTCCACATCCATTCATGTTGCAGTCCAGCCAATTTTTCATTCCACATCAGCTTCAACGCGAGAGGCTGAAGAGCCCACGACGCCCACTCCGCTGCTTCCGGCTCCCTTGACCAGGTCTGACTTGACCATTAACAAGACAGCGGCCTCAAGACTACAGGGATCTGTGCATGACGCAAACTTGCATCCCTGGCCGCCGTCTGGCTCATCCCTACTGTTACGTACAGGAGGTATCGTACTCGGTGCTTCGTCAAAAATTTCACATTTCAATCGTATCTTCAGGAAGAGCCCCAAAACAACGGCCCATTCCGTGGACTGATCTTTTACTCGTACGGTGGGCCTGGTCGGGAGCCCATCTTTGAATCGATAATTCTTGTTGATACGGATATATACCGGGGACTTGCACTGTATTTTTACATCTCCCCTTCGTTGATTCTGCTCGATTTACGGAGTATCAAGGTGGATGAACAATCTTCTCATCTAAACATCGGAATACAAGGGATCTCGAATTGACGTCAACCACCATCAATATGACTACTACTCACCTCGACGCTTCCGAAGTCGACAGTTATGACTACCTTGTCGTGGGTGGTGGCACAGCGGTAAGTCAACGAGAAACCAGCCGCACAGCCTTGGGCCATCGAATGGAAGACACGGTGCACAAGGCTGCATGCTGTCAGATAGACAAAACGTCTTGCTAATGCCTGGACCGTGGTAGGGCTGTGTCATTGCCTCGCGTCTGGCAGAGTATCTGCCTCACAAGAAGATCCTCCTGATCGAAGCAGGACCCAGTGATTTCATGGACGACAGAGTCCTGGATCTTAAGCAATGGCTCAATTTGCTCGGTGGAGAACTCGACTATGATTATGGCACCACAGAGCAGCCCATGGGTTTGTTGCACTTCACGTAGGTTCGGCTTGTGCTCACAGCTTCCAGGTAACTCCCATATTCGACACTCTCGTGCCAAAGTTCTAGGTGGCTGCTCCAGCCATAACACACTGATTTCTTTCCGGCCATTCGAGTATGACTGCAAAATCTGGGAGTCCCTGGGCGCCAAAGGCTGGACGTTCCCTACCTTCATGCGCGTGCTCAACAAGCTCCGCAACACGGTGCAACCTGTCCACTCCCGCCACCGCAATCAGCTGTGCAAAGATTGGGTCGAATCTTGCAGCACGGCCATGAACATTCCCGTGGTGCACGACTTCAACAAGCAGATCTCGAGCACCGGGTCTCTCAAGGAATGCGTCGGCTTCTTCTCCGTTTCCTACAACCCAGACGACGGACGACGTTCATCTGCCAGCGTAGCGTACATCCACCCCATCCTCCGCGGTGAGGAAGACCGCCCGAACCTCAAGATCCTCACCAACGCATGGGTCTCCCGAATCAATGTCTCCGGAGACAAAGTCACCGGCATCGATCTGACCCTCCAGTCAGGGACCAATCTGACTCTGACTGCAAAGACCGAAACGATCTTGTGTGCCGGTGCAGTCGACACGCCCAGACTCATGCTCCTGTCAGGCCTTGGACCGGCCTCGGACCTCCAATCTCTGCATATTCCAGTGGTCAAGGACATTCCCGGCGTCGGTGAGAATCTTCTGGACCACCCGGAAACAATCATCATATGGGAGCTGAATCAACCCGTCCCACCAAACCAGACGACCATGGACTCGGACGCCGGCATCTTCCTCCGTCGCGAGGCTCCCAACGCCGCGGGCGCCAAACCCATCCCGACAAACCCGCAAGCCCTTCCGGATGGGGACATTGCAGACGTCATGATGCACTGCTACCAGATCCCCTTCTGCCTCAACACGACACGCTTGGGCTACGACACGCCCATCGACGCGTTCTGCATGACGCCCAACATCCCCCGTCCCCGGTCGCGCGGGAAGCTGTACCTGACCTCGTCGGACCCGAGCGTCAAGCCGGCGCTCGACTTCCGATACTTCACCGACCCCGAGGGCTACGACGCGGCCACGTTCGTGTTCGGGCTCAAGGCGGCGCGCAAGATCGCCAAACAGGCCCCGTTCAAGGACTGGATCAAGCGCGAGGTCGCGCCCGGCCCGAAACTGCAGACCGACGAGGAGCTGAGCGAGTACGCCAGACGCGTCGCGCACACCGTCTACCATCCCGCCGGCACGACGAAGATGGGCGACGTCAAGAACGACCCCCTCGCCGTCGTCGACGAGAAGTTGAACGTCCGGGGTCTGAAGGGCCTGAGGATCGCGGATGCCGGCGTCTTCCCCGCCATGACCACCATCAATCCCATGTTGACCGTGCTCGCCGTCGGTGAGAGGTGTGCTGAAATCGTCGCGCAAGAGGCAGGCTGGAAGGGCGACGGAGCCGTGAGGGCCATGCTGTAAAAGACACCACCACCACCACCACCACCACCGAACCGAGGATGATTTAAAACACAACAAAATATCGTGATGACGAGGAAATAATTGACATCTTCGATTCTTCTCTTCTGCTTTTCTCTACACAAATGGATGATGACAACACTCCCGAGGCACTGACTGACTGACTGACTGGCTGGCTGACCGACAAGGGGCAACTTGAAGGGAAGAGGAACTACATCTGTCTATCTGTACCTGAAACTAAAACTGCAGGTATACACACCTGATGTAGCCACGTCGTGTGCAGGTACCCAACCACCGAGCTGGAGAAACTGAATTGATAGCCCGTAGCTAGGTACATCTACGTCACTACCGCCACACATTTACCTGAAGATGTACCCAAACCCCAAAAAAAGGGGGGCGCGGGGGGGCAAACATGAGAAGGACTCGGATAGGTGGATGGAAGGGTCAGTTGGTTAGTTGATCGAATGAAAGCGAAACAAACCAAAGGCACAAAAGTCGTTGACCTTGCAAGGGACGTACAAAACTCGGTGCCTTCTTATGTACCTTTTAGGTATCATCATCAATCACTCCGCGCGTCGTGCCTGGGACACACACACACACACACGTCCCTACAGTACATACCTACCTGCCTGCCTCGCCTTAGTACCCTGAGGCAATGCCTGAGGTCGACTACCTTACTCTCGCACCTATCTATCTCCCCGAGGTATCTAGATACCTAGGCACGCACGGCTACCTCGTGGAGGTAGTCCCACTCAAGTAGGTAGGTACAGGTAGGTACAGGTAAGTTGCAAGTAGCGAACAAATTCGACCATCTTCATCGCAATTTGCATACACTAGCAAAGCCTACAAACTCAAGCCACTATAAACACCGCTTCATAAGGTACGTTGAACCCCCCTCTTGCGCCATCAAGAGACAACAAAAAAAAGGCAATACTTGATGCTGTATATCATTATTTCCCCCAAGGCTTTGCACAGAAACGCCACTTGACCACCACACCACAGTGACATAATCCTGGCAAGAGTAGGGAGGTACTTCGTACCGAATACTCTACATAGGTATTTAATCACCCACACTGACACCTGCCTTGTCCGCGTCTTTGGCCCTCGAGTCCTGAGGATCAGTGCCTTTTGTGACTTGCTCCTCTGTCTCATCTGTACTCGTAACAACCTGTTCTTTCTCCTTCTCCGTAGAATTTGTTGAAGTGGCTACTGCTCCCGATTTGTCTTTCTCCTCCTCCGCAGCCTCAGGAATGCTCGTCTCCTTCTCAATCTCCTTTATCTCTTCAACGCTCGCTTCTCCGATGTCACTTCCACGATGCTGTTTGGGTGTTTCTACGGGCGGGTCGGCACTGACTTCGGATTCTGGCACGGCTGTCTCTGACTTGGGCGCGGGGGACGAATCCACAACAACAGTCTCGGCTTGGTCGGCGGGTGTCGATTCGCTCAACCGCGATTTCAGCTTGGTGATGCTGCTCTTTCGTCTTTGCTCGACGATCTGGGCCTCGGTCGAGTGGCCTTCAGCATCGCTGCTGCTGGTGCTTGATGCGCCGCCCTCTGACTCGGCGATCTTGTCTATGGACGTTCGCTTGGCGCCTTCTGCTGCGAGCAACGCCGGTGTCTTTGCTGCTGTCACTTCGCCTACTGTCTCCGGGTCCTCGGCGGCCGCGTCGACGCTCAGTTTCGTTGTGGCGGGCACGGGGATCTTCTCTGTCGTGTCTGGTGTCTTGGTGGGCACCTTAGCGGCTTGCAGTGCCGCGGCTTTCTTTTGACCTGCTTTGGCAGCTGCTTCTGCACCAAGTTGCCTCATGGCTATGTTCAACGGTGTCTCGGCTGGCTTTGACGCCGCGCCTTCTGAAGCTGCGGAGTCTTTACCTTTAGGTTCGGCGATCGAGATATGTCTTGTCTCAGACGAGGCTCGTGAAGGGGGTCCGGATGAGTTCGCGCTCCTGGTTGTTGGCTCTGGAGCGAGGGTGGCAGGGGTAGGGGCAGGGGCAGGAGTAGGTACTGGGCCACCGAATTCCGAGAATCCTGCGATTTGATCTTGGAGCTCGCCGTATTCGTTCCATTCTTCAATCTGTTCGAGGTCCTGGGAAACATTTGTGTGAGCTAGGGCACGTAGAGTGCGATAAGGCGTGAGCACTTACACCAACGATTGTGCCGAACTTAACAAGTCCGGGGAGTTTGCGGCCCTTTGATCTTCTACCCCACAGCATGCGAGCCTTCTCATCTGTAGCACAGTCTACTGCCCGAAAGGGTATCTTGTTTGCTTTGAGGATTGTCTCTAATCTTGAGGTTGCAGTGATGATATGAGAGCTTCCGGCTGTGAGGGAGGTGTAGAGGTATAGTGTAGGGTCGGCGGAATACGAAATCGCTGCCATGGTGGCTCTGTCCCTACAACAGTAGGTAGGAGTTGCGGTAAGGGCACCAGACGCGTGGCAGGGGCTTTCAGTAACGCCGGGGGGACTGATCACTGCTGAAGGACAGAACAGAAAAAACAAAAGATAACGGGCTCGAACAAGGTCTGATCTTGGGGCAGCGAGATGGAAAGTCTGCAAGATAGTGAGATACGGCACAAGATGCACACAGCAACGGCTTGTTGGGTTCACTGCATGTGTCTCCATCACCTGGTCGCCGACGTGTGAGTTGATGTCATCACCGCCAAGCACCTGCATTGGGTTTAGTGTCATCTCACAGTTCACGCCGTTATCAGGTCAGGCGGGTCAGCGACTCGGTGGTGAGGCTGTGGACGGGGATGCTTCATGATGCAATCATTGTTATCGCTGTAGCTACATACTAGACCGGGGTACGTAGCAGTCAAGGCATCCCTCTTGGTCATCCGTTTCAGGCATCAATGGGTGTAGGTTCGTTTGACTCGTAAATACGTCGTAGCTCATCCCTCGTGGCCCGAACCCTCAATCCAATCCTTCTCCTACTGATACACTAATCTCCCTTCCTTGTTGCCGGAAGATCTTGGGCCCCGTTTTCCCTTGTTGAACAGCGATGGCTTCCATCTTCCTCAACAAACTCCCATCGGTGAACTCGCTAGTCGGAGCAAGATCGACCAGTGGTTTCCCGTCAGCTCCAGGACCGCCGCCGACCGGTCGGTTCCTGCCCAGTGACTTTCGGCTGGCACTACGTGCGATCAAGCCAGTCCCAGAGAAAGGGCTCTCTTCAGATGTACTTCCACCCGTGGAGCCGATGGTCAACTTGCGTGGATAGGCGCTCGGAGGAAGGCTCTGATTCCTCGACTGACGTGGGCTTCCTGGTCTTCCATCAAGGCTGGGCCTGTCTTGGCCGAAATCAAGGAGCGGTCGATTACCATTACTCTGGGAAAAACGACGATGAGGGACACCGTCATGTCGGGCAGCCGTTTCTGTACTCGGTCTGCCAGAGTCGACACCGAGCAGTGGCTTGAACGACCCAGCTGAACGGGGCGGCAACGACTCCTTGGAGCTCTTTCCCGTTGGTGGGCGCACAGCCTGGGGCTGACTCTGCACGCCCTCGCCCACCATGTTGTACAAGTACCAGCTTCGCCAAGATTGGACTTCTGTATACCATTTTGCAGCCACCCCCTTGTCCTTTGTGCTGAAGAAATGCACAAAATTAACGCCGTTCAGGAACATGGATGATTTTTCTTGGCTCTTCAATGCAAAGCACAGTTTTTTTGGTGGGTTGAGCTTCTTGAGTTGTTTTGATGTCGGGGTGTACAGGTCAAAGTCGGACAAATGACAGATTTTCGTAGAATCGAGACCGTGCTCGTGCTTGGAGGTTGTGATCTGACCATCCTCTCTCAACTTCAACCACCGTTTATCCCATTTACCAGGTCGGTGAGAGTGGTATATCTGCAGACATACGCCGGTAGGTTGTTGCCTTGGGGCGTCTGCATCGTCGATCCCGGCCGCAGCACACTCCGACTGAGCCATGATGAACAAATAATTCTGGTCGTCATGATCCCACGAGTTCATGACATCTCGAATACGTTCATATCGACGCAATGGTCTTTCCAGGCCTAGTTGAGAGAACGACTCAAGCAGCACTGCTGTTCGGGCATCGATGGGTTCCGTCAAGCATAGTGCCGCAGACCGAAGTACTTCCTTGCACGTGGTGGTAGGTGTAACAGCCAGAGTGATGATTGATTCTTTGCATTTCACCTTGACCTTTCGCTCGCCGGCGTTGACCGCAGAGATAGGAGCATCAAATTGCGGTACTGCTGCTTGCGGCATAGTACTGCGTGTCTCACACATCTTCCCGGTGCTGCTCGACCTGGTGTGAGTCTCACGCACGGTATGCTGCCTCTGCATCGCTGACGAAGAACGTTTGTGATGCCTGTCCTGCAACACCCCGTCGCTTCCTCCAATGACCATCGTCCGTAACTTGGGCTTTGGAGCTTCTCGGGGATGCTGCTTCTCTTCTGCACCTTGTCTAGTCGGCCTTGTGTGTTGAGGACCTCCAAGGTCCGGCGGCGAGACCACCCCGACAGATTCTTTTCTCGCGTTAATCTTCGCTGCCTCGCGGCGCTGCTCTCGTTCATCGCGTCGTCGCTGAGCCTCCTCCTGCTTAAGTGCCTTTAAGCGACCAAAGTCGCCCTCCAGAGTCAATCGAGCTTCTTCTCGCGCAATCTCTAGAGATCGTCGGACAGTTTCAGGAGAAGTTGGGCGCATGCCCGGCTTTGACTCGGTAGCCATTGCTCCCAACTTCTCGCCATTGGAGAGAGGCTTCCGGCCATGTCCTATGACCATTCGGCGGGCCCCATTGGGCTTGTGGCTATGACCTGCCTCGTTCTGTGGAGGACTTGTTGGTATATGCTGCGCGGGTACCGGATCCCGAGTCGCGCTGGAAACTTGCACAACATTTTGTGGTGGAAAGGGCACGAGAGGGTCCTCAGCCGCCGGCTTCGGCCTGCGGTGGTATCTCGATGGTAATCGTGTCAAAGCAGATTGCAAGCTGTTCGGTACAGGTGGTGGAGGAGAAGTCGCTTTAAGTTCAAGATCTGTCGAGGCGGCTTTGCGCACTGATCTATAGCGCAGGAATTTCTGTAGTTGCGCAGTAGTTTCGCCAGCGTCCGTATTCATGGTAGAAGGTCGTTCCGAAGACAAGGCATCGAGACTGTCATTCTACTCAGGTGCGCGGCTGGGTGGCTCAGGAGAAGTGAGGATGTAGTTGTCGCGTGAATGGTCAAGACTCAGGAATGCGAAAACAAGAAACATGCGCGAGGACCAGAGAAGCCCCCCAGTCGCACTTTGTTATTGTTTGTTAGGCTGGCATGTCGCCTGGAATTGGATCCCCACAAGCCCCGTAACGAAGCCTGCAAGGTACCGCCGATCGTACTGTAATTGATTGGCATCCCCTGTCAGGCTCTGCCGGCTCCTCACGCCGCCAGCCTCCTCGTCATGTCCGTCTTTTCACGAACAGGTCTCACATGTCCTCCGCAAAAGCCTCATCGCTGAAGTACAGCAAACCCTCCAAAGCCTTCCATGCCTTGCTCAGTACCTCTGGCTGATTCCCCCACAACAACACACCATTTTCCACAAGGGCTCCAGTCGGCGGCTCTGGCATTGAAATAGGCCTGATTTTTGAACTGCAACTCAAGCAGAGACACTTTAGCGTGGGGCCTGATGGGGTCGTGAGCATCATGGATGGGATACCGATCGTGATCCCTAGAAGCGAACGAGGATGCATTTGCCTCGGAAATCTCGCTGGTGGCATCTGTAGAGGTATGCCTTGTATTGGAACTCATGGAGGCTGGCGAGGATTCATGGATGGGATTCTGAGATGTCGCGGTGGCACGGTTCAGACGATCCTGTGGTCGAATGTGCTGTGCCACACCCTTGTACTTCTTCTTGGGCTTTGGAGCCTTATGTTCGTCCAGTCCTCCAGCGTGTCCCAGCGACAGGCGCTCAAGATCCCAAAAGCGTAGCTCGGATGTCGCATTCGCGAAGGCCAAAACAGGGTGCACTTCCGGATGTGCAAACGAGGGCAATAGAAGGCCAAATCGAAGGTAGAATTGTTCGGCTCCGTTCGTCTCGAACTCGAGTAGCCTCTCATACAATGGTTCGTCATCGTATTCTTCCGCTACCTCAACGTCAACGAGTCCATCGTCCCGTCGTATGAACTTGCGCATGAAGCCATTGCGAGTGTCTAGGTAGTCTTCGATCTTTGGCGCCGTGACCGAAGTAGGAGGCTGCTGACTAGAATCGAACCCCGTTATTTTCCACAAAACTATCTTGTTCTCATTCGCAGCTTTTGACATGATCAGATCGCCGTAAAATCTTGCACAGTCCACAAAATTAGAGTGCACAGCTGAACTGGTGAAATGAGGATAATAGATGGTGTAAACTTCGTTGGAGCTTCGTTTTCTGTACTGTGGCGATATCTCGCGCCAGAAGGACGAGCCGTCAGATAAGTCTGGCATTGTCCACACACATATTCGCTGATCGTGGCCTCCAGAGACCAAGTAACGGCCACTTGCGTGCCATGAGACGGTCAGAACACCTTCACAGTGGCCGGTTGCCTGACCGCAGATGATTATGGTGGAAGACTCGTGCGGGCTGGCGTAACGCCGGAGGTCCCATATCCGAAGGCTCTTATCCATCGAAGCGGTGGCCACAATCCAGGGGTATAGCGGGTGAGTAGCAATGTCGTTGATAACCCCGTATCCATGGCCTGACAACGTGGTGAACAGGTCCCCTTCGAGGACATCAATGATCTTCAATTGACCCGTGCCGCCAGCCACCGCGAGCAAAGGCCTTTCTCGGTCAATGTAGCACCAAGAGCAAGAATTCAGACCGGGAGAGGATTCGTCGTCCATCTCCTGCTGATCCACCACATTTTGTAGCGTTGTCAAGAAGTGGCTAGGCTCTGATGAGATTCGGTAAATAAGGGCTCCCTTCTGTTGCAAAACCGCAAAGATGGGTTCCTCTTCCGTCGGACTCGAATACGGATAGAATTTGACGTCGTAGAAAATGAAGCGATCAGTCTGAACGGGAGATTTGTGTTTGTACTTCAACTTGGGTAGTAGAAAAGATTCTTTGGTAGCTGTTGCAGGCTTCATGGCGGACAGGGTGGGATTTCTCGTGTTTCCAAAGGATGCTGTCCAAGATTGCCGTGACCAAAGCAGAAGAGCAAGAGAGTAGAGACAGGTCAAAGGGTTAGGTCATTGTATCTGGGTGGTGGAGATATGACAATAGTTTTGCATTGTGTCGGCCAAATCCTCTCGAGGGCGTTTACCTCTTCCGCACTGTGAGCCTCGACTGAAATCTCAATACTCGATCAGAATCACCGTCGGCTCGCTGAAATGAACAGTAGAGCGCATCAACACATGAGGAGGCCAAGTTGACGCGGGTGTTCGACGACGCCAAAATTCTGCAGCTTTGACCCGCCTTGTTGACAACAGACAACTATCTCACCCTCTCTGGTTCATTTGTCAATGGACGGGTGATGTTGCGATGGTTTATGCTCCCCTGACTTGCCCGAGCCTGTTCTCGGTCCTCATGGACGTGAATACAGTATGTCAACACTGGATTGCCTACAAAATGCGCGTACTTGCGCTGCTTTAACTCAGAGTTCCGCTCTTGGCATCTGTTCTTTGTTTTCTCCATCGACGCCGACATCTGTTATTCGTGCACTAATTACATCATTGTCGAAGTGAGAATCGTCTCAGACACCGGCATCCAGTCGAGTCCTGGTGTCCTGACGAAGGAAGTAGGGTGCAGCCAAGGACAGAAATTCATCATGGCAGGGGCTCGAGCTTCCCAAAGATCGCCGGAGCAGATCAAGAGTGATCTTGAGAAAGAGTTCTTGTCACCTCCGACAACTTTCAATCCAGAGTGGCTCAATAAATTGCAGCAAAGATGGGACTACCTAACACCAAATTACACCGAAGTTTGCCAGGTGGCTCCAACACAAACGAGGACAATTACTCGGTTTACGCGAGAGGGACTTGAAGGCAAAGTAACAGGCTACAAAGAGGTCACTGTACCAGCTTCAAGTGCAACGGCAAAGAATTCTACGTCACTTCTTCGAAGACCAGCCAATCGAGCTGATTTTGTCCGAGGGGCTGCGGGATTCTTTCCATTTGCGCCAGGTGGGCTTGATGGAGTTGATGCTATCCAAGCTTACGAGGACAAGAGCCTACTGGAGGAGGAGAATCGAACGGTCAGAAAGAAGCGTGGACTCGATCAGATCATCAGCTTTGGAGGGGCGAATGGCCTCTTGGAGATCCCACCGGGTTTCACTCGTGGTATGAAGTTTGCAGATCAGAAGACGAAAGAGGCTCAAGAAGACGACGAAGATGTCGAGAAGACACTGGCAGAGGCCGATAATGACACGGTTAGCACTCAGGAGCGACAAGTAAATGGAGAAACCACACCGCCACTTACAAATGGGACCGAGGAGACCAAGGGGGATGATGATGATGATGACGACGACGACGACGAGGACACCGACCTCGACGACTTGCTGCCCGTCGAGTTTCCTTCTCTTGAACCGCACAGTCAATTGACGGCAGCATCTACAAAGAAGTCCGGACGAGAATGGGCACATGTAGTCGACATCAACAAAGACATTCCCAATTTCCATGAACTTGTTCCTGACATGGCTCGGACATGGCCTTTCGAGCTGGACACTTTTCAAAAAGAAGCTGTGTACCACCTCGAAAACGGAGACTCGGTATTTGTGGCTGCACACACTTCGGCTGGAAAGACGGTGGTTGCAGAGTATGCGATTGCATTGGCCGCAAAACACATGACAAAGGCTATCTACACGTCTCCAATCAAGGCGCTTTCCAACCAAAAGTTCCGCGATTTCAAGAATGTCTTTGACGATGTGGGCATACTCACTGGCGATGTCCAGATCAATCCTGAGGCTAGTTGCCTGATTATGACAACAGAAATTCTGCGAAGCATGCTGTATCGTGGAGCTGATCTCATCCGCGACGTCGAATTCGTCATCTTTGATGAAGTCCACTACGTCAACGACCTTGAACGTGGTGTTGTATGGGAAGAAGTCATCATCATGCTCCCTGAACATGTCACTCTTATTCTCCTATCGGCCACTGTACCGAATACCTACGAGTTTGCTTCTTGGGTGGGTCGAACGAAAAAGAAGAACATCTACGTCATTTCGACACCCAAAAGACCTGTTCCTCTCGAGCATTATTTGTGGGCTGGCAAAGAGATGCACAAGATAGTTGACTCTGAAAAGAGGTTCCTCCAGAAAGGTTGGAAAGCAGCGAACGATATTCTCTCCGGCCTCGACAAGGTGAAAGAGCAAAGAGCAATTGAGGCGCAGACTCCGTCCCGAGGTGGTCCTCAAAGAGGCGGCCGTGGGCAACAAGCACGTGGTGGACCTCAGCGTGGCGGGTCGAACCAGCGAGGAGGTCAGAACCAAAGAGGGGGCTCGCAACAACGGGGGCAAGTCGCCAATCGCGGACACGGAAACATCGCACGCACAGGAAGAGGTGGTGGCAGGACAACTGCGGCCCAAGATCGCAATCTCTGGGTCCATCTCGTGCAACACCTGAAAAAAGAAAATCTTCTGCCTGCGTGTATTTTTGTGTTCTCCAAGAAGCGATGCGAGGAGAATGCCGACTCTCTATCAAACCAAGACTTTTGCACAGCCACTGAGAAGAGTGCCATTCACATGATTATAGAAAAGTCGATTGCGCGACTGAAGCCCGAAGACCGCGGATTGCCACAGATCCGACGACTGCGAGAGATGCTTGGACGTGGCGTCGCGGTACACCACGGCGGCCTCCTACCTATTGTCAAGGAAATCGTCGAGATATTGTTTGCGAGGACGTTGGTGAAAGTCTTGTTCGCCACCGAGACATTCGCCATGGGCCTCAATCTCCCCACGCGAACGGTGGTCTTCTCGGGCTACCGCAAACACGATGGACGCGATTTTCGTAACTTACTTCCGGGCGAGTACACTCAGATGGCTGGCCGTGCTGGTCGCAGAGGTCTTGACACGGTCGGCACGGTCATCATCGTCTGTCCCGGAAAATCCGAGGCTCCTCCCGCAGGTGAACTGACTCAGATGATTACCGGACCCGCGACGAAACTTCGTAGTCAATTCCGGTTGCATTACAACATGATACTGAATCTGATGCGAGTCGAGGCTTTGAAGATTGAGGAGATGATCAAACGCAGTTTCTCTGAGAATGCGACTCAAGCTTTACTCCCGCAACATGAGAAACAGGTGGCACTTTCACAGGCAAACCTCGACAAGATCAAGCGTGAGCCTTGCGATATCTGCGACATTGACCTAGAAACATGTCATGCAGCAGCCATGAGGTTTGAACAACTGACGAAGGAGCTACACATCAACCTACTGTCGTCGGGAGTCGGTCGCCGTCTCTGGCAAGCCCGCAAATTGATCGTGTACAAAAAGGTAAGCGTCGTTGGTTCCGTCAGATCCGTTAATGGGATGACTGAGTGTTTCTCACAGGACGGTATTCGCAAAGTCGGCGTTTTGCTCGAGGACGGCTCGCGAGGCGGCCCTGTGCCTCATCTCAACGTCCTGGAGATTTCGGAAATCGACCCCCAGCGATCAACGAAAGACCTATTGCCCTACCTCCCACGATTCCGAACTATGTTCACCCCGTTGCCAGACAAGCCAGAGAAAGTGAAGCAAAGCGTGATTCAAGTGTTGCTGGACGATGTGCAATGCGTGACCCAGACGCTTGTCAAGGTTAGAGGACCCCCTTGGTATCTGAAAGTCAGGAAAGGTAATGCTTACAATTTTGAAACAATTTTATTGTTAACAGGTCGATTTACGGTCGTTACTAAGTTCACAACTAGTGCAAAAGAAATTTGCCGAGGAGGATTTTGTCAACATGTACCCATCGTGGGATTCGAGCGTGTGGGATGAGCAAGACTGGAACAAAGTGCCCGAATTGCACGTCCGCGAACTGCTCGCCGAGAGGACCAAGGTGGCGGCTGTCGCGCAGAATGCGCAGTGTCTTGACTGTCCCAACTTTCTGAAACATTACGGCATGCAGCACGACGAATGGCTGATCAAGGAGAACATCGAAGCGCTGAAGATGTTGATGTCTGACCAGAATCTGTCGTTGCTGCCGGACTATCAGCAGAGAACCGAAGTCTTGAAAGATCTGGGTTTCGTCGACGAAGAGTCTCGAGTCCAGTTGAAAGGGAAGGTTGCTTGTGAGATCCATTCGGCGGATGAGTTGGTTCTGACGGAGCTGATTCTGGAAAATGTGTTGGCGCAGTACGTGGTGCTTTTGTTTTCATGTCGCAAATCCCAAAATCCCAAATTCTGCATTCGTCGTTGTGCATGTCGATGTGGGTGTGGGTATCGAGTTTGCTTTGTGCTGACGGTGTGGTTATCCAGGTTTGAACCCGAAGAGATCGTCGCGCTCTTGTCGTGTTTTGTGTTCCAGGAGAAAACCGACAATGAACCTCAGCTCAGCGAGAACCTCAAACGGGGCAAAGAGGCCATCATCCAGATTGCGGAAAAGGTCAACAAGTACCAGATCCTGCATCAGGTCATCCTGTCCTCTGACGATGCCAACGATTTCGAGTCTCGGCCGAGGTTTGGTCTGGTGGAAGTTGTGTACGAGTGGGCGAGAGGAATGTCTTTCAATCGCATCACTGATCTGACTGATGTCATGGAGGGGACGATTGTGAGAGTCGTCACGAGGTTGGACGAGACGTGCAGAGAAGTCATGAGTGCCGCGCGGCTCATCGGGGATCCGTCCCTGTACCAGAAGATGGACAAGGCGAGGGAGTTGATCCGACGAGATGTGGTTTTTACAGCAAGTCTGTACATGTAGAGGTTGGTATCACGGTTTTACTACTGCAGGTCTATCTGGACATGTGAGGCGCCGGTCCTCGGAGGTGGTGTCCTGCTGCCTGCGTTGGTGACTACGACAATGATGGACTTTTTGGGGACTTGGAACGAAGAACACATGGTGTGGTGATTCCGACAACGAACGAAGATCGAGTTGGAACTGTGCAAGACTGCTGGACCGCCTGGTCATCACTCTGTCTGGAACAAAAACATCTGCGGAGTGGGGGGAGGTGTATGAATTCTAGATCCAGGTCGAAACCAAGGGGATTAGAAAGCAATATCACTCCGGACTCCATCCTCCATCCTCCGCAACCCAAAATGATTTCTAACTTGTCTCGAATCGAGTCGAGGTTCATTCGTGTGGAGATGTGAGGTGTAAAAGTGAACATACACGTAGCGACCGTAGTCAAGGTCAATACTGACTGTATTTGCTTACTGAAGTTCGAGGTCTAGACCTGTTGGTGCTGACTCAACCTCCCTCCCTCCCTCCCTCCACTCTTGAGCACCTTCGTACAAAAGTCATTCGTATTCGTACTTGTGACTCGGAGGTATTTTAGGTATCTGGTTGCTTGGACCCCTCGTATGGGAGTATTGCATATGCGATAATATATAAACTATCTACCACGGCACTGGAATACCTGCGCCGCCTTTCGAATCAGATACTTACTTTGTCTGTCTTGAGGAACAACAAACACAGACGACACCATGTCCTCCCCTCCGGCCTTGGTCACCAGTGACACCCTCCTGGTCTGCAACACTTGCGGAGCCCAGTACGACGTCGACGAGTCCGAGGGGAAAGATACGTGTAGGATATGTGATGTACGGATAAGTTCTTGACTGCTGGTTTTTCTTTTCTTTTCTAGTCCTCTGGTCGTCCTCTGTCTTCATCCCCCCGATGTACTGTTAGCCATTTGCCATCTGGCTGATATTGTTGGGCACATGCCCTTCATACATACACACACACACACACACACACACACACACACACACACACACACACACACACACGTACCTCACCATACCTGTCGTGCAGAACGGATGTATATGTGCTGTGCTGACTGGACATCTTCCTGGTTGTTTCTGTCTCGTAGGACCCGCGCCAATTCATCCCGCCGTCAGGTCAATCCTTCACGACGCTGGCCAACCTCAGGGCCGACCCGGCAGGGTACAAGAACGTGTTCGAGCAGTGTCCTCATAACGACACGGTGATTGAGATACATACGGAACCCAAGGTACCTACCTACCTACCTACCTACCTAGCTCTATCTACCTATCCACCTACCTTGTCACTCATACTCCCTACCCCTACACCTACACCTACACCTACACCTATGCCCACCATGGACCCGGTGCCCACCCACGAAAGAAATCCAAACCACCCGGCAACTTTCCCTGACTCCTTGACTCCTTGACGGCGAACAACTACTTGATACGATGAGACACGCGAATGCTAATGACTGGTCACGCCACCCTCAAAGTTCGGTATAGGTCAAGGCGCTCGACTCATTCGTACGCCGCACGGGAACGTCCTGTGGGATCTCATTGCCTTTCTTGACCAGGAAACCGTGGACAAGGTAAAGTGCTCTACCTTCCTATCTTTCTATGTGTATATATATATACCTTACTCGGTATTTCAAAACCCCAACCCAACCCCCAACACAACACAGCACAGCACATCCCCCATCGTGAATTTGCTGAATTGTATGGCGGACGAAACATGAACAAGTCCCTCTCAAATCCCCGCTACGAGTACTCTGTGCTAACTCAAGCATTTGCCGTTCTAATTAGATCACAGAACTGGGCGGGTTGAAGTTCATTGTCATTTCTCATCCGCATTTTTACACGTGAGCGCCCATCGGCCCCTAACCAGCAACAAATATGAACACCAGTACCCGCATGCGCATGGCCCGTTTTTCCATCACCTTTTCCAGTCCTATCACTGCCTATCCCAAGTACTGGTAGAGCCATGTCACCCATTGCAAAGACCCCACAGCCCAGCTAACATGTTCCGTGTTGATCTCTTAAGAACATGGGCAGACTGGTCCACAACCTTCAAATGTCCCGTCTACGTCACCGAAGTAGATTCGGTCTGGATGAACCGCAAAGACTGTCCGACCGCCACACTCAGATTGCTCAAAGAACCCACGACGGAACTCCTTCCAGGTCTCACGGCCGCGATATGCGGAGGTCATTTCCCGGGAAGTATGGTCTTGCACTCTGCACCACCAAACACACCCATCCCGACCTTGTTCGTCGCCGATACGATTTTCGCCGTGGCGTCGGGACATAACCCCGACCCGGGGAAGAGGAAGGATACCATATCCTATCAGTTCCTCTGGAGCATTCCGAATTTCATCCCCTTGCCACCGGACACGGTGATGCAGGTATGGAAAGCACTCAAGCCGTTCGAGTTCAAGGCGACGTATGGTGTAATGGCCAAAATAACGAACGTTTGTAAGTCTTCCTCTCTATGCCGTTGATGCCGTATCAAGAAGAGACCCGTGGCTGATGATCCGTGTAATAACGTGACGATGTGTAGTCGAGAAACCTGGCCAAACATTGACTTTGAAAGGAAGAGTCTTGCAGAGCGCAAAGATTGCGGTCAAGGCAATGGGCTATGTTGACCATGCCATCTTCACAGAAGAGTTGTAGTCTGCTGCCATCTTTGCGGAATAGTGTTTAGTACGGATAGCAGTAGCGCATGCTTAAGTGATCCGCCAAACCTTTGCTTTCCATCGGTCGTGCACAAAAGGGATTTCGTGATTTCGTGATATTTGTTTTGGATACCGTAACATCGAGATTGTGCGTTGGGTAATGAGACGTCTCGACCAAGTTGAAAACCAACAACATCCGCTTCAAACCAATAGCACTGCGTTCAGACATCCGTCTCTGCTTGGATCGTTTGTGACCTGGGCGTATTTACCCCATACAACCTTTCCACCTGTCGTGACGAGACCCAATTCGGACACATTGACTTCTAGAAAGCGTCGTTGTTAGCCCGGTCACCAAGTAGAGCAGAGAGCATAGCAGTCTCTCTCAAAAGTCCACAAACTTACCGATAACGGTTCCCTTGGTCAACACGCCCAACTGCGTATACAGCGGGTTCTGTGGATTCTTCTTGACGGATATGATGGGCAGCTGCACCGTGACGCCCAGCTCGGGATGCGTGACGTTTGCCTTTTTGTATCTCAAGCCCATGGGCCGGATGAAGCGCTCGTACTTGACGGGTCGCCGCGTGAAGTCCGGCCCCACGAACGTCGGCTGGGTGATCATTCTCTTCCAGCTCTTTTTGGCGGTTTTCTTGCCCGTCTTGACCACCTTGAACATTTCCTCCTCGCTTATCCCCTTGACTTTCGGCAGCGGCACCGAGAACTTGGCGGCCTTTTCATTGCGCTTGTTCTTGATGGCGCTCGACAGCGCCTTTGCATTGTTGGCCTGTGATCGGTCGAGCAGATAGTTGGGTAGCGGCGTCGAGGACGGTTCGCTGGCCCCGGCCGACTTGACGTCTTTTTCCTCCTGCGCCTTGATGGCCTTTTTCATCTGGATCTTTTCGGCATGGCGCTGTTTCTGGTGCAGTTTGGCTCTCAGCCCACGAAGGTTCTGTGCTTTTTCGGATTGTGCGTGCCCTTCTCTTGCTTGTCTCTTGCGCACTCGCTCGTCGTGGTCCAGACGTTTGCCGTGCAGTTTTTGAAATCTTTCCATATACTCATTTTGAGGCATGGTGGCGGTGGGTGATGCCGCCTGACCAGCGGACTTGGTTTCTGCCTAGTAAAGAAAGGGCAAAGAAAAGTACTCTGCAAGAAGTCGGCGGGTTTTAAAGTACCGTCTCACCGCTTGACTACAGAATGGCGAGGACGAGTCGAGGAAAAAGTTTGGCCCTGCAATGCCTGCGGAGTTTACCCGGCCAAGTTACCTAGTTAGTACTGAAGTGTAGGCGGTACTAGAGATTTTCAGGTCACGTGCAAGGAGATCTTATCGTTATCTGGCCGACGACAAAAAGCAACCTGTATTAGGGATGCGCGAGCTGCCAAACATTGACAAACATAGTATCGAACCCAAGTCTTTTCGACCGTGAATGCTTTCAGGAGAGCCTCGCACTTGACAAGAGACCTTTGTGACGATCCACATGAGCTTACAGGAGGATGTACGCGACACCGTGTATCTTTTCTTCCTTAGCCTGCTCAAAGATCAACAATGATGCCTCCATCGCCGACAACTTGGAATGTAATCATGTGTATGAATGAGTTCGAAGAATTTCCAGTTCGATTGTGCCTCCGTAACTGTCGGTCAACCCATTCTTGGCCAATCTTGTCGAACAACTTTTACCCCCGACTCATTCCACGTTACTGTTCACAGCGACGGAATGGTCGATTGTGGCTCTCGTAAAGATTTTTCACCTAGAAGAACACCTACTGCGCAGATTATTTTTTGATCAACTTCCATACCCGGAACCTATTAGTCCAAGCCATCCACCCAATCGTCACCGTCGGAATCAGCACGAAAGCAGTGACGCCCACGGCAGCCTCGTAAGCTCTCACGGCCTCTGCCGACGCACAAAGCGCCCCGGCCAAGATGAGCCCTTGGGCTACTCGCCAGCGGTACGTCACCGTCACCATCTGCTCCCTCATGGCCTGCAGCACGGTGGCGTAGCTGGCGAGGGACATGGCCAAGACGAACAACAGCCACGCCACAGCGACGGAGAGCCTAACTCTGGCCTCTGTAGAGCCCTTGTTCGGCGGAGCTAGCCCCGAAAATATCACCGTGAAGGTGAAACCGGCGCCCAGGGCGGCGATGGTGACCACTGCTTGGTTGATGGCGCGGACCGCCTCGATGCTCTCCCGGCCCAGTAAGGTGTAGATACCTTTGTCGACGTCCTGTTTCTCTTTGATTCTGTCCTCGAGGGCCTTCTTCATCTGGGTCTCGGCGATGCGCCGAAGCAGCTGACCATCGGAGGTGGTGAATATGGTCCTGTTGTTGTTGTTGTTGTTGTTGCCGCCGGAGCAGGACGAGGAGGGGTTGGTACTGTTAGCGTTCCCGTCGGAAGGAAGATTGTAGTCGCTTAGGATGTTGCTGACTTCGACCTTGACCATTTCCAAGAAGAGTTCGTGGCGGTCGTCGCGGGAGAACAGGTAGTCGAAGTCCTTGGGTTTTAACGCCGGCGAGCCGGTTTCCAAGTCTGCGGCCGCTTTCTGAGGCATGGTGTGTCTTTTTGTTTGGTGATTTGAGGTCATTTATTGTGCGATGGTTGAGCACAAGAGAGTCGAGTATGGGTCGGAGGCCTGGGACAAAGCGTATTGAGTGTGCTGGAAAAGGCAATCTCAGCCTCACGCACCGAGGTCAGCTGCGCGACTCTGTGCAGACTTTGTTCCACGGCCGCCCACGCCGCCGTCGATGTGGCTTGCCCGACACGAGGATCATCATTGTAACCACGCGCGGGGCGTCGATCAAGGATGGATCATCCATATTCACGATTTCAAAGACTCGAAGCTAGAGAGTATGCATGGCTTCAGATCCCTTGGCCGAACTCGGTCACTCGCAATACGTTATGTCTCCTGTACGGAGATCCATCGGGTCCTCTCTCCCCCTGAAGAAAAGAAATAGAATTTACAATTCTACCATCAAGTCCCCCGTCGGTACTCGTATGTTGCTGGTGGTTTCTGATCTCGGTACAAAGACTGCCCGCGTCCACAGCCCCGGAGACTTTCTCTCGACGCTGCTATCACGTGTCACGGACGAAATTCACAGTCTACGGCGGTAGGATATAAGGGGGATTAAGAATGTTGTGCCTGTAGGAGACGATGCTTGACAAAGCTGAAGATCATGGACCGACCTGCTTACGGAGGGACTCGTACGAGAAGACGAACGCACACGTCCCTGTCCTACGTAAAGTCTCAAGCACCTCCGGCTTTAGTTACTGCGACAAGGCTGACGCTAACCCAGAATCGTATTTTATGCACGAAATCCGACCACACGATTGGGTCTTCTGTCTCTGCCCGCTTAATGATATTGCGATGCCCGATCCGACACTGGTCAATCCCACCGAGAGCGCTCAATGCGCCAAAGGATCGACACTGTGTGACTACCGGAGAGGGGAAGGGGGCCAGAAAGGAACATAGGAACATATAAACACCCCTCAACACGCCTCTCGTCTGCTCAAGCTTCTTCTCTCCTTGTACTCCTCGCGAAGAACCCGTGCCCGGTGACTCGGGGTGCTTCTACTGTCTGTATACCTCGGAACGTGATTCAAAACGCGAGACTTGCGACAAGCCCTGAAAACTACTACAGCAATGTCCACACACAAAGCAGCCCTCCTCCATTCGGCAGGATCTCCTTTGGTCATTGAAGACCGCCCGACTCCCACGCCAGGTCCCAAGGATCTCTTGATCTCGGTGGCTGCCATTGCGCTCAACCCAGTCGACTGCTACCAACGGGCGCTGGGCTTTTTCCTCACCAGTTACCCGGCCATCCTAGGATCCGACATCGCAGGCACAATCGAAGCAGTTGGTTCATCAGTCCCCGAACCCTTCAAGGTAGGAGGGCGCGTGCTAGCATTCGCGTCCGCTTTCTACCGCCGCGGCGAGGCGGACGCGAACGACTACGCATCCTACCAGACCAAAGTCCTTGTTCAGTATGAGGCTGCTTGTCCCATCCCGGACTCACTCAACTTCATTGACGCCGCCACCCTCCCCGTAAGTTAACTGACTCGCTCTTCTCTTTACTCGGACAGTTGAACAGCCCCACCCCGGTGCGTGCCCAGTCCTCCTTTCGTCCAGAACTGACACAGACTTTATAGATGGGCGTCGGTACGGCCTGGAGTGGTTGGCACATCATCGGTTTAAACACGTCCACACATTTCAGCCCGGCCGACAAAAAGGGTGTCGTGATATGGGGTGCCGCGTCAAGCGTGGGCATCTGTGCCGTGCAAAGTGCCAAAGCCATGGGCTTCACCGTGTACGCGACCGCCAGCCCTAAGAATTTCGACTACATCAAGTCCATTGGTGCGAAGGAGGTGTTCGACTACAAGGACCCCGAGGTAGTGTCGAAGCTTCTCGCCGCCGCCAAGAAGGACGCCATCAAACTTAGCACCATCTACCGCGCCGCTGGTGACCGCGGTGGCTCAGACGTCCAGCCGCTCCTAAACATCGTGAGCGCTTCGGGTGGTGGTAGTATCGCATCGGCTGTCGGTCCTCTGGGCGAAGACACACCTCAAGCCGAGGGCGTTGATCTCAAATTTGTCATCAACCCGAGCGACAGAGACGCAAGGGACAAACAATACAAGGCGACTTTTAATGATTGGCTGGCTCCTCGCTTGGCCAGCGGCGAGTTCATCCCCGGACCAAAACCCAGGATTGTGGGCAAGGGATTGGAATCTTTGAACAAAGGTCTTGATATACTGATGCCCGGTGTGAACTTGGAAAAGATTGTTGTTGAGCTGTAGAGGCCACAGGACAAGTGACAAGTCTAATGAGGTCGACAAGACGTTGGGGATCGTACAAGCAATGACCTTGTGTCCCAGGCTCGGAATCTTCCGAGGGTAGTACTACGATTTGTCACAATGTAGTATCCGGCTCGATCTGGCCTGCAGAGATAGGACTTTCGCGACCATATCCGCTCAACTCTTTGTACCTCGACAGGCTTTCGCCAAAGTACTTAGAAATGGGGAAGTTCGAGTTACACGGTCCCAAAGTGTCGAAAGCAGTCTTGACGGTGTTCGTGTTCAGTGTCATTCGGTCCGGCCGACTTTCGGCGGGCGGGTACTTTGAAGGACGCGAGGCTGAGTCTCGAACCAGGACGCGATCGCTGGGTAGACCAATCCGATCAAGCAGTGGGGGCTTCTGATCTAGATATTCAAGGAGGGCAAATGTCGAGGTAAGTGGGCACTTGGACAGTGATAATGTCCGCAAAGGTGAAGCGGAGGAGTCGTCTGTGATCTTGGTGCTTTGCACACCGACACCAGGAACCAGCAGTGAGTCGAGCCAACTGTATGATTCTGCTGTGCCGAGGGATAGATACGCACACTCTTCAAAAGCCAAATGCTTCAACTTTTTTGTCGGATGAGGAGACCTATCCCAGTTGTCGCTGTAGTACTGACCGAGCCATTTGACAAATGAGGAATCTACACCCAGACAGTTGACCAGCTGCAACTCTCTCAGGCCAGGATTTTGCTGAATCCACTTTCTCAGCTGTGCCTCTGTGATGCCAGCCCTCTCAAGAGTCAGACTTTCCAAATGGTGGAGTTTTAGTTTTGACTCGTGCCTGTGGCCCAGACCTGCCAGTGCATTCCACGCCGGGCTCCCCCGCAAAAGCTCGGCGTGCTCCCAATAACCTGCAGGTAGACATGTGTCGTGAATATAACGGTGCTTGAAGTTCAGATGAAGATGGCGAAGCTTGAGAAATCGAGTGGCCAGTAGCTCCGTCAACGGCGCCGACACTATGTCGTACATGTGCAATGTCAAGGACTGCAGATTGACAAGTGTGGAAGAAACCAGGGCCGAATACGCCAGAGCGTTCTGCAACTGGATCAGTTCCTCTCGATACCGGGCGGGCGAAGGGTGTAATTCGTGCCTGTTTTGCCACATCACCGGGTTTTCAAGACAAGAAGTGACGATGACTTGGTTCCGAGCGAGCGAATCCTGGCCCTCGAGGCCAGAAGCGTAGTCGGGGTCATTCACGTTGGCGCTGTGGAGGAAAGCCAACTTGCCGTGAACACGCCTGGGGAGAACTGCGAGTTGAAGCTCTTGTAAAGCGAGTGCCGAGGCCGCATAGTGCTGTTTGGATGTTCTCGCGAACCTCAAAATGTCGCTAAAAGCCAGATGGTTGAGTATGTGAAGGAGGATCTCAGGAGGAAGCGAAGAAAACGGTGCAGGAGTGGTGACCGCCATCGATAACGTTGTTGGATCGAACCCAGGTTGAGTATTTGATCCAGGTTCAAGGCAAGCTGATATTTCTCAAGGCTTTGTGTCAGGATGAGATGCCGCTGGAATTTTGAGATCATTATCACTTGAGACGAAAAAGCCTTCGTATGTGTGTTTAACAGAGAGTGGCGCACGACTCAACCACGGCCATGTGGCGGCGACCAAGACGTGACCCTCGCCGACAGCACCGTAGGTTTGGTTGTCCATACAGAAGCCTTTCCAAGATGTCGGCGTTCAATGAGGTTGAGCACCGTTGGGAGCAAATGACAGGGGAGGGCAAGGGTCACATACTAGCAGTTACTAAGTCAGGCCACTAAGTTCTAGGTAATGTAGGCTAGTGAGTTGCGGAGTACAGACTGGGCATGTTGGCCGAATAGGCACACGCCTGGCAGGGACTCGCAGGGCTCTAGCAACTTAAGCAATAATGTCTTCTGAACGCTCCAGGGCGCCGTTCTGAGCAGGAGCATAAGGAGCGGATCGTTCAATGATGATTCCTAGGCATCAGATATGACTGGTACACGAAGCGCTTGCTGTGGTATGATGTGCCTAACAGCCCTGATGAATGCGGACCGAGGACATCAGCAAACTATGGAAGTGGCCATGCCTAGGACCATAATATATATGTAGCAAGGTGAGGGAGAGGAGAGGTTGCTGGAGTATCTTGCTGGCTGGGCGCTGTCACCGAGACAGCCCGCGCAAAAGGCCAGTTGGGAACGAGCATAAAATCTCTATTGACAGGGTCTGGTGCTGAGGAAGGCTGTGCTGCGAGGAGAGTTAGTGGCCTGACCAGTCAAAGGCGGCAGATGATAAACCCCTTGCTGGTTTGCGATGACGGGTGTTTAATAATTATTTCATGGATGGAGTGAGGGCGGATACAACACGGAGGACGGATGAATGTGTTCATTCTTTGAGGCCAGATTGTTCTCGACACGCCCTCATTCCTCCTTACAACTAAACCGAGTGTTTTGCCTCTCATCCAGTCTTCTCTTTAATTGATACATACCGCGATAATTCACTCTTCTTCATTCTCCCAAATCATTCCTTTCGCCACATGTGCGCAACACCGCCGTCATGCGACTACACGGCGCTTCCCAATTCTTCCTCGCCTTCTATCTCCTCCTCCGGCCTCACTGTGCCGGGGCAGAGCCTCAGTGCGCAATAGATCCAAATTCGATCGTCAGCGACGCTTGCACCTCCTATTCCGACCTAGAAAGGCTCAACGCCCAGTTATATCCCTCGCTCGAAGACTTGACCCAGAAAACCGATTTCTTTGCCTACTATAGATTAAATTTGTACAACAAAGTCTGTCCCTTTTGGAGCGATGAAAATTCCATGTGTGGGAACCGTGCATGCGCGGTAGAGACAATCGAGGACGAGAGCGACATTCCTTTAATATGGCGGGCGGAAGAACTTAGCAAACTCGAGGGTGCCAGGGCAAAGCACCCCGGACGAGCCCAACAAAGAGAGAGACCCAAAGACAGACCCCTACAGTACCAGCTGGGAGAGAACGTGGACGAAAGTTGCGTCCTGGAAGATGATGATGAATGCGACGACAGAGATTACTGTGTACCAGAAGACGAGGGCACAACCGGAAAGGGTGACTATGTTAGTCTCGTCAACAACACAGAAAGATACACAGGCTACTCCGGCATGGGAGCTCGCCAGGTGTGGGACGCAATATACAAGGAGAATTGCTTCTCGGCCCAATCCAGCCGCGGTAGTTCGTCCAACTCGAAATCCCTACGAGCGGCCCAGAATTTGAAGAATGTTTTTCAAGAGTACGGACGACAACACGTGGATGACGGTGACGATCTCTACCCATTAGATGACGAATGTCTGGAACAGCGAGCCTTTTATCGCATTGTGAGCGGCATGCACGCTTCCATATCCACACACCTCTGCTGGGAATTTTTTAATCAGACGACCGGCGAATGGGTCCACAATGTCGAGTGCTACAAGGAACGACTTCACAAGTATCCTGAACGCATCTCAAATCTATATTTCAATTACGCCATATTGACAAGAGCTCTAGCAAAAGCTAGGAAGCATCTTGAATCCTATACTTTCTGTTCAGGAGATCCCGAGATCGATTTTGAAACAAAACAGAAAGTGCTTGCTTTGGCGGATCAGGCCGCGGCTGGTCCACACACGTTTGACGAAACTGTCATGTTTCAAGACCCTGGCGTCATCGACCTCAAAGAGGACTTCAGGAACAAATTCCGCAATGTGTCCAGATTGATGGACTGCGTGGGATGCGACAAATGTCGTCTGTGGGGAAAAGTGCAGACTGCAGGCTATGGTGCTGCTCTTAAGATCCTATTCGAGTACGATGAAAATAAGAACGGTGAAAACCCGCATCTCCGACGAACTGAGCTCGTCGCTCTGGTCAACACGCTGGGCCGGGTCAGCCACAGTCTTGATGCCATTCAGAAGTTCCGGATGGCAGTCAATACTGGTGACTACAGCGTACTCGAGACCCAGGGCCCGTTGACGGCCCCGAAGAAAGTAGACAGCATGCCTTCCGCAGCAGCAACCGCAGACCTTGATGACTTTGGCGACCTCGACGACGATCCCTACGACGTTGAACCTGAACGCAAACCAACCCCATCAATCTCTGACGCCTTCTGGACCGAGCTTGATCTTGTTTGGCGTGCATACAAGATGGTGTTGAAAAGTTGGGTTGATATGCCTTTCAAGTTGAGCGCCGTATTTATCCTTGAAATGAAAAGAGCGTGGAGTTGGTGGCTGGGATTGCCAGTACCTCCGCGATCATGGGATATTCATTTTCCTACCAGGGACGAGCTGTAGTATTATTCTTGATTGTGGGCAAAGGGGAAGTTCGGTCGGGTGTTTTTGAGATGTAGATATAGCTTAGCATGGCATAGCATAGCGTTGGCGTTGGGATTTCACATGAAGGACATTTCAGTTCCACAGATTCAATGATTCAGGCTTCGGCCATCCAGATACCTTTCGATATTCCTTCTGACGCCCAGGTTGATTATGATGACAATAATCGATGCTGTTCAGGCTGTGGCGCTTTGAAAGTGGCACTCGGCGTTGCCCCTCGCAACCACCGTTGGCCACTTTGGGCCGCCTCATCTTGGATCTCGAACTCTGTGAAGACGCGTCTTAATTCTCCACGTCGACCAAAGTAACAAAAGGAATCTCGCTACTTCGATAACTGCTTACACCGATAGTCAGTGGACGCGTCAAGTAAGGGATGCAAATCCAAATCAGCCACGATGCTACGACACATCTCCGGCACACCGTGTCCCATGCCGCCATACAGAAGCAATGCAGACAATTCAATTCTGAGCTTAGTCGACGGTGATGGTGACACGACAGCAAACATCGAATTCACGTCGGCATTTGGAGGCTTGAAAAACACGAAGCCACGGCGTATGCGTAACGCGGCCTCAGTGCGGAGGGCGACCCAGAATGTCGATTTCTCGATTCACGAGGACCCAGAGTCGATACAGAAGAAGTCTGTTGAGCTCAAGAGGGAGCCGGCAAGACGGAAGAGCACGATAGGGCTTTCGCAGCCACCCCAACGACCAAAGATTGCCGCGCGCGTGTCCTTTGCTCCGTCGGTCTCGGTGCAAAGTCACGAGTCAGCACGTCCATCATCGAGACCCTCGGGGGTAGTCGAACTTCACCAGGCGCCCCGACGGCACGGAGCAGACCATGCGACTGGAAACCACGACATGTCGCTTCTGCCCAGTCTCCCTGAAGATACGACAGCTAACATCAACATGGACCTGCGTTCACCGACGATACTCAAGCCAGCTCGGCGCGGCACGATATACATTCCGAACGACGACACAACGATGCCGAGCATGTACATGGGGATATTCAGTCCTATCAAGAACCTGAATGTCGACGCGCACCCAAAACCAGCAGATACGCATGCTGAGCTGGAGGTGACGGGGATCGCGGCGCAGATGGCCAGAAAGAGAGCCGCACCACGTCGCTCTATGATCGCTCTGTCCCCGAAACGTGGTGGACCTCTTCGCGTTTCTTCGAGATACGTTCAGGAATCCGCCGTTGTCGAAGATCGGATAGGGCAGGGAGGGGGCAAAGAGAACGTCCCGCCTGGATATGTCGAGTCGGGTTTGCTGGCAGGAGCCAAGGTCGACAAGGCGAAGACACAGACGATGGGTTATCCACCCACAAGAACCACAATCAAACACGACCTAAAGCCAGCTGCATCCAGACTCCATGAGCAAACGGCTAGTTCGATGAGTCGAGCGGTGGAAAAGCAACCAGGTCGCACCGTCGGCACAGCAGGGTCAAAGCGGTCGTGGAACTCTGGTGCACGGGTCCGCACAAGTCAACCTGTACCAGTCAAGAAACCCTCGCCGTCGCCAGCAGTGGAACTACAAGAAAAAGTCGTCCCTACGAAGCCAACTGTGCCTACTCGCTTCGTGGCTCCAGTGATCAAAGCGGAGCCCATCCTCGACTCGTATCCAGTACTCACAGAGGATCTTGCGTCTCCGTCAATGTACGAGGACAACTGGTTGAATCATCAAGAGATTGCCATTACACAGCTTGTCAACAACCTGTACGCATCGTCGTCGTCACTGACGTCCCGCCCAGTCGAAGACGGCATGCTCAGAGTCCAATTACTAGAACTCTATAACAACTCCGAAACCAGCATGCTGTTCAAGAGACTGCAGGGAGCACTGCTTTATGGAGCCTTGGCCGTACCGAATGATATTCTCAAGGGTGCAATCCGACT
Source organism: Exophiala spinifera (assembly GCF_000836115.1). Classification (NCBI taxonomy): domain Eukaryota; kingdom Fungi; phylum Ascomycota; class Eurotiomycetes; order Chaetothyriales; family Herpotrichiellaceae; genus Exophiala; species Exophiala spinifera. Next base: position 2,354,564 of record NW_015622517.1, on the reverse strand, counting down.
AGGGACGGACTTGGGGAGACGGAAGGCGTTTGCGGACCTATGGCTTGAGACATATGAACTGAATTCCCTCCGTGCGGTTCTTGAGGTCGTCGTAGGCAGACAGTGCAATACCACCTCTGCCAGAGTGTCCGCGACAAGACGCAGCTTGGACAAAGAGAAGGACTTGAGTCGTCAAACGGTGCAGCGGTTCATCGAGACATTTCTCATCCGAAACGAAGATCGCAACCCAGACGAGGCTTCATCAAAACCGCATGATTCAGCCTGGTCGTATCAGCGAACACTTTTGCGAAGCTTGATGGTTATTAGACTCCTCGACCATATCAAGACAGCTTCACCTCCATTGACCAGCTCGTGCCTATTTCGAACGACCTCTCCGCACAAATCGTCAGTTGATGTCGTCAAGGCTCTTTTCCAGCAGCTCAACCCCAGCGCCGGCGACCCGATCAGATCGTTGAGCCATGTCGGCTACGGTGTCTCGCACTCTCAGTATCCCCTGGAAGAGTACGGGTACAAGATTGAAAATCTCGCGATCGACCTCCGTGACGGTGTCCGGTTGACAAGATTAGTCGAACTTCTTCTCTACCCCTCGGCGTCTCACGGGTTAGATCACGCGCGGGACTTTGACTCGACGACGACGACGACAACGGTCCTCTTGCCTTCTGGCGAGACGCTGATGCTGTTTGAAGGGCAGAACGATTGGCCTCTGTCCCAGCACCTGAAGTTCCCGTGCCTCGGTCGCGCGACGAAGCTGTACAATGTCCAAATTGCCCTGAGTGCACTGCAGGGCGTCAAGGGCATAGCTCCGCTCGTGCGTGACGTTCGTGCAGAGGACATCGTGGACGGCTTCAGAGAGAAGACGGTCAAGCTTCTTTGGGGGCTGACTAGTAAATGGGGATTATGTGGACTTCTGGACTGGCATGATCTGGAACGCGAGGTCAAGAGACTCCGCCGACTGAGCCTGGGTAGGGCTGGTGGGGCGGGCGATGATGATGAAGACATTCTCGACGCGATCGAAGACGAAGACGAGAACGATCCTGTGCGATACAAGATGCTACTGAAGGCCTGGGCGAAAGCGGTGGCGAGGAAACACGGACTTGTAGTGAAGAATCTCACGACCAGCTTTGCTGACGGGAGAGTGTTTGAGGCGATTGTGGATGAGTACGAAGGAGCATGCCAGGTTGCGACTACCAAGGAGACAAGCGACAAGGCTGACCCCACGATACTCGGCCTCCGTCTCAGTCTCGCAGAGAGACTGCGCCGACTAGGATGCAGTGACCAGTTCTCAAGCCTGTTTTCGGCGGGATCCAGCGGCACAACGCACATCTTTGATCGTGGCTTTGTCCTGGCTGCGCTCGCGTTTCTGTGTTCGAGGCTCTTGACGCCGTCAAAGCGTGTGAGAGCCGCGGTGACGATTCAGAGAGCGTGGCGTGCTCGATGGGCAAAAGTGATCGAGGAGAGAAAGGCGAGGTTGAAGAGCATCGCGGAACAATGTGCTGAAGTCGTTGTCAGTCAGAAGAGTGAAGATGTTCCCTTACAATGGGACGATATTCGAGATGGTCAAAGTGTGATGAGGAGTGATGAGACGAGTCATCCAATGACAACGGTGGTGGCAGAGACGAGTGTGGAAGAAGCTCGGCGTGCTGAGGCGACCCGGATTCAGAAAAGTGGTGACGAGCAGGACGACGATGAGGATATTTGGTTGAATCTGTGAACAAACATGAGCAAGCAAAAGCTTGTCCCCCTGCGGGCATGAACGAAGCGACAATTGTCGTGTATGTGTATGGGCGCGTGAGGTGTGAGGATATCCCCCTGACTAGTTAGGGGGGGACCGTGGCTCGTTCTAGAGAGACAGCGTTTCCTTTTTGGCCCTTTCTGGATAGGTACCTACCGTGAATCAGGGAGACAGGTAGTGAGTGTCTGCGGTAACGGTTTTATGAATGATGACTCCTAATGAAATGAAATGCACTTTAATCGTTTAATTATGCCTATACCAATCTACGAAACATTGTCATTATATAATACTCCATTTCCTAATAGTGTGGGAATTCAATACGTCGAGAACGAGTATGAGCCCAGAACACCACAAATAAGACTACATGATGAAGGACGACGAAACAATAGGTATGTATGCAATGATATCGAGGAGAATCCGGTTGTTGTTGTTGTTGTTCTTGTTCATCTTCATATCTAATTATATCATCAAGTCGTCAACTATTAACAAATCTACAGGATCCGTATCCGTATCTGGAGCGGTAAGCTGTATCCGTATCAATGTCGGTATCCGCATCTAGCATCTTGCCATTCCATACCACAGCAGTCCAGAATCAAATACAGCACAGCACTCACTCCTACTGTACACAGGTATCCACGGGGGAAGAGCTCCCCGGTAGTACCGCTGTGATCCGTCCATTCCCATCATGAATCGGTGCCTCCTCCTCTGTTCCGTTACGGCTGGCCTTTATATTTTTGGTTTTTGTTTTTCCTTTTGGGGAGGGGGAAAACGGATCACCAATCAATCCTCCTCTGTGCGGCGACACCCACTGTCCTCCTGGCGGCCATGACGTTTCCTGTGCCGGGCATGGCGCCCACGGTCCTCGACGGCCTCAACCCTTTATGGAGGCCGAGTTTCTTGTCCAGACTCTCAAACGGGTCTTGGGCCTCCTGGGACTTGACGACCCACTTGCTCGTCCCGAGCACGGCATCCATCTCCTCGACGGGCGGGAGCTTCAAGTACACCCAGCCGTCGCCGCGCTCCTCGGCCTGGAACGTGGCGATGGACATGGACGTGTCGTTCGAACAGGACCCGGCGCCGGCGTCGGGCTTGTCAAAGTTCACGGCGCCGTTGAGCTGGAAGTTGCGCTTGTGGTACGGGCAGCTGACGTACAGCTTGCTGTCCTCCTTGCAGTCAGGCGCCGCCGCCGCCGTCGTCTCGCCGATCAGGCCGTCCGAGAGGCCAAAGGTGCGCTTGTGCGGACACATCTGCTGGCTGGCGTAGTACTTGCCCTTGAGCTTGAACACCGCCAGCTGCGTGTCGCCGCGGATGACGGTCTGGGAGGACCCGGTGTCGAGGTCCTGGAACTTGCGCGCCTCGACGATCGGCTGCCACGTCAGGCTGCTCCACTTGGTGCCCTTGAAGTCGTCGTGCACCGAGTCCCGCGGCCAGTACGCCGGCCGGACCTGGCCCCTCTCCTCGACCTTCTCGACCGCGGGCTCGCGCGTCTCGTCCGAGTTGGCAAACTGCTGGAACGCCCGGCGCTTCTCCGGGTCGTTGAGCGTCTCGGTCCACTCGCAGAAGAACGTCCCCACGAGCTCCTGCATCTGCTTCTCCAGCTCGGCGCAGATGCCGAGCTTGTCCTCCAGCACGACCTCGCGGAGGTACTTGATGCCGCCGGGCAGCTGCTCGACCCACCGCGCCGTGCGCTGCAGCTTGTCTGCCGTGCGCATGTAGAACATCAGGTACCGGTCGAGAATGGGGATCACGTCGTCCGGCGGCACGTCTTTGGCCAGCGTCTCCGAGTGTCGCGGGGTCGCTCCGCCGTTGCCGCCGACGAAGATGTTGAACCCTTTTTCGGTCGCGATCAGCCCAAAGTCTTTGTTCTGCGCCTCGGCACACTCGCGCACACATCCTGAAACGCCGCCCTTGATCTTGTGCGGTGCCCGGATCGACTTGTACCTCTCTTCCAGTCTGATGGCCATTCCGACCGAGTCGCCAATGCCGAAGCGACACCACGTCGTGCCGACACAAGACTTGACCGTTCGTAGCGACTTGGCGTACGCATGGCCTGATTCGAGACCTCCGGCGACCAACTCGGACCAGATGTCCAAAAGGTCCTGCTTCTTTGCGCCAAACATGTCGATTCTCTGGCCACCTGTGATTTTGGTGTAGAGGTTGTATTTCTTTGCGACTTGCCCGATGACGATCAATTTCTCAGGGCTGATTTCACCACCGGCCACACGGGGTATGACGCTGAAGGTGCCGTTGCGTTGGATGTTGCCCAGGTATCTGTCGTTCGTGTCCTGCAGTCCGCGAAGGGGCTTGTCCATGATATGTTTGTTGAACATGCTGGCCAGGATACTACCAACGGCAGGTTTGCACACCTCGCAGCCTAGACTCTCAGGGTCCTTGCCGGCCTCGCGCATGACGCTGCCAAAATCCTGCAACTTGCGCACGTAGATGATATTGTAGAGATCTGCGCGGCTGTAGGCGAAGTGTGGGCAGATGTTGTTCGACACTTCATTACCCATGTCCTTCATTGCCTTGTTGAAGATGCTGGTCACCAGCGGCATGCATCCGCCACATCCTGTGCCTGCTTTCGTACAAGTCTTTACTTCGCCGAGGGCCTTGCAACCATCCTTGACACTCTGTACAACGTCGCCCTTTGTCACGTTGTGGCAGGAACAAATCTGCGTGTCGTCTGTAAGATCATCCCCTCCCTCGTCTCCGTCTTTACTGGCACCGATGATGAATTGGGATGGTGGCACGTCGAGGGCCTTTTTGTTCTTGACCATTGGCACGAGCTTGACGTAGTCTTTTGTGTCACCGATCATCATCCCACCAAGGAGGTACTTGCCGTCAAGTGTGAAGAGGTACTTCTTGTACACGGCAGCAAAGGGGTCTCGATAAGTGAGGGCCTTGACGGCAGGAGGAGGCGGGCCGGTGGTTAGATCTTTGACTTTATCCTGTGCTTGACCAGCTTGGGATTCAGAGGCTTTGCGCTCTTCACGTTTGACATGTCGCTTGGGGAGATCCTTGGGCCCGTCACGGTCAGCGAAAAAGTCGCCGAAACTCGCGACCTCGACGCCTAAGAGCTTCAACTTGGTGCTGAGGTCTGGCTTCTTGAATGTGCGAGGTGAATGGGACTTGGCTTGTGTTAGATTGAAGGAGAGAACGTCTGCTTGCTCGACACCCGGTGCGATGAGGCCAAATGTCTGGTTCTCCCAGCTGGCACATTCGCCGATGGCATAGATGTTGGGATCGCTTGTCCGCAGGTCGTTGTCGATTGTGATGCCACCGCCGCGGTCGGCACACTTCAGGCCAGCCTTGCGGGCCAGCTCATCTCTTGCTTTGATGCCAATGGCGAACATGACACAGCTGCAATCGATCTGCTCTCCGTCTTCGAAGACGATGCCCTTGACGGCGTTGTCGGCATCTGTCAAGATCTTGCCCACACGCTTGCTTAGCATGACGTCCAGGCCGAGCTTGCGGACGAGCTCGACGACCATGGTTCCTGCGTCGGCGTCTAGTTGTCTGGAGAGCACCCATCTGTTTCTCTCGATAAGCTTGACTTTATCGAACTCCTCCAGGTCCATCATGGCTTTGGCTGCTTCGAGGCCGAGAAGACCGCCTCCTACAACACATCCCGTCGTGCCTTTCACTGTTGATGAGAAGGAGATCAGCTTTTGGAGATCGTCGATGGTCCGGTAGACGAATACTCCCTTCGCGTCGTGGCCGGGGGTATGTCGCGGGAGAAGAGCATCGGAACCAGTGGCAAGAACGAGTATGTCGTATGGTATCTCGTCACCTTTGGCTGTGATGACAGTCCTCTCCTCGCGCCTGATCTCTGTAACGAGGGTGTTGAGATGATAGTTGAAAGATTCCTTCGGATGATTCTTGTACCACGTCTCGGGGTTCAAGTACAGGGACTCGACTTGTCGATGCTGGAAGAAACTGGTCAATCCAACGCGGTTATATGCGAGATGAGGCTCTTCGCCAATGACCACAACGTCATATTCATGTCTTTTTGCGTCGAGTTTCAGCAACTTTTCACTGGAAAGAAGTCAGTCATAATGATATCTTGGGAATAATCCAGAGCAGTACAACATACACGAATGCTATGCCGACCATGCCCAGGCCTACTACCACGATCCTTTTGCGTGGGCCACCATTAGGGGCATCCTCGCTTCGCTCTGGTGTCTGGTTGTTAGCCATACCGGGCAATTAACCCGCCCAGGGCTTTCCTGGTTCCGATAATGCTGGAGGTAATGCGTTAATAGCTCGGCTCTTCGCCTGATCAATTATAGCCAAAGCATCTAGCAGAAAAGAGCACAAAGGCTTCTTCGATAAGCACAGCGAGAAGGAAGAAAGGAATGAAAAAGCACTCAGACACAAAAGCAGGGAGCAGAGTTGAAGCAGAGATGCGCAGATAGTCGATCAAGCCATGGCAAAACTACGAGCTTGAAATGTGATTCGACGGCGCCACTTGTGTGAGGTCAATGTCCGCGGAGAGCAAGAAGAGCCTCATAGAAAAAGGCCAGCCAACGAAACGAGATGCAAGTCAGCTTATCAGTCGAGGCTGACGGCCCGCGGGGATGGAGTGATGTCCAGATCGCTGTGTAGGAGCCACCAGAAAGATATTCGACCAAACCACGGAGCAACGGTCCGCCCTTGGAAGGGCCAATGAATCGATGTGCAAAATCATGATCATCGCTGTCGCCAGTGCAGACCCAGCGGACAGACGGACCGGCATCTGAGAGTAAGTTCTCGATAAGAAGAAGCAGCCATGGTGAGCTTTGAGCTTTTCCACGGTGTTGAAGATTTCTCACGTGTAAGAAATAACACATAATAAGCGCGAGAGATAAGCAGAGTCGGAGTGAATGATTGGCCGACACCACCCATGTAGATCTCGAGGTAAAATGCGCCAAGAGCCAATCACGCAGCCCCGATAAGCGAGCCTCACCATGTCATGTATTTTATGTATGGTAAGTTACAAAGTACCCCTACTAATAAGGTAGCGACAGTGTCCTTGACATCACAACTCGCCCCTAAGGGGCCTCAGCCAGAGGTAGATCGTGGGCGCTGCCATCTCATCTACTCATCTACTCATCTACTCATAATTAACAACTTCAATGGCCACTCGCTATACCGACGTCCTCATCATGCTCGCTAACCAAATGCTTGTTGTTTATTTCCATAAATCTCATACATCATCGTAACAGTAGCACACTCATCAGAAGAACATCAGCTGGTCATCGGGCCAGCCTTGCTCCAACAATGCCTGGTGAATACTTTTCTCCATCGCTTCTGGACCACATACCAACACCAACGTGTCGTCTGTCCTGGTACAGTTGTCCTGAATCAGTTGGCCGTTGATGCGGCCGCGGAGTCCCGTCCAGTCGTCGGGAGCCTGGGTGAGAGTATGCAGAACTGTACACCGGTGTTCGTTCCTACTCGCCAGAGCATCGAGCTCGTCTTTGCAAAGGATATCCTCGAGTAGGCGATTGCCGTCGAAAATGGTACATCGTGTCTCATCTTCGGAATTGTTCATAACAGCGCGAAACACCTGATAGATTGGCGTGATACCACTGCCCCCACAAATCATGACGAACTTTTGCACAAATCTCTCCTTCCCTTGAACCAGGCATTTGCCGTTTCCTAGGTATTCAAACTTCCCAATGGGGCCCTTCATCTCGATGAAGTGGCCGATCGGAAGTGAATCCATGGCTTGAGACATCTTGCCGCCTTTCCAAGATGCATCTTCAAAATAAACCTTGACCAGCATGTCGACATGTCCCTTATCGTTGATTTCAGATATTGGTGTATAGCTTCGAATCACCGCTTCTCGGGTCACAGGATCTCGCAGCCGGACCATCAGGTGTTGGCCAACTGGGAGGCCAAGCCGTTGTTCAGGGTGATCTAGCCTGTAGGTGAAGATCCGTGTGTCCCAGGATACACTCTTCTTGGCGTTGAGGATAGCCCTCTTCCAGGCTTTCGAATCGAGGAATGTTTCTGTTGGTGTAGCTGATTGGTCTGGTTCCACCGTTGCCTCTGTTAGTGCCGTCTTTGCGGCATCGTCCAACGAGCCAATGTGGTATTTCGGCATCATCGCTTTAGCGGTCTCACTGTGGATGGCCATGAATTCATCGGTACTGTCGAGACCAGCTGCTGAAATGATGCTCTGTGCTCCACCAGGATGTTCGTCTAGGAAGGCTGTGCCGTCGTAAACTTCCCCTTTGACGACAAACCAGGGCGATTGAGCGCCGTCATGCTTTCTGAGTTCATCGATCGTGATGGTCTTCTTCAGGCCTTCTTTCACCATCGAGATCTCCTTCGTCGGCTGGTTGCTGGTCACAGCCGCCTCCTCACCTTCAAGTTTCTCGCCCCAGAATCCGTTTGCAAGATTGCCCCCGGCATTCTTGACTCTCTCCATCCAGCCGCCTGGCATCAGTGCAGGTTGCGTAGGATGCTCAAACTTCACACATTCGCCTTCTAGAGCAATGGTGACCCTGAACCACGGATTGTTCATCATGCCAAGCACAGACCAGTACATATCTCGTGGTTGCACATTCATGCTCTCGTCCATGGCTCGTACAAAGATATCTTTTGATCCAGTGAGATCAGAGATGGGAAGATCGATTGACCAGAAGCACCAGCAAAAGCACGTCTCACGCCACGACATATCGAGTCTACCTCCAAACATGTCTTTCTCCACCTGACGATATCGATCTTCGGCATAATCGATATTGGCAAGCCTCCATGTTGTGCCTTTATCGAGAGTTACCTCCACCCGGGTTATGCGCCTTCCACCACCACTGTAAGCGTATCCTCTGGCGGTATAGGTGCTGTTTGCCTCGGCTAGGCTCAACTGCTCCTCATGCTGAGGGTAGCAGATCGCTGAATTGGGGCTCAGGTCGTAGATAGCATATCTTTCGTCTGTCCACCACTTTGGGTTATTGGCCGATTCTTCCGGCGAGACCATGGTCGGCAATACTCGATTATCGTAAATGTGGTACCAATTGTCGCTGGGTGCGTCGGTGATTATCAGCTTTTTGAGCCATTTGACGGAACGACCACCGATCTGCCCAGGGATAACGGCACGCAAAGGCTTCCCGTGGTCGGGTCGGAGGGTTTCACCATTCATCTTGTATGCGAGCATAAAGCCACGATTCGGATCCATAGCCCAGTTTAATTTCACTGATGTTCCGTAGTATCCATTCGGGAGCTTGTCTGCACCTTCCATGCATACATACCTTGCCTTTCTCTTTGGTTTGGCTCGCCGAATCACTTCGGACATGACGACTCCAGTGAAAAGTGCAGTTGACAGTCCAGCGGCTCCCCAGGAGAAGCCTTTGCTCTTCCGCACCATGTTCTGCTCTTTCCGTCTGTTGCCTGCACATACTAGCGTTATTGGATATGTGACTTGCTCGAATTCCGTCATCAGCGATCTGAGTGTAATGGTCAGAGGATTCTCAACCAGGCCTTCTACTGTGAACTCCCAGTCGATGATATCTTCGTCGTTGACCTGTGGCACAGCTCCATGATTTCTGACATAGAATAGTTCAGGACTCGTTAGAAATCCTTCATTGAAGAGCGCTGTGAGCGGTGCTTCAACATTGAAAGGGTGTACACCCGTTAGTCTTATCAGTCTCGGATCTCGAGGCACGTGGCTGTCAGGTGTCTTCAGGTCGATGTCTAATGTCTTTGTAGGAATGGTAGAGGGAGGAGGTAATGGGATGTCGACGCTCTCATCTTCGGCTTCTGAGACATTGCCATCTGTGGGTGGGGGAGACGGAGGAAGAATATCTTTCGGTTGCTGGGTATCTAGATTGTTGATCTTATCGACAATGTGCTCTGAATTGCCCTTTGGGTCTTCCATTTCCTCTGATATCACCTATATCATAGGGATGTCCCAGGGGAGCACGAATGGTAGCGCCAAGGGACAGTTGGTCTGAAAGCAAACACACAAAAAGCAGAAAAAAGGCAGAGAAACAGAACCACTGGAATGACAACCCACTCCCAGAATATACATCATAAGCATCAGGGCAATGACGCCTCCTTGCTGTGGTAATACTTTCCATTGATACCGACCCGAGACTCCAGCGATTGAAGTGGCTTGGATCGAGAAGATCCGCGGGGACATTGTGATCTCAACTGGGTTGACAAGCTGATGCGAGGAAATAGTCGTTTGAGTTCTTATCTCAGAGCTATTCCGGAAGAGGTTAGATTCGTATTGTCGTAACGCCAGTACGCTTCCTTTTCGATATCCAAGATCATCGACAACTCCATGGGGATCTTGCTCGAAGTTTTAGATAAAATCAGGAAGAGGATGAGGATGAGTGGCGGGCCTTTGTACTCGCCACAGCATGCGCCGGGCAATTCGGATGCGGTCAATGCATGTTGCAATCCAAAGATGTCAAATGAACAGGTCAAGGGTCGTTTGGTAGGATCTTTTACTGCAAGGAATGTCCCCATGATATAGCTGGGCCGACAGTAATGATTCTGGGAAATAATATCCATTATGCCTTTGGGCTTCATGCGCTACCTCTAGAAATGCTGCGTCTGGTGGTTGGGTTGGTTGAGCGTCATGGCTGGAGTTTGTCCCTCGAAGAAAGCGATAGCGATTGCGATAGCTTTAACTATAATCATCACGTGACAGCGCGTTTCCTCGCTTCGAACCGCGTCTCATCGACGGAGTTTCAATGGCGAGAACATCAGTGCGAGCACCAGTACTTGATGAAAGAACATACCTTCGTAACACTCTAGCGCCTCATTCCGAGATGGAAGACGCGTTTTATGACACATCGTGGCTCGTCCACAGTGTGCGAAAGCTCACACCTTCATTCCTCGCCCTCCTTGCCCCAACATCGACAGACTCGGAGCGATCACAACAAACAGACATACTCTCCAGCCACGCCGAAGGCTTCGCAGAGTCCATCAGCCGCGACCGCCCGCGCTACGAGTCTGAGGAAGAGAAGGAGAAGCTCGGTCTTTTGAGGCAATGCAAATGGACCCAGCTGGGACAAGGAACGTCTGCAGCCGCGCAGACCCCAACGCATTACAGTGCGGGCAGGAAGCGAAGACGAGACGACGACACTAGTTCCCGTATTCACGGAATCTCAATAAGTCTCATATACGAGAAGTCGACCTACAAATTCATCATCTACACCCATACTACGAGTCTTGCCATCGCCTCGAAGCGCAACCGGACTGCGCCGTTGAGCGCCGCGTCCGTCGCAGTAGAAGACCAGACTGCAGTCCTCCTCTCCAAGTCATCGCCCGCGGTCCTGAAGGCGCTTCTTTCCTACCTATGCGACAAGTTCACGCCGCTACCCGACATCTACTCTCTGCACCTGCCCTCCAGGTTCATCCAGGGCACCCTGCAAACCTACCTCTCGGCGATCTCCTCATCACTCACGACTTCGTCGTCGTCTTCGTCAGACCTAACGCAATCGCAGATGCAGGATCTCTTCATCGACGTCATCAGCAGTGTTAAACTCACAATAACCTTTTCCGCCCCGGTCGCACCGCACTTGAAATCGCTTGACGTGGCCGTGGCTCCTTTCGCCGTGCTCAAAGCCATCCCGGAACCCGGGCTGCCCAACAACAGGGACCACTTCATGGGCACGATAGCGAACTTTATCTGGGCGCACACTGGTCTCAAGCTGCCAGTCGACACCGAGTACACCGCCACGGGCCCCGCGACCCGTGTCGACGAACCTGAACAGGCAAAGCCTGAACCGATGAAGATCTCCAGGATATCGACCGCCGCCTACGCCATTTCCTGTGACCATCGCGTCAAGTTCGTGGCAAGGGCAGTCAACGCGGTCGACGGCCCGGAACAACAGCCACAGGATAACTGCGTACGGGTTGCGAATCACGAACTCCTCGTTGCGGTGCTCGACGAGGCGCGCCGACGGGCTCTGCTTGGCTGAACGGCGGTTCGACGACCTTAATTTTTCTTTTTGTGGCTCTTTCCTTTCCAAATGGCTTCTGTATCAATAGATTTTGACGAATTACGAATGATTGTTTCAAGAATAACGTGGATAATGGGGGGTTGGAAACGAGAGCCTGGTTTTGGACGTCATGAGCATGGGAAAAAATCAGGAGCTGGTGATTCTTTGCAGGATGAGTGGACGAAAAGCCACCAATTGATGAGTCATAAGATGAGACTCGGGTAGATGGAAGCCTTGAATGTGTATCGGAAACCGCTGACTGTTTCATAACCATCACGTCCTCTCTATAGGTTTTGTCATGTCATTGTCACCTTCATATCTGGCCCCCGGTCGAGGCCCCGAGGTTCTATCTTGCCCGCCTCGACTTTTCCGGACTATAGTCATGAAGTTTCCGAAACCCGTCACGTTCTGGTGCTTGAAATAAAAAACAAAAAAGCTTCAGATGCCCGACGCCCGCTCGCTGTAAAAGGACTAAGTACACTCATTTAGGGCATGTGAAGCCGCATGCATGCTTTATGGTCATTCGCCCGCAGTGAGGACGTTCTTCAACCTTCCGTGGCCCGTCGACGACTGAGGGCTCGTGCCCATGTCGCTGACTCTTCGGACTGGGCTGTTCACACCGCTGCCCAAGCCTCCGCCGCCCGTATAGACGCTGTCGAATTCTCCTCGTAAGTTATCTACGAGTTTTTGCACACTATCAATTTCTGTGCTGAGGTCCTCCACATTGCCAGCCAGAGCGGCAACTTCATCAAATTTGCGTCGTTTGTTGGCGTCTGCAATCATTTCTTGCACCATGAACTTTTGTTCTTCGAGCACAATAAGTCGCTCGCGCAATTGTTTTTCTTCCGCCTCCAGCTCGCTGACGCGCGAGGATGCGAAACTAACCACAGACAAGTTTGATGAACTGTCGTGTCGGACATGGTTGTTGTTCAGCACGGCGAGGGACGATCGGGGGTCGCGAGGGTCGAGTTTGGGATTGTTACTACCACTGCCATGGGGGGTGGCGTGCTTAAGAACCTTCGGCAGCGACTTCAAAGGCAGCATGTGCAGGTGTAAGAACTGGGTGGCGTTCTGGTAGATCGCCTTTTGTAGCTTGAGTTGGGTGGGAGATTGGCTTGGTAGATCACGCATCCGCCGGGCGGCGATGTCGTATTGCGTAAATGAATCCATTAGACGCTTCCGTGTTCGTGATGCGTCTGAGATTTGTGATGAAGATGGCGGGTGGTCGGGATCTTGTAGTGCCTGGAGAAGTTTTTGGAATTTGGGCAATAATAAGCGGATGCCCCGTTCGAATTGTAGGAGGTTGTTGTATGCTCGGGAGAATGTTTGAATGGCCGGTGAGGTCAGTGAAGTCTGGAAATCCCGGTGCGAGAAGATCGTGTGGTTGCATTCCTTGCACAGGCGGATATCGAGAGCGACAGTGTTGTCCGGGGCCGGCTTTTCTGTTGTAGAGCGACGGGGGTTAGCTGTCATGGAATATCAGTAAGAGGATCTGGGAGGGTAAGAATGAATGAACTTACTTTTAGCAACATCAAGACCGATAACTATCGAGCAGCCAGTAACGGGATCTCCACAAACAACTTTCCCACATGTCCGACAGTGATGCCGTCGAAATGTGTACTGCGTGAAATCCTGCTGGCAGTACGGACATCGAAGGACATCGGTGTCATTCTGCCAAACGACGATACTCTGCTCGAGGGCTTTTCGAGGATCGTTCTGGCCCCAGTTCAGCGACCATCTCTTATTCGTTGAAGGCTGTACTACTTCTTCAGGTGGATTTGCAAGTAGTTGTGTTAACCTGGAGAGTCTCTTCTCAAGTCTGGAGACCTCCATTTCCTGATGACTGAGCTTCTTCCGCCTGACACTCTCGAAGTCTTCCATCCGATTTCGTTCAAGACCGTGCCTGTCCATGTAGCCTTCGCGGCTCTTATAGCACGTTTCACATACCCGATACCATAGTCCTCGAACGGGTTCATGCTGGGCAGACCTTGACAATTTCATTTGATACATGGTATGCTCGTCGCAAAAGAGCTTGCCACAGTGCCGGCAATTCACAACGCCGGTTCCTGCGCCTAATCTCTTCCCACATGAAGGATCTGAGCATACATCGTATCCGGTTCGTTTCTGCCAATGCTGCTTTGTTATGACATCGTCCGGGTCAATCACCGCAGGAGTCGGCTTCGGCGGAGTAGGAGGAGGAACACTTTCCCTTGCGATGGAATCGATCCTAGGGAGAGGCGTACTGCTCCGAGCCATATCGTGATTGGATTCGAACACATCCAAGCCCTTGAGTTTCTGGTTCAAAACAGCCAACGGCTGGAATTTCTTCGCCTTGACCATTTGTTGTTTGAACCAATCTTTCACTTCATCTTGTTGTTCCTCTTCAATCTCCTTATGTACATCGTCCAAGTGTCGGTTTAACTGTAACAGTGTGACCATCTCTTCATTGCAGATAGGACAGACCAGACGGTCGCCTGCAGCCACGGCCGCAGCGGAAAGATCTGGCCCGCCATGGTCTAGCGAGACTCGAGCGGCGATGTCTTGAGGATCTGATGAAGGAGGCGTAGACGGTTCACTCTCGGATGTATTCAATGACAGAGTCGAGTCAGAAGGCGAAAGGACGTGCGACGGTAGAGGGGAGGTCGGCTTTGGTGGAGGAACAGGCGGTCCAAGAGTCCTACCGCTTCCTAGGACTCTCCCTCCGCCTATGGTGCGCCGGGACATTGCACTCGGGTGTAGCTTCCATGAAGCCGGGGAAGATGCCTTTCACTACGGTGGCTGAGGTGGTTGAGGTGGTGGAGGGGATGGGCCAACCACTCGGCGGACGACGTTTCGTCAATCGCAACATCTGTATTACATAAGCAGCCATATGTCTACGGAACGGTCACTTCGATCCCATCTAAGTCGGGACACAAGTACACCCCACCGACTTCAATCGAATGGGCATTTCGCTTTCGAGAGCCATACCTCAGAGGGCTAAAGACTCGCCGATGCCGTGTGTATAGGTCATTTTTCTGACAAGACCGTTTTACTGAAGCCCTTGAGTCCTTGACCTCCGGCAGTTATCTTGTGTTTGAAAGCAAATCCAATCTCTACATCTCTGCACCGCGATACTAGGCCTGACTAGATTAGGAAGAGAGTACTATAAGTTACAGAGGAGGGCGGGCGCTCTCACATCAGTCAGTACAGTGGCTTGTCGGTCTCTTGAGAGTTGAAGCCTTCCGGTCTATTGGACGGGAAAGAGTGCAAGGCTGAGGCGAGCAGCACTGTCATCCAATCAAGTGGGCTGGGCCAAAGGGCAGGCTGCGATCTCAGTCAGGGCAAATGTGAGTACCACTGAGTAGAAATACTGTCACCAGGAGAGAGCATATGTAGAGTGAATTCTATCTCAAATAGGTACCTAGGGGCACCATTCCGATCAATCAACGCCATTTCAAAGCGTTGGTGAGGCTGTTCCTCCCAAACCCCATCGTAACATGCCCCATTGATTCTCGTAGCACAATGCAACTTTCCTTCGTCAATCATGCTGCCTTTCCAGCGTCCTCTTTCAAACTGACGATTCGATTCAGCACCACTTTACCCCCTGCCCCCGTCGTATCAGGATCAAGACAGAAGTATCCAGTCCTCATTGCCTGGAATCTGACCGATTCAAAGCCACAATTGTCCTTCTTCTCCCCGGCCTCTTCCGGCCATGGTGCTCGCTCTCGAATCTCCTTCAAGCCGACCTCGGCCATCGCGTTGGGATAGACTTTCAAGCTGTCTGGGTTGAGATCTGCCATGAAACTTGGCTCAACTGCATCAGGGTTGTCTGACTTGAAGAGGGGGTTGAAAACGCGAACTTCACATGCGACTGGCGAACCATGTCCAGGCGCATCAGCAACCCAGTGTATGTATGCCTTTGGCTTCTTGACCTTCTCGCCCTCTTCAGGTTTCTCGAACCTCGCGTGAATTTCTGTGACCAAGCCGGTAGACTCATCCTTCTTGAAGCTTGTTGCAACCACCGGATAGGGTACTTTCAGTAATCCCACTGGTTTCCCTGGAGCCATCCTGAAGAAGTCTTTGCTGTCAACTTCCCTGAAATCATCTCTTTCGATGTACACCTTTCTGGTAAAGGGCAACTTGTGAGAACCCATGTCTACATCCTTTGGTCCAAACGCATTCTCTAGCTCTTCATAGTGATTGTCCGGCAGGTCCTCAATGATGACTGGAATTGGATCTAGAACGAGCATGAGACGAGGTACTGTCATTTCCAGGTATTTACGGACCGACTGTTCGAACCGTTTGACTTGAATGTTGATGGTCGCAGTGGTGACTCCAAGCTCACTAACGAAAGACAAGATTGCTCCCGGGGGAATACCTCGCCTTCTTAATGCGACAAGGGTGTATAGTCTTGGGTCATCCCACCCGTTGACAATCTTCTCATCCACTAACTTCTTGATCTTTCGCTTCGAAAGTACTGTCCCTGTGATGTTGAGTCGACCATATTCTCTCTGCATTGGCTTATGTGGTACATCCACTTTGTTGTTCAACCACTCATAGGACACCCTGGAGAGGATGAACTCCGTGGTGCAGAGGGAATGGGTTATCCCTTCGAAACTATCACACAAGCAGTGTGTGAAATCGTAAGTAGGGTAGATTCTCCACTTGTCGCCAGTGCGGTGATGTGGCTTATCCAACACCCGGTATGCAACAAGATCCCACATCTGTGGGTTGCCATCTGTGAGATCCTGCTTCATCCGCAAGAAGGCTTCCTTGGGTCGGTACTTGCCATCTCTCATTGCTCGGAACTCAGCCAGCGATTCTTCGATAGGTCGATCTCGATGCCGACAAGCGTATCTTTCGTGCTTGTGTTTCGGGTCGGTTCCACCCCGCTGATCCTTGAGTTCTTCGTCGGTGCAATGACACACATATGCGCCATCCAGGGTGATCAGCTTCTCCGCCAACGCATAGAGTTGGTCGAAGAAATCGCTCGAGTACGTGATGAGCGCTGGATCAAAACCAAGCCACCGCACAATGTCCTCGATGGCGGTGAAATAGACTTCTTCTTCGGCCTCTGGGTTCGTGTCATCGTACCGAAGATTGCACTTGCCGCCATAAAACTTTGCAAATCCAAAGTTGATGGCGATCGCTTTGCTATGACCAATATGAAGATAGCCGTTAGGCTCTGGTGGAAACCGAGTTACAACGGGTTCCTCTAGTGGCCGTTCCTTTCGCACAGCCGCAAGCCATCCCTCCTTGAACATAGCAGTCGGGTCTGCTGGGCCCGAAGGTGTTGGGTTGACTGCTTTGGAAGGCTTCTCTGACGGCGCTTTCGGCTGCTTGGGGGGTTTGGGCTGTTTGGGTGCCTTTTCTTTCTTGGGTTTCTTGTCTGCCACAACATTCTCCACTTTCTCCTTGAGCCGCTCTGGCAAGGTCTTGCTGACCTCAACTGGTTCAGCCATCCGGACTAGGAGACCAATGTGAGAGGTGTCAGGAATATAAGAAATTCCGTGCCTCTAACGCTGTTGGGGGGGTCGTCTCAATGATTGGCACGTGAGACCGAATTTATCAGAACCAAATTTCCTCAAAAGGACCCCACTAATGGGAATTGTAGAAAGCTGCTCGTATGTGTTCTCTGAGCACCTCGATACTCCTGGGTGTTCAGGCGTCGATGTATGGATTGGCCTTTTTGATATCGCCGCTGGCCAAATGAGTCAAAAGAAGTGTTTTATGTTATCGATGAGGCTGTGACAAACATGCCAAGTTCTCCGGCTTAAAGCGGCATGTTTAGGGAGGCGGAATGCATTTGGCCGAAGACTCCAGAAACTGCGTCAGTCTACTGTACCGTTTTTTTCTAGGACACTGTGTTCCAAGATCTATCGCAGCCACTGCCACTGAGCAGATACAACTGCGCACTTTTGATTGAGCGCGAGCTCTTGACTGACGCTCGCCATGGCCCAGAAACCGTGAGTTGGACATCTTTGCAGTGCGTGGCCACTTCTAATCGAGCGAAATGTAGGGCGAAACTCGTCGACAACGACCAAATCCAGTCCGCTAGTCTTCACAACCCTCTACCTATCTATCTCAAGGCATACGTGTGGCCCTTCACGATACTATGGCCAATCTTCCTTGCGTTCTATCTCAATGAAGATCTCTACGACGAATACATCGATGGCCAAGAATGGACCTTTGTATGGATAGCGACTATCACCACTCTTCAGTCCTTGGCCTGGCTCTCGACAAAATGGAATGTAAATCTGGATACCGCTTTTACTACGACAAAAGCCACAAAGGTTGAAAATGCGCAGCTTATCAAAGTCATTCCTATCGTTAATTCCGGTTTGCCGTCGATATGCAAGTTGGAAAAGGGAAAAGATGGCAGGATCTTCTTCCTTTTCCAGAAGAGACGTTTCGATTACTCGTCGGAGAAAGGCACATTCGCACCGTTATCGTATACTCTGGACGGGCAGAAGAAGCCTTTGCTCCGAGAGTTCCAGCTGACCAAAGGTCTGACATCTGCGGCCGAAATCGAAACAACCCAGCAGCACTACGGGGACAACACGTTTGACATCCCTGTCCCTACTTTCATGGAGCTGTGGAAAGAGCATGCTGTTGCACCATTCTTCATCTTCCAGGTCTTCTGTGTCGGCCTGTGGTTGCTTGATGATTACTGGTACTATTCACTATTTACGCTGTTCATGTTGGTGGCGTTCGAGAGCACCGTGGTTTGGCAAAGACAACGAACTCTGAATGAGTTCCGCGGTATGAGCATCAAGCCTTATGATATCTGGGTGTACCGAGAAAGGAAATGGGTGGAGATCAAAAGCGACAAACTGCTTCCTGGTGACCTTGTGTCTGTCGGCAGAACCCAGGAAGATTCTGGTGTGGCATGCGACATGATTCTTATTGAGGGGACTGCTATTGTGAACGAGGCTATGTTGTCTGGTGAAAGCACTCCGCTTCTCAAAGAGTCTATCATGCTCCGACCCGGCGATGCACCAATCGAGCCGGAAGGGCTGGACAAGAATGCTCTACTTTGGGGCGGGACAAAAGTTTTGCAGATTACCCATCCTGCCGCTAGCGAGGATGCACCGGACAGCATCCCGACCGTCAAGTCAGGAGTACCCTCTCCGCCTGACAATGGAGCTATGGCTGTAGTCCTGAAGACTGGTTTCGAAACTAATCAAGGAAGTCTTGTCCGGACTATGATCTATTCCACAGAACGTGTTTCGGCCAACAATGCCGAGGCTCTGTGGTTCATTTTGTTCTTGTTGATTTTCGCACTGGCAGCATCAGGATATGTATGGCAGGAAGGCGTTCGAAACAACAGAAAGAGATCAAAGCTACTTCTCGACTGTATCCTGATCGTCACCAGCGTTGTGCCACCCGAATTACCCATGGAGCTGTCGCTCGCGGTCAACACTAGTCTGGCAGCCCTCAGCAAGTTTGCCATCTTCTGTACAGAACCTTTCAGGATACCCTTCGCTGGACGTGTTGACATTGCCTGCTTTGACAAGACCGGAACACTTACGGGCGAAGACCTGGTTGTCGACGGAATTGCCGGTTTAGGCCTAGGCAAAGCAAATCGCCCGACTGAAGCTGATGGAGCTCAATCGACCATTACGAAGGTTCCGGACTGTGGTGTATACACAACTCTTGTTTTGGCTACAGCTCATGCTTTGGTCAAGCTCGACGAGGGTGACATTGTCGGTGACCCAATGGAAAAGGCTACGCTGACAGCCCTCAATTGGACTTTGGGCAATAATGATACTTTGACAAATGTTCCTCCATCAAAGTCAAAGAAGGCACATTCGACTGCGGGCGCATCTCACATCGTTCAGATCAAACGACGTTTTCAATTCTCATCTGCTCTCAAGCGTCAAAGCTCTGTGGCGACGGTTTCTATCACGGATCCAAAGACGGGACGACGAGGCAAGGGTACTTTCGTTGGTGTCAAAGGAGCCCCTGAGACAATTGCTAAGATGCTCGTTGATGTCCCTCCCAAGTACGAAGAAACATTCAAATACTTCACCAGAAATGGCGCTAGAGTACTTGCCCTTGCTTACAAGTATCTTTCTACCGAAGCGGAACTTGGTCAGAAACGTATCAACGATCTAAGCCGGGAAGAAGTGGAAGCTGGACTGACTTTCGCCGGGTTCTTGGTTCTTCAGACTCCTCTTAAGGAGGACGCCATTAGAGCTGTCCAGATGTTGAACGAAAGCAGTCACCGAGTCGTGATGATCACTGGAGACAATCCCCTGACTGCGGTTCATGTAGCGCGGCAAGTTGAGATTGTTGACCGCGACTGTCTGATTTTGGATGCGCCAGAAGACGACGATTCAGGCAAGAAGCTGGTTTGGCGCAGTGTCGATGAGAAAACAATCATCCCTGTCGATCCGACTGGGGCCATCGATCCAAAAATCCTTGAGACGAAAGATCTGTGCGTTACAGGTTATGCCCTTGCTAAATTTAGTGGGCAGAAAGCCTTCAAGGATTTGCTGAGGTACACTTGGGTCTATGCCCGAGTGTCTCCGAAGCAAAAAGAGGAGATATTGATTGGGCTCAAAGATCTAGGCTATACCACTCTGATGTGCGGTGACGGCACGAATGATGTTGGTGCTTTGAAACAGGCTCATGTCGGCGTGGCACTTCTCAATGGTTCACAGGAAGACCTCACCAAGATCGGTGAGCATTTCAGAACCACCAAAATGAAGGAGATCTATGAGAAACAGGTTCAGCTCATGAAGCGGTTCAACCAACCCGCACCACCTGTCCCGCCTGGAATCGCTCATCTTTACCCGCCTGGTCCAAGCAACCCGCATCACGAAAAGGCGATCAAGGCTATTGCTGAGAAGAAGGGCATTAGCCTTGAGAATGGCGATGCTGAAACTGGGGGCATTGAGACGATCACTTCACCTGGAGCCCAAGCCATCCAACAGTCGAGTACCCATCTCACAGCCAAGGAACGTCGACAGCAAGAAGCTCAACAGAAAGCTGCCAGTTGGGCGGATAAATTCACCTCGTCTATGATGGAAAATGAGCTTGACGACGGCGAACCACCCACAATTAAGCTAGGCGATGCTTCAGTTGCCGCACCATTTACCAGCAAGTTGGCCAATGTTGTTGCCATCCCGAACATCATTCGCCAAGGTCGATGCACACTGGTTGCAACCATTCAGATGTATAAGATCCTCGCCCTCAACTGCTTGATCAGTGCATACTCTCTATCCGTGATTTATCTTGCTGGCATCAAATTCGGTGACGGGCAGGTCACGATCAGTGGTATGCTCATGTCAGTGTGCTTCTTGTCGATATCGCGAGCAAAGCCTGTCGAGGCACTATCACGCGAACGACCTCAGCCAAACATCCTCAACGCCTACATCTTGGGATCCGTCCTAGGCCAATTCGCCATTCACTGTGCTACATTGATCTATCTCTCTCGAGTTGTGTATTCTATCGTTCCTCCATCTGACGAGATTGATCTGGAAGGTGAATTCGAACCCAGCTTGCTCAATAGTGCGGTCTATCTCATGCAGCTTATTCAGCAAGTCTCGACTTTTGCCATCAATTACCAAGGCCGTCCATTCCGTGAGAGTATCAGAGAGAACCGAGGCATGTACTGGGGTCTCTTGTCTTGCTCTTTTGTGGCTTTTGCCGGTAGCACGGAGTTCTTGCCAGAGCTCAATGACAAGCTACGCCTTGTACCCTTCAGGAGCGACTTCAAATGGACATTGACCACGCTCATGATTGTTGACTTTTGTGGCTGTTGGGTCGTTGAGCAAGTCTTTAAATACCTCTTCAGTGACTTTAGACCCAAGGACATTGCAATCAAGAGACCGGACCAAGTGGCCCGAGATGAAAAGCGCAAGAGAGAGATCATGGAGAAGGCCGAGCAGGAACGGATTGCGGCAATTGAGGAAAGACGAGGAGTCGCCAATAGCACTGGGCCAGCCGCCGGACGCAAGTAGTGAAAGTTGGACTCGGACGATACTGTATTTCTAGATAGAATGGAACATTGTAGAGAAGGACTACTAGAACAATATCATTGAATACTGCTGAAGATGTCCGTCAGAAGAGAAATACTCTCGTTGTTGCTGTGGAGAGACAGCAATGTATTATCAGGACTTGCGTCCTTCTGTTTGACAATCTTCCATCTTGATGTACTCGTGAATTGTTGCTCCACTGGTACGGAGTATCCGGGGTCTACTTAGACGTCGGCATACAACCCCTATTCATCCCCAAACACCAAGGGCGCGCACCAATGACAACATCAAACACAAGGCGCACAGCGATCACGGCTAGTATTTGACCCCAATGCAAAGTCGTGACGCAGCGGCCGGAAGACCGAATCTTGCATCCCAAAGGTGGCTAGTTTGGCGTACTTTGTACGAGACATTTACTACCATATCCCGTGTTCAAACGGCGAATACCCGGCTGCCAACACCCCGTCCTAATCCTCGGAAAAGGGAGTCTGGTTGCTTGCGGAGAAGCAGAATCGAACCATGGACATCAATAAGCTGCTGATTAAAGAGAAAGATTAATGGCGCAGGAATATACCCCGACAGTGGCATAAAATCAACAGGAAGATGCCGCACAGGTTGATGATCATCCTGAACGCAAACAACAACCTATAACAATGACGGTCGAAGCAGCCGAAGAGCGTGTGGGAAAGGACAATGGCCCCGACCTACAATCCGCCAACAGAACCCAGCGCGATCTCGAGCGGAATGACGAGAACCTCGATACAGCCACAAGGAGTGCGTTTCGTGCTCTCGTAGAGGATTTTAGTCCAATATGGTACGTGGACTAGCACACCCTCTCACATTCTATCTAACTTGGAGTCTTGTGGCGGCTCTGCAGACCCCTGTCCCACGGCGTCTGATATGATACGTATGATAGATTCCAAGTTATGACAGATACTAATCAGTTCGGGTACGCAACAGGTTCACATGGTGCATGAACGCCGGCGTGATTGGGGTTCTTCTCCATCAACTGCCGTACCAATTCTCCGGCTTGAGAGTGCTCTCGACCGTCGCCTTCTGCGTCGACCTGGTTCTCTACATTGTCTTCTCGGTTTTATATACCCTACACTTCCTCATCTACCGACGACAATCATACGCCGAGCTGACTGGCAGCGTGATCGAACTATGTCTCCTGCCGTGCTGGTGCATCGCCTGGATGACACTCACCTCCTTCATCAGCCTCACGGTCAGCAACGCGCCGTGGGGAGGGCACGCGTTCACCATGCTCGCGGTGGTGATGTGGTGGATCGCCACGGCGTGGATGTACGGCATGCTCTTCTTCGCGTTCGCCACGTTCATTCGGCAACACACAATCGTCTCGCCTGACCAGCAACTGCCGGCCTTGATCATCATCCCGGCCGTGGGAGTCTCGACGCTCGCGCTAGTCGGCGCCGTCGTATCGAGCGACTCACACGACATCTCAGCGCGACTCGCGGTGCCCATCATCATCACGTCGTTCTGCTCCGTGGGTATTGGTATCCTGCTGGGGTTCAAGTTGACCACGTATCTGTTTCACCAACTGCTCGCAAAGGGTTGGCCGGCGCCGGCAAACACGCCTACACTGTTCATGTTCATCGGACCAATGGGCCAGTCGGCCGCGGCGCTGCAGATGCTTGGGTCGGCGGCCAACACGCACGGCGCCTTCGGAGACTATCACCGGGGACTGTTCCTTACCGGTACGGCGGCATCCGTGCTCGAAGTCGCCTGTGTTCTTTTGGCGCTGTTCATGACCGCGCTGGGTGCAGTTTGGATGGTCCTGGCATTGATCGGAATGCTTGATCGTGCAGTGCATGGGCAGTTGATGTGGACGCCGACTTGGAATGCCATTATTTTCCCGACGGGGACCTTGGTCACGTCTTTGCTGGTCCTGGCACAGGAGATGGATTCTCCCTTTTTCCGGGTCGTCACGACTATCATCGTGGTGTTCTTGGTGATTGTATTCTTCATTAATCTTGTCTTCACCTTGACGAGGATATGGCAGGGGAAACTGCTGATTGTCAAGCGGAACCCGCGGGCTCCCGGAAAAGAGGGGACGAAAGAGAAGTAGGCACCAGTCCTCGTACCCGGTCGGCAAAGAATAAAACGCACAGATAGACACACACACCCACGTCCAAGTACCTACACTATAATCCGACAGCAGCAGCAGCAGCAGCAGTCCCGTATCCTGTTCACTGATGACCAATGACAACCAGGTCCGGTCGGCTATACGCCCACGGATATCACATCCCGGGATGCTCACTTTAGCCTTGACATGACGTTCGGTGGGAGGGACTCAGCGTCACAGTTAGATCATGGACCGTAATAAATCGAACGATAGTCCACCTGAAAGTATGATCTATATCATCTAACTACAAGACCACCACATTCCAAGAACAGCTTTTCCGGCGTCCTCTGACTGTCAATAAAATCAACAACCACGGTGAGGCAGGGCCCCAAACCCCCCTATCATAGTCAGCCTTGTTCAGAAAGACAGACAGACTATCGACAACCTCAATTACAAGCGACCGGCCCGCATTGACCTTTCTGTCCTACCTTAGGACCAAGAATATATACATTCTTTGAAATTTATCGGTTCACAATGCCGACAGCTTTGGTGACAGGTGCAACCGGCATCACCGGACGCGCCATAACGAACAAGCTCCTCTCATCGCCTGAATGGACAAGCATAACCACGCTCTCCCGATCGCAGTCCTCGCATTCTTCCAACCCCAAGATCCACCATGCAACCCTCGACCTCCAATCGTCTGCGGAATCCATGGCGTCGTCCCTGTCGGGCATCAGCGCCGAGTACATCTTCTTCTGCGCGTACCTGGCCCGGGACGACGAAGCCGAGGCGGCGAAGGTCAACGGGGCGATGCTGCAGAACTTCATCGACGCCCTGCGCCACACCGGCTCCATCAAGTCTCTCAAGCGGCTGATCCTGGTGAACGGGCTGAAGCAGTACGGCGTGCACCTGGGCCGCACGAAGCAGCCGATGCACGAGTCCGACCCCCGGCTGCGGGGGGACCCGTGGCCCGAGAACTTCTACTACACGCAGCAGGACATCCTCGCGCGGGCGGCCAGGGAGGACCTCAAGAGCGTCGGCTGGACGTGGGTCGTGACGTTCCCGCAGGACGTCATCGGCGTGGCCAAGGGGAACTTCATGAACCTCGCGACCGCGATCGGGCTGTACGCCAGCGTCATGGCCACCCTGCCGCGCGGGGAGCTCGCGTTCCCGGGGAGCAAGGAGAACTACCTGGCCTTCAACTGCTGGACGTCGGCGAAGACGCACGCCGAGTTCTGCGCCTGGGCCGCGCTCGAGCCCAAGGCCGGGGACGAGGCCTTCAACGTCATCAACGGGGACACCGAGAGCTGGCAGAACCTGTGGCCCAAGATGGCCGGGCGGTACGGCGCCAAGGTGCCCGCGAACATGTTCCCCGGGGAAAAGTACGACGGGTTCGAGGCCACCCGCCAGGAGCTGCCGACGCCGATGCCGCTGGCCGTGTACGCCGAAGCCATCGGCCTGAAGGACGAGTTCGAGGGCAAGCACAGCGTCATCCATCAGCAGATCGACACGACGAAGTGGGCCCAGAGGCCCGACGTGGTCGAGGCCTGGGAGAAGCTTAGAGACAGGTTCGGCCTTCAGCAGGACACCTGGGACAAGGCCACCTGGACCTTTGTGACCTTCTTGTTCGGACGGAACTACTCGTGCGTCGCGAGCATGAGCAAGGCGAGGAAGTTGGGGTGGACAGGCTATCAGGATACGTGGGACGCCTTTGAAGAGACGTTCGAGGAGTTGGAAAAGGAGGGCATCTTGCCAAAGCCAAAGGCCGGTGAGCTGCGCGGGAAATGAAGCTCCATGTGCTGTATCGCTGGCATTGCGGGATGTGGTGTGGGTGGGTATAGGGTAATGATGGAAGGAGAAAAAGATCAAGTTTGACAAAAGAAAAAGGCTTCGTCAGGTTCATCGTCACGGTGTTCGGGGTGTGGCTTATCGTAAAACACAAAAAAGTCCAATCACATATGCTTGCTCTTCATCATCGTCAAACTTCGCGTGTGCCATCAGCGTTCAGCGTTCAATAGCTTCGTAGGTACCTGCACGAACAAACCACGATAAAGGTACGAGTACCTTGGTGAGCAATCAATAAACCCTCACTCCAACTCTGCCCTTTTCGACATCAAACGCAACACCGAGCCCTCTGAAGAACGGCTCTCCGAGCACCCACATGTCTCTCACGCCACTCGCGATCCATTCGTCCCTTACGCCCATCGTGGTCTCGAGGACGGCACCGACGCAATATCCCGTACCGTCACCCACTTTGCCCAAGCTGACCTTGCCGCCAGCAGGGCCGTAGAGTGCATCCTCCCTCGTCCCCTCGCCGGCCATGACGGGAAAATTCCACCCGCCAATCTCGAATGCGACATTGACCGTGTTGAGACACGGGATCGCGAAGAACGCGTCGAACGGCGGGGGATCCAGTCGTTTCGCGCCGCCTATGGCCTCGTAGAACCGGTGCGCGGCGACAGGCGGCGCGAGGATGAAAGGGACATTGATGTCGAAGAGCACCGGTTGGTTCTCGAGCACCTTTGCCCCGTTGATCCACACGCCGCTCATCAGCGCCGTCCACCAGCCTGCGGCGCCTTGGGTGTTTGTCCACTTGAAGTGCCCGTCCCACGGAGCGTCAGGGGTCATGAGAAAGTCGATGCGCTTCGCGACTTCCTGCTCCACCCAGTCCGAAGTCGCCTGCGGGTCACCAAAGTGTTCGAGCTCGACGGATCCTCGGACATTTGCCTCTTCGACTTGTTGCGCGATGGTGCCGCCGAGGCTGAGGATGCCGGATTCAGCGTCGAGGAGCGTCACCGACCATACTCTCTGGTGCACCATGTGTTGCTCGAAGAGTTGGTCGAGAAGAGAAGGGGAGGAAAGACGGGAGAGCGCGTTGTGACTGTGGACGTCGCCGTGGTCTGGTGAGAGTCCGAGGATGGTCCCGGAGTGCGCGAGTGTGGCGCCTGATGCTTTGGAGGGCGTGCAGATGGGAAAACTGAGACGGATCGGGCGTTGTTGCTTGGACTCTTGTTGAAAGTGGAAATGGTCACTGGTACGGCGACACAGTGAGTGCACTCTGTCGCTGGCGCCGTGGGTTTCTTCTGTACAAGTGTAATCACAGCTCATGTTAGTTGGTATGTACAGGTACATCGCGGATGTTCATCGTCGGTGATCAGGCCACAACGAAAGCAAACAACAACCGTAGCAGAGCAGAAGACGGCTTGCAATAGGCACCTTTCGCGAGAAAACGTACCGTATGACCCTGACGTAAATGTATCGTATTTCGATCCCGTACCGCTGGATGTCATTATGGTGTAGAAGTCCGGACTCAACATGTCGATATCGACCTCGAGGACCTGTGGCGGATCGCCGACTTGTAGCTCCGCGTACCTAGAAATGTGTCAATAGGTGGCCGTTGAATCGGTGTGCTCCCAACCATCGGTCTTGATGTCCAGCGACGTCGATGAGCTGAGGATCATTTTCGTCTTTGCCTTCGTACGGTCGCCATCTGCGGACAACTCGGTTGTTCCCAACTTCGCGCTGACAGCGTGCGTAACGAGCTTCCACTTCCGACACGATTGCAGCAAGACGAGTCAAGTTGGCGGTTTCATGTCGAGACAGCCGTCCTCCTCTTCTGTACAGCGGTAAATGCAACGCGCCATAACCAGACTCAGTCAAGCAGATGATCAAAAGGACGGCCGCCCCGAGGAACCAGGGAGCCATTGGGGTGTGCTCCGTGCAAGGGTGTTAGTGGTTTGCAGGTACATGGGTGTGAAACCAAGAGGCAGAGAAGGTGCTGTAGAGAGCAATTGTGTTGTTTTTGGGGCGATATGAAAAGTGACTTGGTGTCAGTCGCTTCACTACCACTGTGTGTCTCTGCGATAATCATGAACAGCGCGCTCCTCGATATATCGCTCCATATCTTCGGCCTCCGACAATTGTAAGGCTTCTTCAACACTGCCAACGAAATGGCCTCTTCCTCCACAGAGGTCTACAATGCCCGCCCGCTCAAACGATAAAAATACCTTGCTCCTCCTGTGCGGTAAGCGGCAGAATATAACTCGAATCCCTCGTTTCACATAATCCTCCACTATTTCAGTAAATACTTGTGTGCCCGACCCATCAATCTGCGTAACACCATGAACATCAAAGATGACGTTTCTATTATTCTCCTCGTGTCGGACGCGAGGTAAGGATGGATGGGCTTTGTTCGTCCCATATTGTTCCAGCCTGCGCAGACGCGTCTTCAATTCGCCCGTGTTTGCAAAGGTTAGAGGCTCGGGAATTTTGATGATCAAACATCCCTCGATATACTCGATGTTTTCGGGGTTGAGCTCTGCGTTTTCGAACTGGTTGGTGGTGCCGGGAACTTTGCCCAAGATTTGTATCCTGGGTTTGGTAGCATGCCGGATGAGTTGTAATAAAGACAGTCCAATGCCCAAGGCCATGCCGACAGAAAGAGAATAAAACACAGTGGCCACAAAGATAACGCCCATCAAGAACAACTCAGTCCATCCTCGAATCTTGAGAAAGAACTTGATGTCGTGAGGACACTCCTCAATGAGTGAATATGCCACTACTGAAACCATTGCTGACAACACCGCTTTGGGAATATAGTAGAAATACGGCAAGAGGTACAAAACACATAGCAGTGTTAGCATGCTGAGGATGATGCTGCTCATAGGGGTCGTCCCCCCAGTGGACGCATTGACTTTGCTTCTCCCATATCCGCCAAAAGCAGGGAGAGCCATGAAACAACCTCCGACAAGATTAGCTGTGCCGAGGGCAACCATTTCTCGATTGGCACTCAAGGTCATGTTCTTAAGGCCAGAAGTGCCTTCTCCGAGACTTTTCGCCGCCACAGAGGACTCGAAGAATCCAAGAAGGGCGATCAGAACGGACGTACTCAGAGCAGTATCGATGTGGGTCATATGGCTGAATTGGAAAGGCCACTGGAAGGGTATGGCTGACCCTGCGTCTGACTCTATATCACCCAGTATAGACAAGCCCTTCTTGTGCCAAGCGAAGGCCCAGGTAAGGATGACTGAAAGAACGACAACGATGAAACGATCTGGGAAATAGGCAACCGAGGGATATCGTGGCTGTAAAGTATGTTTGAGCGTGCTGCAACGTTAGTGCGGGAACGTAACTGCGGGTATGTGACATACCGGAAGAGCAAGGTTACCGCAAAACTTATTGCCGACACAGCAGCTGTCAGTCCATGAGCCTTGCCAATATTCCTGACCAAGAATGCCAATTTCTGAGCACTGCTTCCATGAGCAACTTCGTCCTGAATAGGGGCGAGACCAAGTTCAGGGATAAGCTGATCAACGATAATGACAAAGCCAATGGCGCTGATAAATCCTCGAAGGAACGGTCGGCTGAGCACACTATCGAGAAACCCCAGTCGACACACTCCAGCAATGAAGATGACCGAGCCCGCTATAGCTGTCACAACCCCGGCGATCTCTGCGTGGAGCCTGGAATCATCATCGCCTGAATGTCCCCGATCGATTGAAGTCTTGACAACCTGACCAACCAACAGCGAACCGGCTGCCTCAGGTCCGACCACCATCTGAGGACAGCTTCCGAGGAATGCATAGATCAGGGGATTGAAAATAAAAGAGTAGAGGCCGTTGATAGGAGGTACGTGTGCCAAGTTTGAGGCGAGAGACAGGGATATTGGAATATAAAAAGAAGCCATTGAGAGAGCTGCAACCATATCTCCCCGCAGCCACTGCCACCGGTATTGAAGAATCCATTTGAGGAATGGAAAGTAGTAGGAGAAATACATCCACTTCTGACTTTTGATACCCTGCTTCTGTGCGAGCCATTTGGTTGTACTCGGGTTCTTACTTCCCGTCAGAGAGTCGGCAATGGAATCTCCCAGTATACCATGGATCGTGTCCACTGGGCCCCCATCGTCAGCCAAAGTACCAGGATATACGCCACCAAAGGGCACAGCAGAGCTGTCAAGGCTGTCGTCCTCGCTCCGTAACGATGGCGCCCTGGGTGAAAACGTGCCGTGATTACAGTTGCGTCGTCCACAAACATGGTTTTGATGGTAATTGCCGAGCAGCCTGCTCCTGACGTTGAGCTCTGCGGGCGAAGGCTCCTCAATCCGACCGTGAGCTGAAGACTCCGCATCTTCCAGCAGGAATTCCGGCTCATTTACCGTCGGTATCTCTTGGTTACGGCGTAGTCCTGGGGGTACAGGTTCCACCTCTTCGCTGGATTGTGACCCCACCATTGTCGTAGCCTCTCGCAATCGACTGGGAGTTACTGGCACATGTTGGGACGACTGCAGTCGGGAGGTGCTGGTAGCCTGCGGCTGCGAAGGACGCCGGGGGGATGGTGGAGGACTAGAACTGCTCGAGGAGGACGGTGTACGACTGATCATCGTGACTGGCAGTCGACAAGTAGTGAGGGAGTACAGTGTAGATACAAGTTCAGCTGTTGTTATTGTATTTCCATGGTGTTGAACAAGCCGCCAACCTGTCACTCCTGCAGCTGCAGCTCTCTGATCCTCGGCCGATTAACCGCAAAGCAGGAAAACTCCAAAATACCTGCACAGAAATGGTCGTAGTAAGCGACTTCACAGGGGCGGAGAAGGAGAGAGACACGTCCCGACAACACTCCAATCATTAGCCGGGTTTTGGTCATGTGGGGTGACGTCGATGGGCGTGGGTAGGAAAAGCTTGGTACTCCGTACAACTGGAAGGAACGCGGATTAGCAAAGAAATGACTAATCAGCACGTGACTCTTTGTTCTTGGCAGAAAAGTTCCGGCGGGCAGGCGGTTGAAGTGTCGCCGCACATGCAGTCACAGTCCAGGTCGCCTCAAGGCTTCGAGTCACAGCGACCACACACCTCTTCGCCAAACATTTCTCTCCCCCGTTCAAACACACCCAGAAGCTCAGAAGAAGACGACACGCATCGAAAGACTCCTGCGACAATACCGCCATCATGTCGGACCCAGACTCCTTGACCAACTGCCGCTTCTATGAGGAAAAATACCCCGAAATCGAAAGTTTCGTGATGGTAAATGTAAAACAGGTAAGAAAGCCCTGGGATATACGGCAAGGAAGGGTCATCTCTGATGCCTGTGCATAGATAGCAGAGATGGGAGCCTACGTCAAACTATTAGAATACGACAACATTGATGGCATGATCCTACTTTCAGAACTGTCGCGAAGACGTATTAGATCGATACAAAAACTGATCAGAATCGGTCGCAATGAGGTAGTGGTCGTGCTGAGAGTGGATAAAGAGAAGGGATACATCGATCTGTCCAAGCGAAGAGTCTCCGCCGAAGACATCGTCCGATGCGAAGAACGATACAACAAGAGCAAATCCGTGCACTCTATCTTCCGACACGTCGCAGAGAAGACCAAGATGCCTATTCTGAAGCTGTACGAAAACATCGGCTGGCCACTCAACAAAAAGTACGTGCATGCCAACGACGCCTTCAAGCTATCAATCACAAATCCCGAGGTGTGGAATGATGTAACATTCCCAAATGAAGTCGTCAAGGAGGAACTTATTTCATACATCAGCAAGAAATTGACACCCCATCCAACAAAAGTACGTGCCGACGTTGAAGTAACATGCTTCAAGTACGATGGCATCGACGCAGTCAAGGAGGCGCTGAGAAAAGCAGAGGCGAAGAACACTCCTGACACGCAGGTCAAGGTCAAGCTGGTGTCACCCCCTCACTACGTCCTGACGAGTCAGTGCTTGGACAAAGCAATGGGCATCCAACTACTCGAGCAAGCAATCAAGGACATTGACGAGAGCATCAAGGAAGCTGGGGGTGGATGTGTTGTGAAGATGGCTCCTAAGGCTGTGACAGAGCACGATGACGCCGAGCTCCAGGCACTGATGGACAAGAGAGCCAAGGAGAACGAGGAAGTCAGTGGTGACGAAGATGTCAGCGAGAGTGACGAGGGCCCGGAGGTCGCATAAGCATCCACATCTGCATTCATGGACTTGGACTTGGACTTGGACGATGTCAACGAATTTATGTCAACATGGAAGAAGAAAAGTTGAGACATGATTTCTGAGATCCTATGATCTTTCGGACTGCATTATTAGCAGCCACGCGGAATATCCAAGTTGATGATTCCAATTTGTGACGGTAGACTCAGTCATCACGTAGAATTCCCTGGGACCATATCCTTTGCTTGGTAGCTGAAGAAAGGCCCGGGCTATTGAGGCTCACACGAGACTTTAGCTAGGGCGGTGCTAACTAGATAGGTAGAGGCATTAGGCGTTGGCAGCGATGGCAGTGGTTCTCTGAGCTCGCTTCATGGAGACTGATTCGCTTATCGAAGCCACCACCAGCCTAGAGAGCTCGAGGTATAGGCGCCGACAGGGGCAACATTGTGGTAGTGCGGGGAGCTTCACCGTGTCAATAACTTGATTTCCATCCCACTAGCCAAAGGTTGTGGCTGTGGCGGTCAATCAAGTCAATATCTGGCGATCTCCCGTTGCTGTTTGCTCGACGTAGCTGGATGGAGCTCATCCCAATTGCCCGCCATATCTCTACCTCTCACTCTTGTTGTTCGTGACCAGACTTGTCTGCAGAAGAAAACTACCTATCTCGAGCAGAAAATCCATCTCCACGCGGCTACGTCATGGTAAAATGGTCACGGCTCTTTGGCGCAGAGCGCGACTCTCGCGATACACGCGAGGAACTATGGAGGTGTAAGTTACCAAAGTCATTTCTGCAGAGGCTTCGAGCTGTTCTGATGTCCTTTATGCAGTACTCCCCAGTCATACCAACGACATTCCCTCCCCGGCCTTCCCAGCTCGTGAAGTCACCAAGGTTGCCCTCCGCTTGAAATACCAGATTGAAGAAGTCATACCCATTGAGCTCCCCGAGGACAAGATCACCGCCGCCAACTCTGGGGTCATCACCAAGAAGGTGGTGCAGACCGCCCGTGAAGCTGGAGGGAAGGACTACGCCTCCTGCGTCGTGTACTGTCTACTTGTTTGTAACAGATGGTTTCGACATCAGGCGAGACTCGAACTATGGGATGCAGACCTCCACGAAGTCCGCGCTGTAGCCTGCGAGGTCATCGCCAAACGCATTATCGAGGCTGAAGAAGACCAAGAGTATCTGATGCAGAAAGTCCTGTTGCAACGCTATAGCGTCGTACGCAAAGACGAAGAATCTGCTCCAGCAAATGTTATCGAGCGCGCTGTCGACTTACACTGTCTCAGGGTGATTGGCTCCTCTGGCTACCAAAAGTGTATCAAATACCTGTGGCGCGGCTGGATCCAACAAGACGATGAAGATGCTGCCAATTACCGTTGGTACGAAAATCGCGACAATACCAACTATTGGAGTCACTATGACCCCGACCGCATGCGCACACCATTGTACCAGAACGTGGTTCAGATTTCGGTGTCAATCATCTATCTCGCTCTCTACACCCAGGCGGTAAACAGCATTAATGAAGAAGGCGACCTCGATGTTGTGGAAGGAATCCTGTATGTCATGACGGCAGGCTTCCTCTGCGACGAATTCGCTAAGCTGTGGAAAGTTGGCCGCTACTATATCGGTTTCTGGAATGTGTTCAACAATTGCCTGTACGCGTTACTAACTGCGTCTTTCGTGATCCGCGTTGTAGCACTTGCGCACAGCCCGGACCAAGATGACGAGCGTCGGCGCGAGCTGAACAAGGTGGGCTACCATATCTTCTGTTTCAGCGCCCCTATGTTCTGGATGCGTCTCCTGCTGTACCTGGACACGTTTCGCTTCTTCGGCGCCATGTTGGTTGTGCTAAAGGTTATGATGCGCGAATCATTGATCTTTTTTCTGCTACTCGTCGTGGTATGCATCGGTTTCCTTCAAGCATTCATCGGATTGAATCAAGTCGAAGGGAACGCCAGCATTACTACATTCATCATCACCAGCATGGCAAACTCGGTGATGCAATCCCCTGACTTTGATGGGTTTGACAACTATGCTCATCCGTTCGGGCTGATATTGTACTATATCTTCACGTTCGTGGTCATGGTCATCCTGTTGAACATTCTCATCGCGCTATACAATTCAGCATACGAGGATATCACCGAGAATGCGATTGACGAGTACATGGCCATGTTCGCCCAGAAAACCCTGCAGTTCGTCAGGGCACCCGATGAGAACGTTTTCATTGCACCGCTCAATCTGATAGAGATGTTCTTTCTGATTCTGCCCTTCGAGTGGTGGATGGACAAAGCACGCTACCAGCGGCTCAACGATTATGTCATGGGTATCGTTTACAGTCCGTTGCTCCTGATCACAGCGGCGCTGGAGGCGAGAGATGCGAGATTTGTTCGAGACAATCGGAAACGAGGGGAAGAGGATGATGACACCATTGAGGAGTGGGAAGAGATGCAGGGGGAGATCGACTTCGAGAGCGAGGGTTGGGCTAAGAAGGTGGACAGCTCGAAGCCCATTGTCGATGTCGATGCCGACGTGGTCGAGATTAGGGAGCTGAAGGAACAGGTCAAGGAGCTCAGGGAGATGGTCAGAGCCATGAGTGTCGAGCCAGGGAGTCAATGATTGTACTTGAGGACGACATAGCCCGCATGACTGTGCGAGGTTTGCCTTCAATGCGACGCTTTTCGGCGATGAAATTGGCTATTCAATCTCTCGGATATCGAGTCTCAAAAGCGTTTACATGTTTATGAGTCGACATCTATTAGCAACGGCAAGGTGTTGACATAGTTTGGTTGGCTTATCTCGCGCCCTTTTTGGAAGTATTTCCACGATATGTATCCGTACACTGATGGGGATAATAACTGAATCCTAAGTAATCCTGAACAACGATCGCTCTCAGCTTAATATGGCACCGTTATATCGTCTATATTATCAGTAGTCGTACGGTACAGAAGAAGCAAGATAGGTAGGTACAGATAAGTTGATGATGACTTGAGTCATGAGCGGAGGACGATTTTGTTTCATGACTCGCGATGATGAATATTCGCATCCACCACGAGGCTTGCGGCCGCCATTTCATGTGGCTTTTCGTACCGAATGCATTCTACCTGATGATTCACATATCAACGCAGGAGGAGGATCATCTTTGCCGTGGGTATTCTGTTTGAGACGCCAACCCACTTACCACGAACTTCGCCGCCCCGCCCCAACTCCTGAGGGGGTTCTTTCTACGAGACATCTGCACCTGTCGCAATGGAGACTTCAACTACCGCAGCGACCGAAGAGCGACAAGATGAGCCATTCCTCCCCGCGCCGTTCAACACCATGACCCCTCCCCCGCAGCTCGTCGCACAGGGCGCCGAAGCCTTGCTGTACCGCACGCACTTCCTCACCCCGGACAGGCCAGCCGCGTTGAAAGCCCGACCGAGCAAAGCCTGGAGGCACCCGACGCTGGACGCCCGCCTCACGAAACAGCGGGTCCTCGCCGAAGCTCGCATCCTCGTCAAGCTGGCCTCGCTGGCAGGCGACGAGACGAGCGAGATCCACGTCCCCGCCGTGCTGAGTCTGGAGTGGGACGCCGCGCGAAAGGTCAAAGGTCTGAGTCAGGAGCAGAGAGGCGCGGCGGCGGCGCGAAGTACGGGCGGCGGTGCCGGTGCGTGGCTGCTGATGGAGTGGATCGACGGTTCCAGCGTCAAGGAGCTCCTGCGCAGGTGGGACGCGTGGTACCGCGCCGCAAAGGAGGCCAACGGTGCCACCGCGGGCGGCGAGGAAGAACTCGCGGCGCAAGAAGAGCAGGTCAAGATCCTCCTCCGCAGGCTCGGGAGGGCGATTGGAAACATGCACAGCAAGGGCGGCGTGGTGCACGGGGACCTGACGAGCAGCAATGTCATTGTTCGACCTAAGCCGACGCAGAGTCAGGGTCAGGGTCAGGGTCAGCAGACGAACGTGAACGGGTCGTCAGACACAGGCCGAGACTCGGCTACGCAAGGACAAGGACAAGGACAAGGACAAGGACAAGGACAAGGACAAGGACAAGGACAACAGCAAAAATCCAGCTCCTCCCCGCCGGACCTGAGTGGCGATATTGTCCTCATCGACTTCGGATTGGCTACGCAGTCGATCCAGGAGGAGGATCGCGCCGTGGATTTGTACGTCCTCGAGCGGGCATTTGGGTCGACGCATCCTAGACAGGAAGACTGGTTTGACGCCGAAGTCATTCAGAGTCAAGATGGATACAGGGGGAGTTACAAGGGCTCAAAGGTCGTCCTTAAACGATTAGAGGATGTCAGGATGAGAGGGAGAAAGAGAAGCATGCTCGGCTAGAAGAAAGAAA
Organism: Exophiala spinifera; assembly: GCF_000836115.1. NCBI lineage: Eukaryota > Fungi > Ascomycota > Eurotiomycetes > Chaetothyriales > Herpotrichiellaceae > Exophiala > Exophiala spinifera. The sequence goes on along the minus strand of NW_015622517.1, from coordinate 2,318,602 downwards.
TTTGTGTTTTGCGTTTGCAAAACTCTTTCTCTCATACACATGCACGCATACACACACAAACGCCATGCTAAATTAAAACGAGATACCACCCCGGGATGCCGCACGCACCGAAAGGTTATAACGCTTCATCGGGCTTCTGTTCGATGCAGTTACCCAGTTGGGCGACAGCAAAGTAGCCTTTGTTCTCAACCACACCACGGTTCTTCACCACAGCCGTATATTTCACCACCCACTGCGGCTCAATGTCGCCCTTTAAACCGGGTTCGTCCGCACCGGCATCTGGACATGCCGCAAGGATACCGGCTCCGTCCTTGCTGGGACCCAACAGCTCCCTCGTCGTGCCGGGTGGCAATATGTCCATGCAATCAGCATGAGTTAGCAGCTCGATCTTGTTCTCCTTGGCGTACATGATCAGTGATTTCGGCACGACGCAGCAGTCCTTGACATTGATCTGGTCGACGGTCGGCCGCACCTTGACCTCTGGCAGGAACTTGTCGAGGCGCTCGGAGCTGAACTCGGAGACGCCAAGTTGGGATATGACGCCCTTTTCATGTAACGACTCCAGGACCTGCCACGTCTTGATCTGGGCGTCGAGGCCTTCCGACTCGTCACTCCGTGCGCTCTCGTCTTCGTCGGCCGAGACCTCTTCTTCGTCGTCGGCGTCGAACGTTACGCCGGGGTAGCTCACTATCAAAAGGTCTATATTCTCGATCCCCAGCTCCTTCAGGACTAGATCAATCGCTTCCTCAGTGTGTTTACATCGCCTCGTGCTCGGAATACCGGGGAGGAAGAAGAGCTTGACAGTCACGTCGTAGGACTCTCGCGGTTCCGTGAGAGGCGTAGGTCGCCAGGACGGCACGTACAATATGTCGTTTTCCTCGGTGGTCCATTGTTTGTAATCCAGGGTTTGGTCGGTGGTTTCGGAGGAGTGGTTGTGCTGAAATGAAGCAAAGTTCGATCTCAGCGAGTTGATCAACTCGATATTCGACTTGGAGAACAATGGGCGCCGGACAATGGATTGCCCAGAGGACATTATATTACTACACAAAAGAAGAGTGTCAGTTCCAGACCCAGACACAGCCCGTCGGTCTTCCAGTGAGTCACACGTACGACGTGGAAAGAATCAACTTCATAGTGGGCAATGCGCTCTTGGACGGGAGATATCCGTTTTTCCTTTTTTTGTCTGCTTGATATGGACGAGAAGTAGGATGTAAACACTCCTATTACGGGTGAACTGTTCTGAGTGGGTGCGCCGGTCAGGGGATGTCGTCAGGTAAAGGCAGGTTGGAAGATAGAGACCGTCTAGGAAGTGCGGACCCTCATAGGTATTATAGAGGGGTTTTGAGAGTCCGCGTGGGGGTTGGATTTCGAGTTTGAGAAGAAGATGGCATGCACACAGGGTTATTAGGCTTGCGTCGTCTGCGATGGCATAATCCCGAAGACCGAAAGCGACTCTCTGCTGTATCCGCCCGATATGGTCGCACAGGGCGCAACAGCATGTATCTTCAATGTCGCTCGTTATCGCAGGCGGTAGAAAGTGTGTCGCAAGAAGCGGAACTCACGGACGGGAATTTCAGGTACGAGACGAGAACGGACAAGGTTCTTTTTTATCTCGCGACTCGTCCAAACGTTCGGCGATTGCGGTCACGTGCGGAGGAAAGTACTTGGGCTTCCCCTGTGCATGGCTGGCTGGCTACTTGCTATGGTGTTTGTCAATCAATCGATTATCTTCTCGTCTAACTTTTACTTTTATATATGAACATCTAAAGAGCGTTCCATACGCATCTACCATCCACTCAATCTTCAGGCGTAACATATCCGCACCACATACATACTGATGTGGTAACCAGAGTTGCGTGGCTCGCCGTGTAACCGAAAATGCGAAATATATATACTCGGTCGGTGGGGTCCCGCGACGGCATTTTCCCAGGAATGTTCTGCACCGCTTCAGATCACTGACAATGCGTTCTCATCTCCTGCTGCTAGGTCGGCGTCAATGTCGGTGCGTCTTGCCAGGTGGATGCGGATGCGCGTGTTCATGTCCTTCTTGGTCGTCCTCGTCGTGCACAAGTTCAGGCCAGTCTTCGAATCCATCTGCATCGACCACATCATGCGAGCGTCAGTGAGACGGTCCCGTTGTATAACACCCAGGGTTCGGGCCTGTGAGGGGTTTGATCAAAATCTGCTTACCGTCAAACACCTGCGCCAGTCGATCATTCACTATTTCCATGTCCTTGGATGACTTCATGATCTTCTCCCATTTCTTCATTTCCCGGTCTGTGAGCAGACAGCCATCGAACTCTCTCTTGAGACCGGCGTGATCGAGTTTCTCGCCGATGAAGACAATTTCTTGCCTTCGGTCGCCCCACGGTTCTTGGAAGTCGGCCTCGATACTGGCGCGTGTGGCTCCGTCGGGAGGCCATTCAGCTTGAGTCGAAAAAACGTCAGTCTAAAAAGCCACAATGCGCCCGTGAAGGGGTGAGTATCTATCTACCTTCGTCGATCACACAGAACCACGGACCTCCACCCTGCAACGTCAGCATGGTACCTGCCTGGCTCCATTCCCCGTGTAAGCTCGGGCGGGTGGCAAGCCAGAAGAAGCCCTTTGAGCGCAAGAGGCAGGAGAAGATAGGGTTCGACTTCTTGTTCCGGGCGACTACCTGCAAAAATTGACAGATATGTTAGTCAGTAGGGGAATACAATGACAGCGTAGTCAATGCTTGGGTATCTGTATGAATATACAGGTACGACATCCTACACAAGAAACCTCCATGGTCTCCATTTCCTGCGTAGAGCAAGACCCGAGGACTGATGGCTGTGGCTGATAGCTGAGAATGGAAACCCAGTCGACTTACCTCTGGTTTGACCGACTGGGAGAAATCGTCCTCTTCCTCTGCCTCTTCGCTCACATCTGAGAGCATGTCTACGTCCCCAGCCTCGCTGTCACTCGACGTGCCGTTGCTACCACCGCTCCCAGGAGAATCGTCACTGTCGTCGCCGTCGTCGCCATCTACTTCCATGCCGTCTTTGTTATCGTCCTCTTCCTGGTCTTGTATCTGACCCTCCATGATGACAAACTTATCGTGGATCAATTTGTAGAGGCGTCTTGGGCTGAACGGTCGGCGGGCTCGGTACACGAAGCTTGAGATGCCATATCTGTCCAGCCGCAGTTAGAACTCAAAATGGTTCACGCAGGTGGATTGTCTCTTTCTCACTCTTCAGTCTCTGGCTTGGGACCGATCTTGATCTGACCATTGATTTCCCGTTTGGTGAGCTCGTGCAGGCTCTGGAGCCAACCCATACTCGTGGCGGCCTTCTCAAAGGAGAATTTTTTGGTGCCAATGATATCCTGCACGTCGACCTTGGCGTAGTTGGCCTCAAGGACTTTGGCTGCAGGGTTGAGCTGTTGGATAATGCTTCGGATGCGAGATCTTGCGGCCTTGTCGACGTTATTGGCTTTGTTGATGATGATGGTGTTGGAGAACTCGCTGAAGGTGACAAGCCATTGTTACTAATCCTTTCTCTCACGGATCAAAATGTAAGAGATATGTTAGGCCGCTTACATTTGGTCCACCATCAAGTCCGTTACGGTACGCTCATCTTCAGGGTCAACGCCTTCCTTTCCCCAGCGATCCGTGATGAACTCAGTCGTCGAGAAGTTGTTGAAGAAGTTGAAAGCATCAACCACGGTGATCAAAGTGTCTAGTTTGACAATCTTTTGTAGACCACCAAGCTCGGCTCTGTGTTCTTTCCCATCAGTCTTTGCTCACCAAGTTCCTCGCAAGGTTGGAAGACTTTAAGATTAGGGCTGGTTTAGACACATACATCTCCTTCAACACCCTCTCGTCGTCCTGCTGGTCCTGCATCAAGCCCTCGTTGGCGGCATCAATCATGGCCTGAGCAAACTCCTCGGTAAAGGTCTCGGCAACTTGCATAGGCTCGCTGATCCCGGTACTCTCGATCAGTATGTAATCGCACATCCCGGCCCGGGCGAGTCTTGCGAGCTCTTCAAGGAGATCGCCGCGGAGCGTGCAGCAGATACATCCATTCTCCATCTGTATCAGGCGTTCCTGCGTCTGCGAGACAACATGACGCTTGATCATGGATGCGTCGATGTTGAGTGCAGCCATGTCATTGACGATAACAGCGATGCGTAGGGCGTGTTGATCAGATGTCAGAACATGCCTGAGCAGCGTCGTCTTCCCACTCCCCAAGAATCCAGACAAAAGAGTCACGGGAATAGGATCGCGAGACACTGAGGCTGGCTCTGGACCCTTGTCTGCCTTCTTGGACATCTTGCGGGTCTTTACTGCCATGCTTCAGTTTTGGGGGAAATGCCGGCGCTCTTCAGACAGCTCCCATACAGGTACAGGAGAGAGAAGGAGGAGGAGGAAAGCAAGGGATCAGGCGACATCTCGCAGCATAGGTAGAGTATAAATAATTTGCAAATACTGCGTGTTTGGTTGGACGGCCATCGTTCTCGTGTGGGCTTTTGGCGAATCGAGGACCTTAAGCAGAGTAGGAGAGATGCCTATTGGCCATTCAGTCGAGAGACCAGGGATGTGCAGGGCTTATATCAGTGAGCGTGCTGGATTTGACTGCCGATAACGTCCAAGTTGCTGCGTATCTGGCTGGTTGCCCTGGTTTTCTCGTGGAAAATATGTGCGAACATAAAGCATGTAAGAATGGGATACGCCAGACCGTCATGGCATGATATAGTTCCCCCTATATCTTTCGAGAGTTTTCATCCAGGTCCTGGGGCTCATCCCGAGGCCATAAAAAGATGTACAAGAAAGCACACTGTCACCAAGTAATGCTCTGACCTACTTTTCTGGTGGCCACATTTTTGATCCTGGCCGGCTCCAGGAGCGAAGGCCGATGCGCACGTACGATCCACGTTCCTATATTTTGACGTGAGGCTCTGAAACAAGTCGAGGGTGAACCAAGCTGAAAGAGACATGTTTCAGAGGAGCAACGGGACTATTGCTCCCTCCTGGTTTGTATCATGCAACATGTACGAACTTGAAGCCGGCGACTGTTGTGGCGTGAATGTATATTGCTTGTGGCTGTGGTCGTGGCTGGGATGAATATCACGTGACTACGATATCACCCGTAAATTACCCGTCCATCTCTTGGCTTGGCTGCGCTTTTCATTCTGAGACCCGCTCCCGCCGTTTCTGTGGCCTTGACACTTTGCTTCATTCTATCTCTCTTCCTTTCCACTGCGCTTGTGGCCTGGGAAGCAAGATGGCAATCACGTAAGGCAATACTTCGCTGTTGCTACCACTGAGACACTAACTTGATTCTAGCTATCTCATCTTGCTGTCTCGGCAGGGCAAAGTGGTATGCTATCCTCTCACTCGGTCACCCACCCTTGAACTTGGACTGACATGAAATCTGTACATATAGAGACTTGCCAAATGGTTTACTACTCTTTCTCCCCGCGAGAAGGCCAAAATCATCAAAGATGTCTCTCAACTCGTTCTTTCTCGCCGCACACGAATGTGCAATTTTCTTGAGTACAAGGGTGCGGCTGTCCATGCTTTGACCCTCCCAGCCTCAATCCCATCTGTTCTACCTTGGGTTTTCTGCAAATATCACGCTGACACTGCTTGAATTCTGCCAGACACGAAAGTTGTCTATCGTCGTTACGCTTCCTTATTCTTCATTGCCGGCTGTGCTTCCACCGATAATGAACTGATCACCCTTGAAATCGTCCATCGATACGTCGAGCAAATGGACAAGTACTATGGCAACGTCTGCGAGTTAGACATTATCTTCAACTTTCAAAAGGCGTATTTTATACTTGATGAGCTCCTCCTGGCAGGCGAGCTGCAAGAAAGCAGCAAGAAAAATGTGTTAAGATGCATAAGCCAGGAGGATCAACTCGAAGATATGGAGGTAAGTCGATTCGTCTCGGTCCCGCAGCCTTGAGCGCTCTATCCGTGTCATCATCCGTTCCTATGAGCTCCACGGCAGTTTCTATCAACTTCATCAATTCAAGGCCCTGCTGTCCGTACGCATCCCTCCAATATCTTTGCCGCACGGTAACTGACTGCTGTGCCCCACGAACTCAGGTTGAAGAGGAGGTCACCAAGCTCATGTAGAGCATGGACATGGAAGTCTCGGACGAATGTCTCCGTGACCCCATAGTTCCTGCAATATGGCTTTGACCAGGGACGAGATGCTCAGCCGTTTCAAGCTCGAGCAAAATTTCTCAAACTATGCAAATTCATGAGGTGATGCAACGGTTGACGGATTTACTGTTTTGCAGGTTACAGATGCGGCCCTCAGAGATAGCGGTCTGTTATGACTTGCGACAACGAATACTTCAAGAAATATGGGATCGGGGTTTGGCGTGGTATGGTGCATTCGATGATACCCTTATGTGGCATGGTCTTTGCAAACAAGGACTTTCTTCCTGCTAGCACTATGTTGCAGGAGCATCATGTACAGCGTATGAAAGTGATGATATAAACAAGCATGTTAAGCTGTCACAATTCCCGGAAACGCTAACTCAGCCAGCAATCCAAGCGTGTCGTCGGGCGATCCTGCGCATCATGTCTCGCATTGTGCTCAATATCGACGGCTGTTGATTTACAGGATGTTCTGGTACTGTAAAGGCAGGACTGAACTGAGACGGCTAACTTCCAATCAAGGCATTGCATTTCCTGGACATCATGCAAGTTGCAATATGCTGAACTCGCCGACCCGTATGTGGCCTTGCAACGTCGATATGGTCCAACAAGGACACGGCGTGCCAGCGCACGCGTGGGGAAGCCCGTGCTGACGGCTTGGGATCAGTTTCTGGTGGGTTTCCCTTGATCGCTTCTGCCCATACCAGCAAGCACGCTGTATGCCCAGCCGCTGTCACATTTATCCCAAATGAACCTGATGATGAATTCCTGAGCGCAGAGTCCATTGTCGTCGCTCGCTTCGAACATGTGGACAACGCTTGGTTCGCTTATTGGTGGTCAATGCGCATACAGTCACGTGATTTCCCGCCGCGGTGGTCGCAGCCAACTTCAACTTCAATCACCTCCGCAAACAGGTTCCCAAGTGCATCTTCATCGCATCAAACATCAACACCCTGATATGGCTTTCCATCAATTCATCTTGACCTGCTAGACGTCCGTCGTCTGGCTATTCACGTCGCACAAGAGCTGTCTCTGCAGCCAGCCTTGATATCTCTCCGTCAGCGATTGAACAGCTGCTTCAGGCCAACCACCTCAGCACGCCTCCAGTCTTACTTCTGCCAACGGCGCGAGCATATATCATCTATAAACTTGCCACGGGTGGATCCGCCCGAAAATCGAGATTCTTCTGAACGACCAAGGTACCTGCGCTTGATTGCGACGGAGCTTGCTTGTGGTCAGCTAGATCAAGATGAAGGTGCGCATTTCAAAGCATTTAGTATGATCGAATATTGACAATTGTTATCTAGTTCGTACCTAGTCGCGACCTCGATATCGTCACATCGGCCCTCAATTTCACTACCCCTGATCTCCAGGTGGTAGGAGGCTGCGATTTATACACCACGAAGGCAGCGGGAGGGGACAAAAAGCTCTACAAAAATATCGAAAATGGACTTGAAGCGCAATACAAGTCGAATCTACAATTCTCCCATTCTCTCTCACCTCCTCAAGCGCATCTCATGGCATCTAGTCTCAACCTGAGCCGCAGCAGCCCCTTTGGCAATCTTGGAATGATCAGTTCGAGGAGGACATACGCATATCTAATAGCCACCTTAAATGCTAGCCATCCGGATTACGACTTCTCGCACATGCTCAGACCGACAGACTTCAAAAGAGAGCGGAGTTTACGGCATGTGATGAATACTCTGGACACTGCTCTCTACAATCTTCGTCCGCGACCACAAAATACGTCACTCAGGATACCCGGCATGCCTCCCGAAACCGCTGTTACACCGTCTAATCAAACACAGTGGGGACCGGCAATGTGGAGATTAATCGATCAAAGTATGAGTTTGAGGGACTGCACCATCTATCGATATTCCCCCGAGGACTTTGACCCGTTTGAAGACGACGAAGAAGGATCTTTGTGGTCAATGAATTACTTCTTCTTCAACAAACAGAGGAAGCGCGTGTGTTACCTGTATCTTCGCGGCGTCAATATCCTTGCTATGTCGGCAATGGATGGTCTTCGAACACCGGCCAGGACTAAGCATCTTACAGACACCGATTCCGAAGGATGGGCAACACCAGATCTAGGGGCGCATAAGCGTGCAAGATATTGGCTTGGGGACCGACAAGTAGTCGAGACGGACAATGCTCAAGACCGAGATGTTGAAATGCCCTCTATCGAGAGACCACTTTACGACTACACCCCTGAGTCGAAAGATGAGGAAGAACAGTTTTCACCACCGGCTCGACCTGTCGTTGATGAGCATGACAACTACGTATTGAGTGATGAAGAAGTTAGAAGCGCTAGGAGTGTTAGCAAGAGTACTGCGAGGGGCGTCAGTGAAGAGGTGGTTGGGCCTATGGAGGTCTAAGTCTCCGATTCCTTGTTTCTCGGTGGGAGTTTGGAGTATGCTTCGAGCTGTGGGACTTTGTATTTGTACTCTTGATACCCAAACTTTTTGACGGTTCCCAAGGGCCGGTGGGAGCGGCTTCCGAGGGCCTGTCTGGACATGCAACGAACACTCTGGCAAGGTGTTCTGGAACGATCAAGGTTTGATGAATGATTTGGTTATTTCGGCTGGCGTATATGAAGGGTTGTGTTGCGAGTACGGTTCTCGACAGGCGCAGAATATGGGCTGCGCAACAACACAGAGCATAATGCGCGTATATTAGTTTGTTCAATTTAGCTATGGAGCATATCTAGGTATCAACGAATTATCACCGGGCTTGGGTTATCATCAATCACGATCCAGATTGTGTCGTCGAGTTGCTGCTGGATTGTAAATATCTTAAATGCGGAGCACATGCTTGTCCCCATTGGTGACTGACGTCGCGTTCAAACCACCTCTCCTTACAGCGAGCCTCGTTACATCTATAGTTTCGCACAATACCGCTTCCTGGTCTACCATTCACTCTCGTTAAGTCATCTGTCGGTCGGTATTGGTCTCCTGAGCCATGGGAGAAATCGAAGACAAGGAAAAGGCTGAGAAGCTGGCAGCCGCGAAGAAGAGGGTATGTACTGCCATGTGATTCTCCCAACATGATACCCGCCAATGAATGTGACATCGCTCGGCAATCTAGACTGCCTAATGAAACGTTAAAGGACATACTGACACGTTCTTGAATAGGTCGCTCAACTCCAAAAGAAGAAGAAAGCAGCCACCGGTTCAACCAACGTAGGCGAGAAGTCGGTAGCGAAAGGCAAAGCAAAGAAAGCCGACAAACCCAAGGACGACGAGGTAGATGGAGCTGAGGCCGAGCATGAAGAAGCAATAGAAGCTACAGACGACACCACGAAGCCGGCGGACACCGATGGTACAAGCCCAGCCACGCAGGCCCCTGCCGAAGCAGACGAAGAAGGTCCCCAAGACGCAGGAACCGTACATTCTCCTGATACCTCATCTCCTCCTCCAGTAGAAGCGGAGCCTACCTCTCCTACCAAGGGCCCGCGACTCTCCAGTCGGCAGCCAAGCGTCAGCATACAGAGTAAGATCCGAAGCACTAGCTTCAGGGATAATGGACCACTGAGTCCGGCCGTGGCCCCGGGGACCTTGCTCCGCATTGAAGAACTTGAGCGAGAAAACAAACGCCTGGCAAAAGAGGCGGAGGAGCACGAGAAGAGATGGCGGCGTGTGGAAGAGGAACTGGAGGAACTGCGCGAGCAGAACGCAGAGAAAATGGCCGATTCGGCGAGTAACGAGCAGAGCGGCACTGAAGTCAGCAGACTCCGCGCCGAAATCGAGACATTAAGACGCAGATTGGATACGTCAAGTCGGCGCGAGAGCGTCGGCGCCAATGACGGTGGTCTCTTACGTGCAGAACTTGAGAGCAAGGATGCTACAATTGCTGATATGCAACTCGAGATTTCCCGGTTACGAGGGCAGTTATCGAGCCAGACCGCAGGGTGCGAGACGCACGGGGAGCAAATTGCGGCGTTGCAGGCCAAGCTCTCAAGCGCAGAGGTGAAAATCAAAAGCCTGGAGACCGAGCTTGGTGACAGCAAAAAGGCGCTCAGCAAAGCCAGCGAAAAGGCCGTCATTGACGGTACGGAGAGGACGAGTAAAGACACAAAGATTCGCGGACTGGAAAGAGAACTAGGTGAGGCCCTCACCCAGAAAGGCGAGCTCACGAAGAAAGTCGAGCAGCTGGATAAGAAGATTGAGGCAATGAACAAGCTACATCGGGAGGCCGAATCGAGAAATGCGGCGAAGTTTGCGAGCGCAGAAGCGAGCGCGAGAGAGTTACCTGCACTACGAGAAAAGGTTGCTAAGACCGAAAGTGAAAATGCGAGGTTGAGAGAGAAGCACAAACGCGCTATGAGTGGGGATGGAGGTGGTGAAGGGTTGGATGAGCTTGAGGACGAAGAGAGACAGAAACTCGAGAGAAGGATCAGAGAGCTCGAGGGACAGGTCTTTGATCTCCAGCGAGGCGTATGGAGAGACAAGAGGATACAGATGCAGCCCAGAGGAGACGAAGATTCGAGGACATCGTTGGATCAGGCGGAAGAGTTCGATGAGGTCGACCTATCTGGCTCCGGGAATGCCAGCAGGCGGAGGAGCTCCGCGAATGGTCTACAGCAGGGCCAGACGAGGCATTCCGGCTTCACGCAGGTCTTGAATTCAGGGTTGGCGGCCTTCAGAGCCAGCACCACATCACCAGATGCGCATCATCGACAGTCGACGAGACCGAGGAATGATTCTCTACTGGAGGAGTTCGATGACGACGCTTTTGACGAAGGTGCGTTTGCAAGGGCGCAGCGAGAAGAAGAGCAGCGGAAGATGGTCGAGCACGTGCGGGAAGTCAAGAGCGGACTGAGGCAATGGACAGGATGGAGGTTGGACCTAGTAGATGCGAGACGGGCCGGTGCTGGTGTTGGCTTTGGAGAAATATTTGATGTATAGAGAGGGCTTGTGGATGAAGAGAGGAAGGCTAGGACGAGAACAGAGGATAGAGAGCAGCAAATGTTGGCTAGTGAGATCGATTCCATACCTGACGAATGCTGTTGTTGTATGAGGATGAATTAAGCAATCTGACCACATTCCAACCTCACCACTGTCTACCTTGTTTCGACCTTCCACCTCGTTGATCTAATGGCTCTCTTTTGCAATCTGATGCAACACCTTTTCATACTCTTCCACGTCCTTGGCCCCAACCAGCGTAAAATCTCTTCTCTTACCTTCGACCAGGATGGTTGGGACGCTGTCCACCCCGTTCGACGCCTGTTCACGGATCAACGCTTTCACGTCCATCAGGCCTTCGCTCTTGTCTTCGATAACCGCTTTGGCTTCGTCCTCAGGAATACCAGCATCGGTCGCTGCCTTCAGCAATGTTTCATCAGATGCAGGGTTTTTCTCGTCCTCAAAAAATTGATAATACAACGCTGCAAGAAGCGTGAGTGGTAAATTGACTCAGATCAGCCGGGACAAGTCACCTACAGTTGATGATTTTGTCTGTTGTCTCTGGTCCTTTTGTCTCTTGAAAATGTTGAATGACACGATGGGCCTCCAGAGTATTGGAAACTGTGCCGCCAAATTTGAACTTGATGCCGGCGCTGTCCCCGTAGGCAGTCATCAACGTGGTGTACTGTCCCGCGCCCTTGTCAGCTCAATGGCATCCGGCAGACAACGAAAACGCAAAGATCCGAGGAGAGATCAGCCTTCCCCAGACCCTGGGTCACTCTGGACTGGACACTTCATCTGAGATTGAGCAAAAGGCGTGGCTTGGATGGTGACATGTTTCAGGCCTGCCTGTCAAAAGCGATGAGGGTGTTGGAAACGCCATTACCCACCATCTTCATTTTCTCCTCCGAATCACCATATCGAGTTCTACCGTACCATTCACTTTTATTCATGGCTTCCTTTGGAGCCTCTGGGTATAGCTGGTATGGGAAATACTTGATTTCGAACGTAGTACTTTTGGCATCCTCACTTTGTCGGAATCGACGGAGTGCTGTCAGTCCGTCAGCCTGGGGACACCCTGGCACTCGCCGGATGGTGATCAAAAAAGAGGAGATTGTGCATTGATGCAGATCATCATTGCGGACGCAACAAACCTTCGTCCAGTCTAGAGTGCGATACAACGGCATCAGCTGCTCAACGACATCATTTTAAAATGCTGTGTTCCGATGCCAGAAGCAAACCTTTTCTTTGCCAGATATGTCCTGAGGTTGACAGTCAGCGCAAATACGAACGACACCACTGGCAGATTTCAAAGGCAGCCAACTTTGCAAGGATCAAGGTCGACGTATGTCTTACCACGGACAGATGGTATCCAAGGTGAAAGATACCTGAGATTCGTACGTCATCTTGTGAGCCTGGCTTACTTTCTGCAAGCTTCCGTTTCACTTGCACCACTATTTCGGGCAAAATCAAGGCAGCACGGGGAACGGGACAAGAGTAATTGAAAGCTTGACCACGTTTTTCTGTCGTTGCAACGACTATGCGGTCGAGGACGAAATGGTCATCTGCGGGTGGGATGTTCTTGTAATTTCAGCATCGACCACGGACGTCCGGATCACTAATGGCTTTTCGTCTCCTCGCCTGATTTCCCCGCTGGATGCACACCGAACCATGACCTCAGTTGGTCCGCTGTGGTTTGGTCATGTATTGACGGTGTGCCTCCTCAGCGACACGATACCGAGTATTTTGCTACGTGACCGGTTTACATGCAAACAGACCGAGAGCGAGCCAGTGTTGCGACGGCGCTGAAATCCCATCGGAGGTTGCCGCAATGAGAAAGCCACATTCGCAAAGAATTCGCTACCGGAAGCCCAGAGACGCAGGAGCCGATGCTTGAGTCCTTCAATCTACTGCCGCATCGAATCGGAGTCTATAATTCTCTCACGCTTTGATCATTCTCGCAAAGATCAGGAGAAGATCTTGTTGTTTCAAATGCAGGGCTGGGGAGCCGGTTGGGGCAATGGGAGGGAGGGAAAGCGACCAGGGCGACCAAAGCTCCCTGGTCAGCCTCCTGGATCGTGGGTAAATAAAGCCACAAAGCGGGTGGCAGGCGACTGGCGCAATCGAGGCCCGAACTCAGCGGAGTCGCGAGCTTGAGCATAGCCGTCCCCTGCATCACGCCGCCAACCGAAGCCCGATTCAGCTTGTCAAAACATCCTTGGCGGAGGTTGGTCCTGTTTCACATCAATACCCGCCTCCCATTGGGTCATCACGGACGACAACCAGGCCGCTAGTGCTCCCCAGCCAGCTTTTTCCCGGTCGGTAGCAGTAGGAACAGACTGAACAGTGGTCATGTTCACCGCGGCCAGCCTTTCGCTTCCCTGCGCGACCGGATCCACTCTTCTATACTGTGTGTCCCCCTTTTTCCCACCGAGTATAGCAGATTAAGCCCTGCCACACATGTCAGTTGAGAACTTTCAATTCATTGAGTTGCCTGCCACCCCTGAGTACACGACTAGAGATGGTCCGAGACCCCTATCACGGTCCCGTCGCACAGCCGAACATGTCAACCACTCCGCCATGCATGACGTGAGAAGATCGTCCTCGAAGGGTATTTAGAACTCGTCTCCCACGCTGCTGTCGACTTCGGTTCTGTCCATCCATCATTGCACAATTCATTCACTACTCTACCACAACAGAGTCCTTCGTTCAAGCAAGACCAACTAACTCGGCACATCTATTCGACTTATTGAACTGCACTTAATATCAACACTCATACGGAGTACAAGATGAAGTCGGCTGTTGTCCTCGGTCTCGCCGCTGTTGCTGTTGCTGCTCCCGGTGGCCCAGGAGGATGGGGCGGTGGCCAAGGAGGATGGGGTGGCCATCAACAAGGTGGTGAATCTGGAGGTAACTGGGGAGATTGGAATGGAGGACATGGTCAGTGGCCTCCCAGCGAAGAAACATCAACCTTTAGCCCTCAACCCGCACCCGCTTCGTCTTCTGCCATCCCAGAACCCATCTCCCAAGGATGGGGAGACTGGGAAACCACTACCACTACCACTACAACCCCCAGCCCTAGCCCAATTTCCCAAACCACTACTACAACAACAACCCCGTCAGAAACAGTGTGGTTAGATTGGACCACCACTACCACTACCCCAAGCCCCAGCCCAATATCCCAAACCACCACGACCACGACCCCTTCGGAAACAATGTGGTTAGATTGGACTACCACTCCCACCACTACTACCACAACCCCAACCCCAAGCCCCATTTCCCAAACCACCACAACGCCGTCGGAAACAATGTGGTTAGATTGGACCACGACGACGACTAACTCTGTATCACCAGCTCCCGCCGAGACACAGTGGGCCGACTGGACCACGACCACGACCAAGTCGGTTCCTGTGTCGCCGATCTCGGTTACGACAACGACAAAGGAGGCGTGGGGAGATTGGACCACCGTCACGACCACGACCACGTCGATTCCCGTGTCGCCCATCTCAATCACCACAACGACAAAGGAGTCCTGGGGAGACTGGAACTCGACTTCCTCTGTCCCTGTGGCGCCCATCTCGACTGCCACCGAAAGCTGGGGTGACTGGACCACCACTACACCTCCTCCGGCTCCAATCACTACAACCACGCCTCCCCCGGCTCCTAAGTCCAGCACCACCAAGCCAGTTGCTCCATCTTCAACCACCCCAGTCGCTCCCGTGGTGAGCACCTTTGTCGGTGAAGCTTCCGCTCAATTCGGTGGAGCCAAGAAGATTGCAGGTGCCGCCGCAGCCATCGCGGTCGCTGCTCTTCTGTAAACAAAGCTGCCGGAAAATGAAGGGGGCCGGCCACCGATTGATCATATTCGGATTGTTTTATTTTTTTTTTCCTTTTGGCTCTTTCAACAACATTAATGACTGGACACGACATACGATCTTTCATATTCGACAGGTCGCTAAAGCGCTCAAAACGACGGCGCAGGGCAAATGCATCTGGAACATGGGTACAGACACGCCCACACTGGTATCGGGACGAGGATAAAGGACAACAGGCACAAACTACCACGGACGGTTTTTAAGGACACTTCAAAAATATTTATGGGTGGGAAAAAGACCATTTAGGGTATACTTATGCTCCGTACGCAAACGGGATATTTTTGCAACTTCTACTTGCAAATTGTTTGCGTATTGTCTCCATAGTAGTAGTTGAGAGATATGTAGTAGAATTGACAAAACATGACAGACTTCGAAAAATCCTACTCTGGATATCAAGTGGCTGTTACTGAAAGTCAATCATAAAAAGAACTATTCCAAAGTATTCTTTCATTTTTCCAATTTCTTGATTCTTTACAGTACCCAGGAGGGGGGGAGAGGTTTCTGCTATTGAAATGTAATGCAAGGCAACGCAATGAAAAGGAGATGAGAGGAGGGTGGGTAAATGGTGGGTAAATGGTAATTCCACAAGACAGTTTTTCTAACTCGTTGACACCTCGGATACCATTTGATGGTGACGGAGGCGGCGGCGGCGGCGGCGGTGACGGTAGGAGGAGTAGTTGTTGGTCGGGTCAAAAATGTCTCGGTCAAAGTGTGACAAAATTGGAATGAACTTGACATACGTACCTAGTAGGTACCTGCCGAGTAATGCAGCTTACTACAGAGTACGGCGAGGATCGTACGGTGTGATAATCCAGATGCCGTACTGCGTTTGTCTGTGTGATTGCATCGAGAGTGGCATATGTATGCAGGCCGGCCAAGGAAGTGTGTACACAAGAGGAAAAAAGTGTGAGGCGAGCACGAGGCGAGGCGAGGCAACGGAGAGGAATACAGGGTAGTGTAGGGCAGGGGTAGGTCGAGGCAGGAAAATAGTCCCGCAGCTCGAGGTCCGTCGTAAAAGGGTGGACATTAGTTGACGTGAGGTGAGGTGAGGTGTGGTGAGGGTGAGGTGGGTTGAGTTGAAAGTTGCGAATTCGACCGCTTTTGGATTACGAGAGTGAGCACACCCGCACCTGTAACTACCTAACCATGTACAGTACCTGCGTGTCTTGTCACCACCGCGACAGGTGTTGGTTGTGAGTCCGTGTGAGTTTGTCTAGTCCAGTTATTATGTACAGCCGTTGTACTCGTAACGGGAGGTGACGGGGGGACAGATGTCAATCATATGGTGGGCTCAGAACCGGAGAAAAGACCGCGGAAGAACGCAAGGAGGTACTCGTACTTGTACCCTAGGTTAGACGGGATGCGACGTTACAATATGATGAGATGAGCTACGGTATGTATGTAGGATAGGGTTGGCACGTCAAGTCCACGTCAGAAACGAAAGGATGTCTAGTCATTCTCAACGATCCATGGCGTGTGGTGTGTGTGGTGTGGAGTGAGATTCAGGGGTAATAGTAGAATCTATTTAATTACCTGCTTGAGAGGTACCACACTCCATCTGCACACCACACACGCATGCACACGCGCCACGTCTCTCTCCGATGTCTCTGGGTACGAAACAAGGGACGGTTCCTACAGGGCTTCAGAGAACAGTATCGATAGACTGACAGTGGACGCCACACGTGTGGACTTCTCATTTCTTTTCATTGAAATGAACAGCGTGCTGTATGCGGTGTACGAGTACTACGTGTAGGTTGGATTCCGAGACAAAGGGGTCTACTGTAATATCTGTGTCTGTATCTTTAAAGTGATGTGTGGCTACACGGAAACATGACAAGTCTGTATCATTATTACACAGGTACCTAAGGTAGCGAAGCAAGTATTGTACCTACCGTACGCACAAGAATCCAGGAGAGAACGAAGTATACTTGTGACTTTGTTCACGACTCACGAGAATCAACTTTATGCGAGTCCGGATCGTACAGATCGTACATAGACATTGGGCCGTCGTTTCAAGACTCAACATGAAACATATCTTACTTACTCTTACCCCGTGCGGTTGCAGTAGATGATATGTAGATCCATTGACTCCACAAGGAACAGACCGACACGTGTTGTAGGGCTACTACCGTAACAGGAAGCCGGGGAGAACTGGAGTGCGCACGAGGGACGGAGTACTCGTGTGCCTGTATGTATGATGTAGGGACCGATGGAGAAAGTATGTCCTGACCTGTACGTGAGGACGACAATGATGACAAAACAGAAGTTATCTTGCTGAGCAGTGATGGTAGCGAGCACAAAACATCTATCTAAGGCACGCGGTCGCTGAGAAAAGGGGACAAGACAGCATATCGTACTAGTCCCAATTAGAGTTGTCAGATAAGATAGTCTTCCTGATCACGTGGGAGGGGTTTTGGGCATCTTCCCCTACGTAACCAACAAATGGTCGCCTTGGGTTCCGTGCCCGTTTGTCTGTGATCGCGCCTTGCCATGTGTATCAAGTACCACACAGCGGTAGAGCGACCAATAAAGAGTTCCCCAGCGACTTGAGCACCCAAAGACGCTGGTCGTCAACCCGCCCGCGCGCGCGAGATATATATATAAATATCCCCGAGAGCGATTCGACCCGTCTCATACTTGCGCCTCTCACGCGCCGTTTCAATAGGCGCCCACGGATCCTTTGATGCCCGACTTCGCTTTGGCAACTATATGAACTGTCCGTATGGATGCATCAGGCCTCCGCATCGGCATCTGTTGTCTCTTCCAACTTGTTCTGGCTCCAGAGTAAGCCGTCATGGCAGAGCCCATAGGCCTGGCTTCCGGGCTTCTCGCTCTGGCGTCGTTCGCCTTCCAATCCAGTATCGCTCTCTACCAGACGCTTCACAGCTTTCAATCGCATCCAAAACGCGTCCGCGATCTCCTAGAAGAACTGGAGACGCTGAGCGAGGTCTTAAGTCCGCTGAATGAGACAATCCGTGCCACAGCCGACGAGTCATTTTCAGCACTTGACCTCCCCCTCCTCCGATGCGGCAATTCATGTAAAGAGTTTGAGCAGGAAATCATAAAATGTACATCTCGATCGGCGGGCGGGCGGACAAGCTTTCGCGACTGGGCCAAGTTAAAATACATGGGCGAAGACATTGATGGTTTCCGACGGCTGCTCGCTGGTTACAAGTTAACCATTACTATTGCGCTTACGGATGCAAACTTGTGAGGATCTCCTGTCCGATACACGTTCATGTCGTCCCCGCTAACTTGGCTAATCCGGACAGACGTAAAACCGCTGTTACCGCCGAAGCTCTCGAAGGTTACCAGGACCTGATCAAGACCACGACGGCCGACCTCGAGGCGCATCTCGCAAGTATCGACGAAAAACTCGAAGCGGCGTTTGAACATGCCGTGCCAGAGTCCGACGCAGACGCAGCAGAAAAACAACTCATAAAGGAGGAGCAATTAAGCACCCGACGATGTCTTCAAATCTGCGCACGATTGTCAGAGCATATCGGTCAAATTCAGCTTACCCCCCGAGACAATGCAAGCGGTGTAGCCGACCCGGATACATTTCCTGAACACATTACCAGTCAAGGCCTGCAAGAATGCAAGAACAGCCTTCAGAGCACGGCGGCGAAGCTGGAGACGTATCTTCATGATCTTATGGACCGCATGATCTCAAAGTCCAGGACGGCAGGTACATCTACGGAGGACTTTGCTGATCTCACAAGGCTGCGGGAAGAGTGGAAGACTACACGCCAGTGTATGGAGATCTGCTCTCAGGCAGATCACCGCCTAAAGGAGAACATTACCACTATCGATAACTACGCAACAGGTGACGCCATACAATTCATGGTCTCGACTGACGGGAATATCGTTCATGGTAAAAATCGCGGTCTTGGGTGGAGAACAAGGCAGGTTGGAGGCCACCTCAATGATGCCTCACTTCAGCAGTTGTCGCGGGACATGGTGAGCATTCACAAACTACATATCCACAATTCCGTGTCGACTTCGCAAAGTGATATGTTGTCAGCTTCGGATGACGCGGTAGAGAACGCAGGAGTTTCGGATTTTCGAGAACGGTATGGGCAAGGTTTCAAGCTCACGTCAAAGTCCACACCCACTGTTCCCGGCACAGGAAGTGGACGGTAGAGCAACGAGACATGTGCGGAGGTAGAAGACCAATACTCAATCTCAGGGGCCTGCTCAACGGCCTGAAGACGGTGATTTAGGGCCGGCTCAAATGATGCTGAGGCCGGGGCTTTTTGAACTATGCAAGCAGGTGAATCCTGCAACGTTCGGACGCAACGACCAAGACGAATTCTAAAGAAACTCATGGAGCTGTACGACACCATAACATCGCTCCGGGTAGAGTAGACGCAGTAGACTAGACAGATATGGGTTTCCGTTATGCAGCTTCAGACGAAACAGACCGAATAGGCACCGTATGTACTGTAAAACGTGGCCCATGGGCCATGATCCATCTGGTTTTATTTCTCCCCGGCACAAGAAGGCCAAAACACTCCTCCCCGTTGACTCCGTAGCCCGTAAACGCAAGGATGGAGGTACTCGTGCGAGTATGAGAACAGTTTGAGCGACTGCGCCGAAGATGAAGGATTTAGGGCCCGGAACCGTGTGAGGGAGTCATTGACGCCCTTACAGACTCGGTAAGGGGGGCTCAGGTATCTGAAACCTAGGGACAAGTCTGAAGCCTCGCGAGGAATAACTGTAATACAATGCGTAATGGGACAGTCCGACAGGTCTTGTGAGAGAGGGCGATGTTGTACCATCGAGGACGGAGACGACTGTTGTTGAGTTGAAGATCCTATACGTTTCAGCTGGGTTGAGTCATGGCATACTAATTATAGTAGAAGGGGAATACTGTGTAGCTACTATTGAGATTGAGATGTTGGGAATCAACTTTAGGCCTCTACAAAAGAGAAAGTTTCTCTGACTCACTTTCTACTACCAATCGGCTATGATTTCTCTGGATGCACATCGTGAGGTACGTCCGAAGTGGTGTCTATGGCCTCTCCCTATCTACGTCCGCAAAGCAAGAGGATCTAAATACGCCTTGAAGCACTCACGCACACTTGCCTTCAGTTCTGTCTTCTCAATGATGCTTATATCGAGGCATTCACTTCTGATCTCTGTCATCCTCGTATCAAATCACCCAATGTGGTCATCGGGACAGCAAGGGTCAGGTGAAGACGACCAGATCTCGAGTGCCGGGCATACCTTCACGACGCCCGCGACTCCCGAGCACGAAGTGACCAACCAAACACGAAAAAACAAAAGACCAGGAAAATTCTCAAGGCTCTGCAGGTGATTTCGCGCCTCGTGAGTCCGACAACGAGCCAATGGTGTATGTGACACCCGTCGATTACGCAAACGAAGCACGCCAGGAGCGCGACCGCCTCGTCGCCGAAGGCGTCGATCCAGATTCAATCATTCTGACGAGCGAGGTTGAGAACCACGTTCCACAACGAGAGGACCGTCAGTCATCGGTCGACTTCGCTGCAAGCTGGGTTGAGACCCTACGAGCCATGACCGGCCAGGGCATCACCATATTAAATGATCAATCGACTGCTGACGTCGTACCGGGTGGCTATTTCACTCCAGACGGCAGGTACTTTGATTTAGGGCCAGGCTCGGAGCAACCAAGGGGGAGTATCGAGAGTTTGTCCAGTGGTGGGAGAGAGCTTCAGCAGCGAGCGAGCCAGAAGACGTGCCTTTGAAGTGGTTGAAGTTTGAGAAGCCACCTCCGGAAGATGTGCCTGGGTAGGTAGTCGTCTCAATGAAGTGCGTAATGTAACGTTCTACATTCTCGCAGCAGAGAAACTAAAGCAAGCGTCGGACGCAATGAAATGTTGCTGAGGCAGGACGAGGTAAATGGAACGCCATCACAGGAGTCGACAGTCTGATAGAACCCTCACTCGGCAGACCTGCCCTGTCCTTCTCCGCATTCCGCTAAGTACTCGTACAGTTAGAGCTTCTTTTTGCGTGCTCATGAGATGTCGAGATACAACAAATTATCGACACAATGACCAGACACACGGATCAATAGCCATTCCTCCACGCCTCTTTGGCTTCTTCACAACATCCGGCCTCGTTCAAAGGCCCTATTTCTCAGGAGAATGCCACCAACTTCAAGAGGAGCCTTCCTCGTTCTGCGCTTGATCCGTCATGCTTCTTCCGCCTCAACCATCAACACCCGAACCGCCCATACTCGTACACTCCCTCCTCTGCCATCCTTGCCAACACCCAAAAGAACCCCCCAATTCAAAACTCCTTCCCGAATTCATGCCGAATCCCAACCCTCTAACCCTCGCCCCTCAATCTTCCAAGTTCTCCGGTCTCCAACAACCCGACGTTTGGTATGGTACTTGGTGTTTGTGGTTCCGCCGGTCGCCTTCTTCCTATCCCAATTCCCTCTACGCATCGCGACTGTCCGTGGCCCGTCTATGCAACCATACCTCAATCCCACACACTCTCCAGACCTTCCGGAGCCAGCCCCCGACCGCATCTTGCTCCAAAAGGTCACCTTTCCAGGTCGTCCAAGCGTCGTCTTCAACAACCCACCCTTCCAGCTCCACCGAGGCCAAATTGTAATCTTTTATGCCCCTCACGACCCGAAGAAATGGGCAATAAAGCGTATCGTCGCCGTGCCTGGAGACCGCGTGACACCTCGACCGAGCTATCCCGGAGGTGACGGCCCAGTCGTTGTACCTTACAATCACATCTGGGTCGAAGGAGACGCAGACGGCCGAGACAAGACCGTCGACAGCAACTGGTACGGCCCGATAAGCCAGAACCTTGTGATCGGGGTAGCCAAAGCTGCCTGGACGCCGTGGTCGTGGCCGTGGCAGTGGCGCGGCCTGGGAAACTGGACCGATCACGATTATCCCGCCAAACGACAGGGGCGAGTGGAAGAAGATGTCGTGGGCGAGGCCAAAGTCGATCCCGACAAGGTGCATATGGGTCAGGCGTTTGCCGATGGAACGGCAGCGAGGGAGTTGATTGCCCTCCAGGCCAAGAGACAACGTTTACCCGAGATGATGGCGGACAGGAAAAAGTTGGATAAACTGCGCACGATATACACGTATGCAAAGTTGGAGTTGGAGGAAAACAACCCGGAGTCGGTGGACGTGGCGCAGGCATTGGTGGACGAGCTGGAGACGGCGTTCAAAAGTGTCGGCTTGCACGAGGACGGGAGTGAAATCCCACCTATACCGTACGCTATTCAGGAGGAGGAATCGAAGAGGAAAGAGTTTGAAAAGTACCTGGACAAACAGCGGGCAAAGGGGGCGATTTCTGCATCTTCTCCTACCGACTTGAGCACGGCATGAGCGTTCCAGTGACGATCTGACCTGTCTCAGGTGTCCAGATCGTTGTTGACCAGGAGTTTATTGTTAACCGACACTGCATAGCGGCGGCGTTTGTCAGGGGTGTGGGCAATTTTGAGAATAGTCTCATTGTATTCGAGCGTAGCAATGCATAATATTCCTCTTCCCAAGTCTGTCAACATGTGTACACCGCCAACAACACCTAGGTACGTTTTGAGCGAAACAGCCAGCAGTTCGTATGTCGGATCCATCCGAGAAGCTCCTAGACTCGACTACAGACACCCGAGTAAACCAATGACTCCCCATTTCGTTGTCTACCACTTGGCCTCCTTGCTAGCCAGGAACGCTTTCAGAATGGCCACCAGTTTCTCCAATGCAGCCACCCACTTCTCCAGAGCCTCCCTGATGACCTCGGGGTCTGTTCCTGGACCACCCAATCTCAGGTAGAAGTCCTTTCGGTAAGGTGTAGCACTCATGGCCGCACTGAAGATCGGCTTGACCAGGAATCCATGGTGAGGTGCCAGTGTGTTCTTGTACGCTGCCCTGAAACTGTCGGCCAACTCCTTGTTCGGCTTCGCGTCGGTGGGTGCGACGGCTGCGTTGCTCGTCAGGTCCGCTCTCAACGCCTGTGCGGTGAAGTCGAGTCCTCGCACCAGCCACAAAAGACCTTCGGTGGCCTTGTGGGATTTCGAGGCCAGCTCGGCCTTGCAGAGGGACTGGAGCGTGGCCGAACTCTCAGGGGCGGCCTTTTGTCTCTCGCGGACCTTGGTCACGTTGTTCATCATGTCATTCTTCACCGGCGTGAAAGCCACCGAGCCTAAGAGGTCAAAGAGGGTGGTGGTTGCTTCGGCGGCATCGAGGAATTCGCTGGTCGAGATCTCCTGGTCGGCGGACACGGGGACGTCTTCAAAGTGCACTTTGTGCGTGTCGAACCAGGTTTTACCGGCGGGGATCTGAGTGGCAGACATGTTGGAGAGGTGTATCGATGCGTTGAGATACCTAAGGGAGGTGGTCAGAGGGACACGGTGGACAGAGACAAGTCGTGGTGTCGGTCAAGCAAAGAGTCGGTGTCGCCCATCGCAGAGGGAAATCAAGCCACATGCGCCGTTGATGTCAAGGCGGGAAATAGATCGACCATCAGCCACCCAAACATTTCTACGGCGATATCACAACAACAGATGTTGGTAGTTACAGAGAATGCAGTCGAAGGCGATCAGTGCGAAATCATTGAGCTGACCACAGTGACACGAGACGCTCCAACGAGACCTCGCACACAGCTCGATTCGATTGTATCTCGTCGATCAGATCTCGATATCCGGCAGCCACAGCAAACAACCCCTCGAAATGCACCACCAACAATCAACACCACCCACCACCACGACCACCACCCAGATCCACGGTTCAGGCCGCCGAGTAATAAGACTCCGTGTCCCTTCTTCGTCTCTAGTTGTCGTCCGGCACCGGCTCCGGGCCCGTTATTTGTCATTCATGAAGCTACTCGGTCGAGCCGATAACCATGTCGGAAGAGGCGAAAGGTGGGAAGCGCCATGATGGGGGCCAAAAGAAATATCCCGACTGACAGCGTGTCTTTATCTCCCCGACGAACGAGTCTCGCACGCTTTGTTCCTCTGTCATGACAAGCGCTTTGAACACCTCGGGTCCCCCGTCGTGCCTCTTAAATGGCTTGTAACGACTTCCTCTTTCGTCCGTTCGCGGCGGGCTAAACAGCGAGATCAACGGACTCTCCGGCCAACGAGCCCGCCCTTGTTGAGCATATGCTGTAACCAGAAAAAGGCCTCTCTCGGCTTTTATTTCTGTGGTACATCCTATGGACCCTTTTGCGACATATACTGGGGCACTTGTACGATGACACCCGTTTCGCTCTCTCGAATATGAGGACTATCTCCCCATTCTGAGGCTCAAATTCTTCATCGACTTCCGCAGGAGGATGTTCAAGTGCCATAATCATCATGGTGTCGGCATGTTCAGACGAGCGGTGACAACATCGTGAAAGTTGAATATTCTACACCTACACAATTGATTGTTTTCTCTGTTTTTTTACCTGATATTCTTGCATGGCGGGGAAGAAGAGAGTCCCATCATCAGCGTACAAACAACACATTCTCTCGTGGAGGACGGGACCTGCTCAACCTGCTCGACTCAAGGCTCAATCACTAAAATCCACAACCGACGTCCAAAAAGATCGACAAGTGAAAACGCCCGGGGATTCCTCAGGGAGTGCATCGCCAGTTGAACTGCTCGAGGCGCGATTGGTACCAACGAGGCACGTTGCACAGCCATCGCCGTTCTCCTTCGAAGGTCCCCTGGCTCCGGCGTTGTCACTTTGTAAGTAGCTCAGCCTGGACCAGCCCCTGACGGTGACTAATTCCAGAGTAGATATCCGGGATGTGTCACCCAGCTTCCATCGCAGACAACACCACCGACATGAGGGCGTGGATGGCGCACTCCTCCAGTCAGTTGTTCCTTTTGTTCTCCATCACGAGGTTGTCCAAAACTCGTGTGCTGCGGTTACGGTACTCATCCAGGATTTCACAAAAACCTCACTTGTCCCGCGCATCACGCCCGAAGTTTACCAATTGATCGAAAAGACGTACATCTCGCTGCGGCGATCGATTTCCGAGGGACGCTCTTCCCTCGACGCTACCATCTGGGGCATTGAAGCCTTGATAGCTGTTTGGAATTTCGTCGGCGAGTACGAGAAGACCGAAATCCACCTCAAAGCCATGCAGGACCTATTGATTGCTCATGGCGGTTATGAGGCTCTTGGGTTCAACGGGTTCCTTGCTCGAACGGTGCAGTCGTACTTCAACCATTTCAACGCCATGAAAATCGTGCAAGCAGAGATGACCGACGATCGGCTCCGAACGACTGCCGATCCCGCATTTTGTGAAGAGACTCTACGCACAAGGCCGAGTCTCCCAAGCGGTCTACGCAGAGCCATTGGCACAGGAACAGGAGCAGAATCTTTGACATACCAGTGTATAATGTTGATTGAGACCGTGTCTGATTGGCATGCGTCGTGGACTTTTCAAGGCCTTTCCGCAAGAGTCGAGCAGTCTCGTCACCTGAACGTCGCGAGGTGTCTTCGACTGCTGCAGCTCTCTCGACCCACCCATCGCCATGATATTCTCATCGGACTTGCCCTGCTCGCGTACTGCACTTACCGCGGTGCCGATATGGACTCGTGCTGGATCGTCAACTGTAACGTCCAAATCTGCTGCAAGAGCTTGATGGCGCAGGCATTCAATGCATGCGACACATCGTTGATGATGTGGACCGCCAGAATTCTTCGAGCGGTCTATGGGCCCGACAACATGACTTGCGCATTCTCTGATCACCTTGCTTCGACTGCAGTTGCGCAATGTGACCGTGGCGACGTCCCGGGAGTGACAGACTGTATGAGGTTCTTTTGGGATGAACCATTAATGTTCCATCTAAAGGCAAGCTATAAGGGTTGACATGAATCATGGAATTGGAACTACATGAAACAACTACCTTGATTTAACACCCTTTGAGTTGAGGGAAACAGCAGCGACACACCATAACTATCCTCTCGTCTTTCATCGGCCCAATTGTTCTCCTTGAGTTTGGGGGGTTTTAAAAGGGTATAACCTCACCAGACCAGTCTCTGAAGCCGCCGCTCGTCTCGCTCGACGCTGAATCAATCAACGCCATCAACCCGTTACACACTTTATCGATTGGCACGAACCTCTCCAACAACTGTGGATTCGCTTTCAGCATGGCGTCGAACTCGGGTTTGTTCTCTCTTAGCAGATCCGTCAGGACCGGGCCAGGAGTCACCACCTCCACCACCATGTCCGGATACTCGATGCTCAGTTTGCGCATGATGTGGTTCAAGGCGGCTTTACTCACTCCGTACGCCAACGTGGACGAATGCGAGTGTTGCGGGATCAGCTGGGTCGATCCGATGGCCGAAGATACTGCGACGAATTTGGACGGTGGCGGGGACAGCAGAGTCAAACATGCCCGGAAGAGGTCGAGGGGCGCGATGGCGTTGACTTGCACTGACTCTTGGATGTCGGACGGCGCCGTGTCGATGCTCGGTCCGCGCTTGGTGAGCATCCCGGCGTTGGCGATCACCGTGTCGACGTGAGTGATGCCGTGGGTGGACCCGAGTGTCGTGAGGGCCGTTTCGGCCGAGCCAGGGATACTGGCGTCGTAAGGGATGATGATGACGTGGTTGGTATTTGGATTGGAATCGGGATCAGGATGAGATGGGTCGAGAGTCTTCGGTGTTGGTACGTTGGCGTCGGCGGTGGTGGACACGAGTGATCTTGTCGTTTCATGTTCAACATCACGAACAAGTGCGATGACTGTTGTGTTGGGCCGTGAGAGGATCACATCGACTAGGCCCCTTCCTATACCTCGATTGGCGCCGGTGACGAGGTATATTGTGTTGGTGTTGGTATTGGTGTTGGCAGTGGTAGTTGTACTCATGGCGCGTGACGAAAGTTGCAGGATACCTAGTATCAAACGAAGGCGGAAAAGGGTACAGATACAGGAGAGAGTACCTGGGCTAGCTAGGTAGAAGAAACTGGGAAAACCCTAACGATCTAAGCGGTGTGTGTGTGTGTGTGTACGAGGTCAGTCAACCGGGGAAGAGGGAAAAGGGGGTGAGGTCTGGGGGAGCTGTTTATATCTGTACAGTACAGGGCAGTTAGGTATGTCAGGTACATTTCAATCACCACCCGATACCACACGATACTACCAGGCACACAACAAAAAACATCCCCCACGAACATTCGTCCGGCTACATTGTATGTAGGTAGGTAGGTGAGAGCTACGCTGGTGGTCTTCATGTCGACAAACTAATTGCAACGCGGAAGCGAAAGGGGGAGGAGGGAGGCAGGGAGGGAAGAAGTGAGGACCTCTGTGGATTTAACGACGGAGCTAAGATGCGACAACATGCATACGGACTTAACAACACAACAGGTGCAGCAAGCAAGCAGCCATGTTCTTTGAGCTTTGATGGAACTGCAGGTTGTATGTCATTGACAGGGCGGGCAATGCCACTTTTACGGATGCACTTGACACCCCTAGTACTCTTGAGAGCCTGGACCTGGACCTGCACCTGGACTTGGACTTGGATTTGTATCTGTACTCGTGCGGCCCGTGATATGTGGCGGTCTCGTGCTCTGATACCCTGATACTCTGCTCGTCTTGGTAGTACAGGAAGTCAAGCAGCACGGGTAGTGCGGTAGGACCCCCCCGCCGATCGAATTCAACACCTCGAGTCCACTTTCGTACCTCCTTTTTCTTTCGGAAATAATTCACACTCGTCTGGAAATGAATCACCCTTGTCGGTCCAGTGGTCGGGTCAATCGAATCGGAGAATCGAGAATCGAAAATCGAATAGCTATTGGCCATTCGTTCGTGATCACCCAGTATGGATTTCGTGAAAGGCGACCAAAAGTACTACTTGTCCTTACACTTCTTCGTACGCGTGTTCTCGCTCGCAGTACGCAATTCTGGACCAATACGGTGGACCCGTATCGAGGACCGCGAATCATGAATCACCCGAGCATAACTGTGTCAGAACCATGCCGTCGTTAGCCATCCCTTCAGACCGTCATTGTATGTAGGAACATGTACATGCGTGGACGCTCTTAGAACAGACGATACAAGTGGTACTCAAGGCAAGGACGGATTCGAGGAAAACGGACAAAGAGGAATAGGCGGAGAAGGAAAAGAATGAAGTCGAGAAGAAGGAAAAAAAAAAGAAATTCGAGTCATCATTTACCTTCCAGATTCCAGTCTTTCATCACTCCCAACCAATGTAAATCCCCTTTCACAGTATAGTTCATGAACCCGGCCCTCGTGACGGGATCCACTCCCTTTTTAAAGGCTGCGGTGTCTGGGAAATCGGATGCTGCGGCGGGTGATTGTGCGCCGGGTCTCTGGTGCTGAAGATCGGTCTCGTTCGGCCGTTGAACCTGCTGTTCTGCTGCTGCTGATGATGATGATGTGTCAAAGTCGACCACCGACACATTCACACCCGAAGCTGGCAGCGGCGGCGGTGGTGTCGTGGACGATGATGATCTTCGACCTGTCGTCGTCGTCTTCCGCGTCACGAAATCATTGAGCTCTTCAAAGTCGTCTCTGCGTCTCCACACCTCCATGGTGATATCTTTACACCGATCCACTATCCCCGTGATCATCTTCTTACTCATCAATTCCCACCGTTCGCGGACCCAGTCCCTGTCGTCTTCGTCGGTGGCTTCACACCCGGCCGCGATGAGCGGGAAGTGCTGCACGATCGTCGTCGGAGACCTTAGAGGGACGGTGGCGATGAAGATGAGCGTTTTCGACGCCAGTTCCCAACACGAGTGTCTCCACGGTAGCTCGGGAACAGCCTGTCTCAGCAACAAAAGCGCAGCCCACCGATACGCTTCGGCGGTCTGGATCGCATCCGAGAGGATGGGGTGAGTCAACTCTGAAGCACCACTACCTTCTAGTTCTATCGACGGAGTCCACTGCTCGATGTCCGTTCGTAGCTCGACCGCCTGTGAGATTATGGCCGGCGAGTTTCTGTTTGCACACCTCTTGCGAACTTTGCCCACGAGCTCGTCTAGCCGGCCGATCATGGGGAACAAGGTGATGGCACAGCCCATAAGTGGGTCGATCTGCTGTCTGGATGGAATGTGGCTGCTGAGAGACCTACAGGCAATCATGAAGTCGATGTCGTTGGTCGTCTTTGAAATCTCGCACGTCAGTCGTGCAATCACGTCCATATACAAACACGTGTTTGCAAGGAAGCTCAGCCGACTCAAGTCGCCGCCGGACAGAGGCTCTTTTCGATGATCAGCGGCGGCCTTTCTGATGAGGGCTTTAGCCTCGTTGATATGGTCAATGCCTGTCGACGAGTTCTCGTAGTCCCAGCCGGCGGCAAAGCCAAGAGCGAGTCTTGTAGCAATCGTAGCCATCAACGGTGCGCTGAGACAGGAGACGTCCTTGGCGAGTGCTCGGATGCTTGCTTGAAAGTGTCGAAGTCCTGGCAGTCGATGCTGAGGCTGAGATTTGCACATGTGCAGGCAAGTCATGGCGGCAAGTGCATACTGGAGCGCGGGATAATCAGACGCCAGCGGCCAGATCAGCGTCCTCCACGGATTCCTGCTCTGGTCTTCCCTGATGGAAAGCATCTCGCACGTCTGTTGTTCGAAGATATGTTTGATGGTTTCTGCGGAAGCCTCGGTGGACTCAGGGGTGTCATCCTCGAGAAACGTGACTTCAGATTGTATCGTGCTGATAGGAACTTCAGGGTAGTGCACGAGTGAATCGAAAGTGGTATCGAGAGCTCGATCCAGTTCCGGAATTTGGGAGGTCGTGTCAGTGATATCATCATCCATGAAAGAATCAAACAGTGATTCGTGGCTGAAAAAGTCCCACACCGAAACATCTGGGGCGAATTCGAGGTTCTCTGAGTGTGATGTGGACTCATCGGACAATCGAGAGGTGGGAAAGAAGGCGTCGTCAATATTTGATTGCTGAGTTCCCGAAGTACCATGCCCATCGATATCGTTCGCGTTCAAAACCTCTAGATCGACGTCGCCTGGTTGAGAAGGGCCATAAGACAGTGCTGTCGATCCGAGATATTTTGAAAGAGAAGATGTCGATGTTGGTGCTGACGCTGAAGGGTGGCCCGTAAAAGAAGTCGAGGCTGTTCCTTGCGACTTTGTCGAAGCATCATCTTCCTGCGGGCTACTGGTCTGTTGAGCCTGCTTCTTCGTTGGCGATTGAACGTTGATTTTCGAATATGCAGTAAGTGACCTGGGCTGATCTTTGGCGAGTTTCCTTCCAAATTCCCTCCATTTCAGAAACTTGGGATACCCGCCACATGTCAGTCCTCGTCGAGTGCATTGTTCGCAAAAAGGTTTTGTCTCGTCGCATTTCCTCCTTCGGGCCTTGCAGGAGATGCAGCCGTTGCGACTCTTGGGCTGCTTTCGTTTAGATGCTTCCTCGACAGGTCTCGGGTTAATATTCCCATTCGGAGCCAGCGGCACCCATGTTGTTTGACGCGGGTGGTGGCCGGCCATTTCTGTGGGTGGTAGCGGTGTAAGCCCAGAGCCGAGTATCAGGATCCAGCACGAGACTGGAATTGACAGAGGACGTGCGGACACATATCTGATGACTTGTAGATAAGGTGTTGGTGCGGGAGATGACGGAAACAAGAAGTTGGGGGGAGTGAATGGCTGTTGGATGGGGGTTATGGAGGTTTTGGAGGGGCGACTGAAGTCTGAGGATAAGCGTTTCTAAGGCAAAGTCTCAAGTCACTTTTCCTGATTGAGAATAGTTTTCCCGTCTTTATGGGCTTTGATGCCCATTCAAATAGGCACCCAGGCCTATAATCACCCTCAGTACCGCCTAAACTTCAGGTGCTCTTATAAGCACAAGCCCCTAAAGTTTTAGGTCTTATTCACCACCTTCTAACTAGTTAGCCTGTCGCCTCTATAAGACTACTCTGGTATTTTGTAACATGCTTGTGTATACCTAAGCAAGGACAAAAGCATTGACGGGGCATGCTTCATATCATCGTGCATCTCATTTCCCTCCATGAACAAATGTTTCAGACAAATCAAGATATAGTTCGAACACGCATCTTTGGGCTTTTCACAAAATCCAAAGCGGTACTCAGGGGGTCAAACAAACCCAGTCTTATCAACAAGTATAATCTCCAATACAGTAAATCCACCAGCTGTGCTTGGCTTGGACATCGCAAGGTGAGATAATCCCTTAAGAAGGTCTGGTCCTCCGAGGGACACTACATGTGGGAAAAGTTTCAAACCGGGATCAGAGGAAGATGCCTCGTCTCCCACTCTCTTGCCAATAACAGCCAGTTGTGGTGTGGACTATCCCAAAGCTCGCGATGGAAGTCCGATATGGATTTGTAGTGGCAGAAGCCTGTCTTTTCCGATATCAAACCTGAGATTTGCTGGACCGTGTGAATTCGCTCGATGTTTGGCCAGCTACAGAGTCCGGCGATAAATATTGGCCACGCCAAGTTGTGTAATGCTCCGTTTAGATCATCAAGATTCTGAATGACTCTGAAGAGTCTTCGGATATGATAGTCCTCCTCCGGGTTAGAAGTCTCGTTCTTCAGGCGCTTAAATGCGTAGAGCACGCCTGCGTGGTGATAGATGTCGACCAGTCGGACCAAATCGATATTCATCGTGTCCTGACACGACACTCCCAGTGCTGCTGCCACTGCAAGTGTAGATGCTCGTGCAAGCTCAAAGCGGTCCTCGAAATCACCGACGTCAGTCGCGGGTGATGGTTGGTTGCCGATGTGTCTGTGGATCGACTCCAAGGTAATGTCCTGGACCACCACGAGGAAATTTCCAAATAGGACACTGTCCTGCTCGCCGCCTGGGAGCACGGCTCCTTCAACATGATCCGAGTCGATCACTATGGTGGTGCATGTGAAGACGTCGAAAATAGCAGCTTGATTGCGAAGGAAACTGAACAGCTGGCCATCTGATGGCCCCGAGAACAGTATGGAGTTGATGAGGACACGGACTGCACGGCGATGGATTTGGGCCTCGGACAACTGGGAGGTCAACAGTGAATGGTTGGAGAGAATTAGTGCACTGGCAAGCACGGCTTCGTTCGTATCCTCGGTGTCATCAGGATTTGGAACCGAGTCATCCGAATCCAAGTCACTCTGGATCATCCGGCGAACACGCTGTGTGATCCGTTGTTGGGCATCCTTGCATGCCGCGCTCGACACTGCCGATCTGTCAATCTCCTGGTCGCACGAATGAGCCGCCGCTGTAGCCATGATTGCGTGCCTCAGCACCATCTGTGCACCGGCCAGGGGAACGACTAGTCGCTTGTATTCGTTACGATCAGAGTCGACCCACACCATTCGCGGAGCT
Source organism: Exophiala spinifera (assembly GCF_000836115.1). Lineage (NCBI taxonomy): Eukaryota > Fungi > Ascomycota > Eurotiomycetes > Chaetothyriales > Herpotrichiellaceae > Exophiala > Exophiala spinifera. The sequence goes on along the minus strand of NW_015622517.1, from coordinate 2,286,435 downwards.
ATGTGTGCGGCATAGTGGTTGAGTAAGCGTTGACGGACAGAATCAGGGAGTGTCTCTAAAACCGCCTCCGACGAGCCAACCGGCGACGAGGTCTGTGAGAGCGGGCTCGCAGAGAGACCTGATTCATGATCGTTGCTCAGCAATGGCGGCACTGTCGCATCTGAGCGTGAAGATGGCTTGCTCCTCGCTTTCGGACGCGCATTCCGCCCTGTCGAGTTGGCCCATCGAAGGTGTAACCCGTATCCAGGGCACGTAAGACCTTTGGCGTGGCACTTGACGCAGGTCGGGATGCCGCGATCACAGCGAATCCGTCGACGATTACAGTTGCGGCAATCTGCTCGAGATCAGCGACCACATCCATACTCCAGCCGAAACTCCATACCTTTGGTCGGGGGTGGCGGAGTCGACGGGCTCATCGGACGCTGGCTGCGAAGATGAATTCCTCAAGCGAATGCATTTCATTTCTCACCACAATGCAGACATTGGTGCTTATCGGCTTGTGGCTTGATGGACATACAGAGTTATATAATCTGCAGAAGAGGCGAACAAAAGCGACGTAGATAGCAGAAAATGGGCAGACCAATCAGCGTCACTGTAAAGGAGGCTTTGATATCGACTTGGCTTCGATCTCCCCGCATCGCACGGAACTGCAAGGGAACTTCACACACACCAAGAACTTGCGACGAGGGACGATAATGAGCTCCCATGAGGTTAGGTGTCTGTTGGGAAATTTCCACCGTGTCTCTGAGTGCGAGGAGAAACGTACACATCGCCTGTCTTGTGCACGAACCGTCGAACACCAGACGATCACCCTGCAACACAATTCACGATGCTCGAGAGGTAGAAGTGGGCAGCGGCGAGGTGAGATAGCAAGGCCACGAGGGAAAACGAGGGTCTACAACAAATAACAAAACAACAACGCTGATGCACGATACACCTTGCATAGCTAGCCATCGAAGCAAAAGGGTCACCGGTGACGCGCCCAGATGCCGTGCAGAGCAACCCACGGCCGGTATATGCCTGGTGGGACTCAGCCTAGGACACTCCGCAAAGAGAAGTATACACTGGATGCAGCGCACCCAGTCCAGCAACCCCTGGAGTGGGCAATAACGGGCCCAGCTGTCTAGTGTGCATTCTCCTCTGGAACCAACGAGCATCTACCAACAGTCGCGTCGCGCGCCCGCGGTGAACACGAGTGGATTCGAGGCCTTCACTGCCAAAAGGCTAACAGGCCTATTCAAGGACCTGAACCAAAAAAAACAATCAAAGGTTATCAATAACTTTTGCAGAATTCCCTTCAACAATCACACATCTCTCGGACCGTGGTGGTGGCTGAATGGGTAACACCTTTGGGATTTCACCGCCACAGAAAAAGAAACCACGCCTGTGTAATTTCAGTGGATTCTGAGTTCGGGCTCTGCGCCGTCTCGGGCTACCGGGGGGTAGTATCTTTGCCTTAATGGCCTCACACGGGGGTCTAGTGAAGTGATTCTCTGCCGAAACGCACGAGAAAAAAACCACCGGGTTTTCCCTCGGTCTGGACGTCAGTTGCCAAGCGTGCAGCTGGCCTCCAGACTAGAGTTTTTGCTGATCTGAGAAAAAGAAAAACGATTCAGGATGTCCTTTTTTTGGCTGGTCGATCAGAGTGAATCGGTCTATTTTGCGAAGACGAACACGTGAGGATGTCCTCACTGACGAATACGGAGTCCAGAGTTCGAGATATAATTGTATATCAATGTTCTGCGGACTTTCTGCTACGTAACTCGAAGGCCTAAACAGGACTCTATGAAAATTCTTGATGGAAAATGGGTCCTCAAAATTAAAGATCCCCATAAAGAGCCCATTTATAAGGCCAGATGGGTTGCAAGAGGTTTTCAACAGGAGTATGGAGTCGATTTCTTTGAAACTTTCGCTAACACAGTTAACCCTATCGCTTGGAGATTACTCCTAGCCCTAGGAGCCTCTCTAGACTGGGAGATTCAACAGTGGGACGTCAAAACAGCCTATACTAATGCTAGCCTCAAGGAAAAAGTCTATATAAGCCAACCAACAGGCTTTGAAGACCCCAAAAACCCTGACTATATATGTCAACTAAACAAGGCTCTATATGGGCTTAAACAGTCAGGACGTGAATGGGAAATACACCTCCGAGAACTGCTGAAAAAACAAGGGCTCGATTCACTTAAGGTTGACCAATCAATTTATATGATTAAGGATAAATCATTAATCCTTATATCATATATCGACGACTTAATTGTTTTATGCTCAGAACTCAGCAAAATCAAGGATCTCTACAAGAATCTAGCGAAACACATCGACATTAAAGACCTAGGTGAAATCGACGAATTCCTAGGGATAAAAATCACAAGGGACAGAAAAAACAAGACTATATCTTTAAGTCAAGGTCTCTATATCGACAAAATCCTCAAAAGGTTTGGACCCTTCACACCAAGAAAAAAGGGCTGCCCAATTCCACAGGGACTGAAATTAGAGCCCTTAGAAGGACAAGCAAAGAAAGAAGATATAAAGGCTTATCAACAACAAATTGGAGCCCTTCTATATCTATCAACAAAAACCCGACCAGACCTAGTCTATTCTATAGGCCTGTTAGCGCGGTTCATGTCCAATCCCAACCCTCAACACTTCAAAACGATTAAAAGGGTCTGGGAATATCTCGCCGAGACTAAAAACCTAGGCCTACTCTATCACTCAAGTCTAAATCACATAGACGGTTATGTTGATTCAGATTGGGGGGGGGGGGGGGGGATATAGGCACTAGGAGATCAACAACAGGGTATATATTCCTTTATAGAGGAACCCCTTTATCCTGGAACTCAAAACTCCAAAGAACAGTGGCCTTATCCTCCTGCGAGGCAGAATATATGGCCCTAAGAGATGCAATCAAAGAACAACAATATTTAAGGGCATTACTCTCAGAAATAAGCGCCCCAGGCCTAGAAGTCACTAACATCTATAGTGACTCAAACTCAGCCATTGAACTAGCCAAAAACCCTGTCTATCACGCTCGAACTAAGCATGTCGACATCATATATCACTATGTTCGAGAATGCACTCAAAAAGCTTCACTCATAACACTCATTCATAGTTATCCTTGTATACAAGGCAATTCACGCTATTCCCTGCCATTATCTCCACCATTTCCCACTATAACCTGGGTCTGTACGAAATGCGAGACCAATGCGAAGACACTGATCACTCATGCTCTTCCCCATCGATCCTGGATGTTCATCTCCTCGCATCGTCCAACGTAGCCAACAGGCTGTGCAGTACTGCAAGAGTGGTACGTGAAAAGCACTTCCTGCTGGCATGATAGAGAAACATGGGATCGACTCGGTCCTCCCCTTGATGTCTACAACGGCCTCGCACTATCATATTTGAGTGTTCATCTCCTTCAAGACTAGTCTTAGAGAGCGAATCACCTGAATTCACTGTACAGAGTCTCCATGCATGAATGCCGCTTCTTCGAATGTAGTGCCAGTCACTGGTCCGCTGACGTGTTTATTGCGAATCGGAACGTATACCAATTGCCGCCCAAACACTCACACAGTCAACACCGGCCCAAGACTACCAAGCCAATATATCCATGTTCTGCTTCTCTCCGTTCATTTTGCAGCCTGTTGATGCGGAATCAAGTTCCTGACAAACTATGAGACGCAAATGTTAGCAAAAGATAGTCTTTGCGCTCCCCCCCCC